>NC_141301.1:775000-795000 GCF_037954325.1 Fistularia commersonii
AGTTGCACAGGAAGTAGAGGGGAGTCACAGGAAATGGAAGAAAGAAGAAGTAGAGGGCTCACAGGAAGTGGAAAAAAAGAGACAGGAAGAAGTGGAGGGGTCACAGGAAGTAGAGGGGAGTCACAGGAAGTAGAGGGGAGTCACAGGAAGTGGAGAGAAGACGTAGAGGGGTCACAGGAAGTAGAAAAAAAGAGAGACAGGAAGTGGAGGGAAGAAGTGGAGGGGTCACAGGAAGTAGATGAGTTGCACAGGAAGTAGAGGGGAGTCACAGGAAGTGGAAGAAACCGAGACAGGAAGTGATTGGGTCACAGGAACTTACCATTGAAACATTATACAAGTAAATCGAGAATTTTTATCCTCTGTTAAATGTAGAAAATGTTCATTTGTTTATTTCATTCCCGACATATTTTTTTTAGAGTTGAGTTCTTTAATTTGAAACACAACTGGAACTTGAACATCCAGGATCGTCTTTATAAACCTGAATTAACCACGAGGCCCTTTGTGTCCGTCACAATGTAAGCAAATTATTTTACGCTATTTTCATAATACATAGTTTAGTGCCCATCATTTATTCATCATTTGTTAATTTCAATTTTTTTTTTTTGTTTCTTAATTACGTTTTACATTTGCATGTAATTGTTTTGGGGATTTTTAGGTACTTTTTACTCTTGTGATTCTCTGGAACAGAAACAATGATAATTAATATTGTGATTCCAAACATGATGAGGCAGCGTTAGAGGTGGAAGAGCTGAGGTTCTCCTTGGGAGGGACGAGGACCAACACAAGATACCATGCATAAAGAAATGCTACATACCAGACTCATCTGATATTTGCTTTGAAAATAAAACCAGTTTGTTTAAAAATAAATAAGAAAAAAAAGACAGGAAGTGGAAGGTAGAAGAAATAGAGGGTGTTGAAGGAAGTGGAAGAAAGAGAAACAGGATCTTCATTCACAAAAACAAAATGCAAAAGTGTTTCTCCAAAGTTTACCTTCTTTATAAACGATTTTAGATATATAAAAAATCCTTAAAACTTATGGAAAAACCCAAAAACAAAAAATATACAGTTTGATGTCTGAGATTCCTCGTGAACCACCAAGTTAAACACATGTTATATTCCACTTGCAATTTATTTTTTTAATTATTTATTTATTTTATTTATCTATTTATTACTTTTTTTATTTTTATTTTTTATTTATTTGTTTCTTTTCCTTTATTTTCTTTTAAACATTTCTCACAAACCTTTAACACTGTAAACTCGTACACGTAAGTGATGACATACAGAAACAATGTTCTTTGTTGATTTAATGACATTCGCTTCTGCCTTGGCATGTTGGCATGTAGTTTGAACACGTTTATCTGTTTATACTATTTATCTTTAATTTAAAAAGAGAGACAGGACTGGGAGGACAGGATTTTCGAAGGGATTGAAAGGACGTTGAAAGTTATTCTGCGATCAGAAGCTGGATTGAGAACATTGGTTCTCTTAAAGTTCCTGCAGAAGATCTTATCTTTGTAGTTACTGCTAACAGCTAAGACAATTTATATTTCATTATATTTCTTATTCTTCCTCCTTTCCACTATTATCTATTACTGTTATGTTTTTTACTTGAAACTCTGGCACAACAATTTCCTTCAGGATTAATAAAGTTGTTCTCATCTCATGAAGAAACTTTTATCTGCATGAGAAGAAGAAGCCGACCCTCCTCTTCATCCCTTTGCTTTCTTCCAGTCGCTCCGACGACGGCGGATTATTGAAAGGAAGAAAGAGCTGAAGTGATCGCGACATGCGGACGATACCACCGTATTTTTATCCAATAAACAAAGCGGTCGAGTGCAAAGAAACTTTTCCAAAGAGCAAAAATGAACTTCAGTAAAGGATCTCTGACTGAAGCAGCCAGTTCTGCTTATTCACCTTCATATAGAGAAATAAATATGACAAATAAAGCAAATATCAACACAGAAAATATAGATAAATTAAAAAAAAAAAAAGATATTTTAACAAATGTGCATCCATCAAAAAATATTTAAAGAGTTGAAGATATTATCTCTATTTGACTGAGCAAGATGTTTTTTTTTTCACTTGCTAATGAATAAACAAGTGACCTATAAAGAATATTATATAATGTGTATCTTGTGATGAGGTTTTGTAAGAATGTGTGTGACTTTGTCAAGGAACCTGTTCTGATAAATGTTCAAAAAAAATAAAATAAAAAAATGAATAAAATAAAATAATCTTGTGTGATAGGAGACAAAATGGACGTTTGGAGGCTCGAAGCTTTGAAACATAAAATAATGCCTTTAAAATAAAAATGTTGGCAAAGAATATTCTGAATGTTCTCCCCAAACATGGAGGTGAAATGTTCAAGCCTTCATCCAGAGCAGTGGCTTCTCGCTGCAGCTGCAGGATAAGGACATTTTTCTTTGCAATGGAAACGTCACCAAGGAAAAGGGCTTTGTGTCTTTTGTACACGTTGTTTTGCTTTGGGGAAAATTTCACATTCGTAAAAGGAAACGGACGAACAGCAAACAGAACTTCACGGTCTTTCTGCAGATCAATGCAGCGCCGCCAGAAACAGACCTCAGAACCTGCAGGCGGGAGGAACCAACTTTATGGAAGTGACAGGGGAAGAAGAAGTGGAGGAACGACAAGAAGCTCGAGTGTCGACTGGAACCGAGGAAACGGTGACAGAACCTCAGCAGGACAAACTGAATCTCCTCTCATGGCGACGGCAGATGAAGAAGATCTTCTGGATCAAACTCACCTCGCTTTCTGAGGGACCTCCGGCCGTTGGATCCAGGTCTCCAGACCTCATGGTGACCCAAGGAGGGTCTGCAGACACTCCACCTGCACAGGTGAAGGTGAATTCATTGATTACCTCCATGTGATTGGCTGGTTGGATGAACAAGCAGGAGATCAGGTGGAGCCAAAGTAGCCTGTGAACTTGGTGACAAAGACAAAGGTACCATCAAAACATGGTACATGTGAAGTAGCATCAACCAAGAGGAGGAAGAGATCCAAAGGCTGGGGGTTCAAGTCCCTCCAGAATTGTTTTTTAAAAAGATGGAAGGTAAAATCAGGAGCTTCTAAAGTTGTACTGAGGGCTCTGGACCAACGATGTCAACATGAAGAAGCAGATCTTGGTATCTTTACTTTCAACCTCTAGGAGGACTTGTTGTCTACAGCGTTGGCCTTGAAGACCTCCAGGCTCTGCTGGGATTTGAACCCAGGATCTCCTGTTTACAAGACAGGTGCTTTGACCAGCTAAGCTACAGAGCCTGTTGGAGATGATGGAGGTTGTCTTCCAATCAGTGGTCCCTACAATCCAACCATGGGATCTGATGCTGATGCACCCAAAGCTGAGGCTCTGTGGCGCAATGGACAGCGCATTGGACTTCTAGCAGAAGAAGACATTCAAAGGTTGTGGGTTCGAGTCCCACCAGAGTCAGTGTTTTTGTCAGGAGACATACAAGTCGTGTGGATTAAACTAGGAAAGAGGTTGAGTCCATTGCGTTATCTATTTTTGCCCTTTTTCTCTAAACCTACCTACCAAATTCTCCCTTGTTAGTGTTTCCTCATCCTGCTGTCTATTGTTGTTGTCTCCTCTATTTTATAGATATATTCATTGACATGGGGATTGTTGCGCTGCTGTGTCAACAAATTTCCTCGATGGGGATCAATAAAGTACTATTTTATGAAAATGACTCCGGCTCGTCTCCACAAAGCTCTTCACCCGGCAGGCTCTGCTGGGATTTGAACCCAGGATCTCCTGTTTACTAGACAGGCACTTTGACCAGCTAAGCTACAGAGCCTGTTGGAGACCCTAAAATCACCCAATCAAAAAGTGGCACCAAAGTAACCGGTGAACTTGGTGACCAAGACAAAAGGTACCGTCAAAACACGGCACATGTGAAGTACATTGAACCAAGAAGAAGAAGAAGAGATTCAAAAGCTGAGGGTTCGAGTCCCACCAGATTCAGTTGTACTTCACAGACTTGAACTGGTGCAGAGGTAAAAGGGGCTTCTAAAGGTAGACTGAGGGATCTGAACCAACGATGGAAGCTCTTTCAGTCACTATGGAGGTTTCTTTGTCTGGAACAGAACTGAGTTCTTCAGGCTCTGCTGGGATTTGAACCCAGGATCTCCTGTTTACGAGACAGGCACTTTGACCAGCTAAGCTACAGAGCCTGTCTTACACCAGGAGGTTGTTGGTTCAAGTCCCAGCAGAGCCTGGTTGCCATCCAATCAAAGGTCAATCCAAGACTGATGTCTGACTGAAGTCCCTTCACAATGGACAGCACTTTGGACTTCTAGAAACTACCATCAGGAGAGGAGCTTCAGAGGTTGTGGGTTCGAGTCCCACTAGAGTTACCCTTTTGTAAGGGTAGTCTAGATGCCGTGTTGCTGTTGCATGTCAGGCTCTGTGGCGCAATGGACAGCGCATTGGACTTCTAGAACTCAGAAGACATTCAAAGGTTGTGGGTTCGAGTCCCACCAGAGTCGATCTCAATGTGCAGGATAATTTTTATCCATCCATCTTCAACCCTTGATCTCAGACTTCAGGAACTCAGGAACCAACCAGCCTGGTTGCAAACACAGAACGGTGCAATAAAGGGACCAGCAGTTTTCTTGTGCTGCTGAGAAGAAGAACTGGATGAGGCTCTGCTGGGATTTGAACCCAGGATCTCCTGTTTACTAGACAGGCACTTTGACCAGCTAAGCTACAGAGCCTGTTGGAGAAGCCCTACAACATCATGGATTCAAAATAGGGTTCAGTTACAGCCTTTGAAGATGGTCAAAGGTTCGACTCCCAGCAGAGCCAGGTGTCGTCCAATCAGAGGGCCTTTCAATCCAACAATCACACGAGATGCTGAGGTAACATCTCACCTCAGGCTCTGTGGCGCAATGGACAGCGCATTGGACTTCTAGATCTCAGAAGAAGACATTCAAAGGTTGTGGGTTCGAGTCCCACAAGAGTCAATGTTTTGTCAGGAGACATGAAGTGACGAATCATCACATTAAGGTATGATGTTATGGTCAGATAATCCAACACATGGTCAAGACATCTGTGAAAGCTTCCTGTGCAACAGAGATCTGTGCTGATCTATTGGAACTCAAGGACTTGAAGCTCCTCCATGTTCAGGGGACTTAGATAAAGACCATTGGACTCTCGTCAGATCTGAAGGGAAACCCTGACAGAGCAAAGCAGGGACCTCAACACCAACCCAGTGGTGGAACCTCAAGGATCCACACCAGGCCCGAAAAGTCCCAACTCAAGTGACCCACCTGTTGCTTCCTGTTGACCAGGAACTCACCAATCAACCAGTGTGGTTGGAAACACAGAATGGTACAAGAGAAGAACTGGATGAGGACAAGGCTCTGCTGGGATTTGAACCCAGGATCTCCTGTTTACAAGACAGGTACTTTGACCAGCTAAGCTACAGAGGGCCTGTTGGAGATCCATTATAGAATCACCAAAGTACCCAGTGACCTTGGTGAGAAAGACATAAGGAACCAATTACAACCTTTTGTTGATGGTCCAAGTGTGTAGGTTCAACTCCAAGCAGAGCCTGGTTGAATCCAACAATCACAGGAGATGCTGAGGTAACATCTCATCTCAGGCTCTGTGGCGCAATGGACAGCGCATTGGACTTCTAGAACCCAGAAGAAGACATTCAAAGGTTGTGGGTTCGAGTCCCACCAGAGTCGGTGTTTTGACATGAAGTGATGAAAACTTGAAATCATCACATTAAAAATGCTGCTGTTTGGAAAAGGAAGTAGAATATGAGACTTGTGGATTAAACTCTAAAAGGTTTGAATCCTGAATCTTGGTCAGATGATCCTTTTCCTTGCCGGATGTTTGCGAGAGGCTTCTGCGCTGAGATGTTTGCTGATCTTTCCGGATTAAAGGCCTTCAGCCTCTGCAGGGATTTGAACCCGGGATCTCCTGTTTACCAGGCAGATGCTTTGGCCAACAAAACGTGTTCACACATAAAGAAGAAGGAAAGAACATCTTGCAATCATAAGTTCTCTCAGTCTCCTTAGAAAAGGCCTTTGGGCTCTTCTGGGGTTTGAACCCAGGATTGTGTTGCTGGTGAGATACCAGACTTGTGGATGAAACTAGGAAAGGGTTCGGCCTGATGGAGAACCAGAATAATATCATCCAATCAGAACTTTTGGAACCATTCAATAGTTGTTGGTTCGACTCCCAGCAGAACCAGGTCTGCACAGGTCAATGCTCTGGCCTGCTTCTGCAAGAAAACAAGTGGTTTGGAGATTGAGACATGATGAATGTGGCAGTGGACCTTTGGACACATGAAGACCTGCGAGAGAAGATCTTCAAAACTACAGTTCTTTCATTCCAATACTCTGATTTGATGCTGGAATGGAACATTGGACTTCTAGAATTTGAAGAAGACCTTCATTAAAGATCTTCCAATGATCTTCATTGAAGATCATCAGACTGAACACCGACCTGCCCGTGGAACCTCACGATCCACACCAGGTCCAAACAACCCCGACTCATGTGACCCACCTGGGGAACATTTCCTGTTGACCAGGGACTCACCAATCAAACGGAGAGCAGTGCAATAAAAGCACTGGCAGTTTTCTTGTGCTGCTAAGAAGAAGGACTGGATGAGTCTCCAAGCAGAACCACCATGTCTGCACAGGTGAAGGTGAACTCATTGATTCCCACCATGTGATTGGCTGGTTGGATGAACAAGCAGGAGATCAGGTGGAGCCAAAGTAGCCTGTGAACTTGGTGACAAAGACAAAAAGTACCATCATGTGAAGAACCATAAAAAAGGTATGCAAACTTGGTGGTTTCAAGTCCCACCAGTCAGTTATATTTCACTCCAACTGGTTCAGAGGCTCTGCTGGGATTTGAACCCAGGATCTCCTGTTTACGAGACAGGCACTTTGACCAGCTAAGCTACAGAGCCTGTTGGAGACGTCACTTAAAGTCATTCAATAAAAATCAAACCAAATCACAACTTTTGGAACGGGTGCAGCTCCATTCCAAAGTCCTGTGGACCATCAATCACCTGAGATGCTGGTGTCCCATCAGCTGTCAGGCTCTGTGGCGCAATGGACAGCGCATTGGACTTCTAGAACCCAGAAGACATTCAAAGGTTGTGGGTTCGAGTCCCACCAGAGTCGGTTTCAATGTGAGGGATAATTTTATCTTTTCACCCTTGATCTCAGACTTCATCTCCCTGACAGGCTGAGGAGTTCATCTTATGTTGTACTTGAACATGGAAATGGATCCGTAACTTCTGCAGCTCACTTCCCTCAGACTTCTTCAGTCCTTGGTGTTGCTACAGAACCGTTCCCCACTTCTCCTTCACCAACCAATTGACCCAGAGGTAATATTGAGGGATCCATCTTCAGGCTCCTCTGGAGGCATCAAAGATCCACACCAGGACCAAACAACCCCAAACTCAGGTGACCAACCTGGGCCTCATTTCCTGTTGACCAGGGACTCACCAATCCACTCTGGGTGCAAACAAAGAATGGTGCGACAAAAGCACTGATGGAGTTTTCTTGTGCTGCTGAGAAGAAGGACTGGATGAGGCTCTGCTGGGATTTGAACCCAGGATCTCCTGTTTACTAGACAGGCACTTTGACCAGCTAAGCTACAGAGCCTGTTGGAGACATGTTTTAAAATCCTTCAAGAAATATCAAGTCCAATCAGAACACTTGCAGAGGGTTGTTGCAAAGGTTGTTGGTTCAACTCCCAGCAGAACCATCATGTCTGCACAGGTGAAGGTGAATTCATTGATTACCACCATGTGATCGGCTGGTTTGATGGTCAAGAAGAAGATCAGGTGGAGCCAAAGTTGCCCGTGAACTTGATGATAAAGACAAAAGGTACCATCAGAACAAGGTAGATGTGAACCAGGAGGAAGTAGCGATTCTAAGGTTGTGGGTTCAAGTCCCACCAATCAAGTTATCTTTTACAAAGACAGAAGGTGGAAGCAGAAGCTTCTACAGCTGCTCTGAAGGCTCTGAACCAACAATGTCCACAAGTTTAGACTTGAACAGTGCTGTCCTTTGAGACCATCAGGCCCTGCTGGGATTTGAACCCAGGATCTCCTGTTTACAAGACAGGTGCTTTGACCAGCTAAGCTACAGAGCCTGTTGGTGAACAACATCTATACTCCCAGCAGAGCCACCCCAAAAAGAAGGTTGTCATCCAATCAAAGAGATACATCTGGTTCAATCCGTCCTGATGCTGATGTATCTTCTACCCTGCGGCTCTGTGGCGCAATGGATAGCGCGTTGGACTTCTAGAACAGAAGTTAAGGTTAAAAAACAAAAGGGGGAAAAAGTAATTCAAAGGTTGTGGGTTCGAGTCCCACCAGAGTCGTCTTTTTCAGTCTTGTTTGTATCATAAAGCTCAGTTCCCTCAGACTTCTTGAGTCCTTGGTGTTGCTACAGAGTTGTTCCTCACATCTCCTTCACCATCCAATCGACCCAGAGCTTATATTGAGGGATCCATCTTCTGAAGGGAAAACCCTGACCTTCACCCTAAGGCTCCTCTGGAGGCCTCAACGATCCACACCAGCCCCAAACAACACCAACTCAGGCGACCCACCGGTCGCTTCCTGTTCACCAGGGACTCACCAGTCCGGTTGCAAACACACAATGGTGCAACAAAAGCACTGACAGAGTTTTCTTGTGCTGCTGAGAAGAAGGTCTGGATGAAGATGAGGCCCTGCTGGGATTTGAACCCAGGATCTCCTGTTTACTAGACGGGCACTTTGACCAGCTAAGCTACAGAGCCTGTTGGAAATCCATTACAGAATCACCAAAGTAGCCTGTGAACTTGGTGAGAACGACATAAGGAACCAATTACAACCTTTTGTTGATGGTCAAAGTTTGTGGGTTCAACTCCAAGCAGAGCCTGGTTGAATCCAATAATCAGCTGAGATGCTGAGGTAACATCTCATCTCAGGCTCTGTGGCGTAATGGACAGCGCATTGGACTTCTAGAACCCAGAAGAAGACATTCAAAGGTTGTGGGTTCGAGTCCCACCAGAGTCGGTGTTTTGACATGAAGTGATGATAACTTGGTGTGAAAGCTTTAAACGATCACATTAAAAAACGATAAAGTTGTACCAGGGATCTGACTGTTCTCCAACAGGCTCTGTAGCTTAGCTGGTCAAAGTGCCTGTCTAGTAAACAGGAGATCCTGGGTTCAAATCCCAGCAGAGCCTCACCTTCATCCAGCCCTTCCTCTCAGCAGCACAAGAAAGCTACCAGTGCTTTTGTTGCACCATTCTTTGTTTGCACCCAGACTGGTGGATTGGTGAGTCCCAGGACAACAGGAAATGAGGCCCACGTGGATCACCTGAGTTGGGGTTGTTTGGGGCTGGTGTGGATCTTTGACGCCTCCAGAGGAGCCATAGGGTGCAGGAGGTTCCACAGATGATTCGGTGTTCAGGTCCCCACTGAAGGTCGCTGCTTTGCTGACCCAGGGTTTCCCTTCAGAACCACTGGAGTCCAATGATCTTTAATGAAGTCACCAGAAGATGGATCCCTCAGTATAACCTGTGGGTCGATTGGATGGTGAAGGAGAAGTGGGGAACGTCTCTGTAGCAACACCAAGGAGTCAAGAGGTCTGAGGGAAGTGAGATCTAGAAGGTACAGATCCATTTTCAACATAAGATGAACTCCTCAGCCTGTCAGGGAGATGAAGTCTGAGATCAAGGGTCGAAGATGCTTGGACAAAATGACCCTTCACATTGAAACCGACTCTGGTGGGACTCGAACCCACAACCTTTGAATGTCTTCTGAGTTCTAGAAGTCCAATGCGCTGTCCATTGCGCCACAGAGCCTGACAGCAGACATCACATCAGCATCGACCTTGATTGTTTGATTCAACCTGGCTCAGGTGGGGGTTGTCTTTTTATTTTGACATCTCTTGATTCTGGGATTTGAACCTACTTTCAACAGGTCTGGTATTGCACTTTCTTTCCCAAAATTCAAGAATTTTTATTTATGTATTTATTTGTTTGTTTGGGACAGTGCATGTTAATGGACGCACATGAGACATGCATGTAAACACACCACTCCAGATTGTAATTTGCATCCGTTGTCTAACAAACACTCATTCATCCTGTCCTCTTGTACATGTTTTTAGTAGAAGGGGAAACCGGAGTAGTTGTAAAGGTTGGTACACAAAGTTCTTGTCTTCGTCCAAAATGAGCAACTCTGGTGGGACTCGAAGGTGAAGGTGAACTCATTGATTCCCAACATGTGATTGGCTGGTTGGATTAACAAGCAGGAGATCAGGTGGAGCCAAAGTAGCCTGTGAACTTGGTGACAAAGACAAAGGGTACCATCAAAACATGGTACATGAGAAGTAGATTCAACCAAGAGACTCTAAGGTTGTGGGTTCAAGTCCCACCAGAGCCACTTATGTTTTACTCCAACTGGTTCAGAGGCTCTGCTGGGATTTGAACCCAGGATCTCCTGTTTACGAGACAGGCACTTTGACCAGCTAAGCTACAGAGCCTGTTGGAGAACTCCCTCAAAGTAATTCAATAAAAATCAAACCAAATCACAACCTTCGAAAAGGGTGCAGCTCCGTTCCGAAGTCCTGTGGACCATTGGAGACTGCAACTCCCAGCAGACCCACGCCAAGAAGAAGGTTGTAATCCAATTAAATGGAGATGTGGTAGGATTTCAGTTTCAAAACAAAGTGACTTGTATTCCCTTGGAGGCTCTGCTGGGATTTGAACCCAGGATCTCCTGTTTACTAGACAGGCACTTTGACCAGCTAAGCCACAGAGCCTGTTGGAGACCCTTCATAAATCATCCAATCAAAAGGTGGAGCCAAGGTACCCAGTGACCTTGCTGACAAAGACAGAAGGTACCATCAAAGATGACGTACCATGAGATTCAAAGGTTGCAGGTTCAAGTCCCACCGGTCGATCCATCCAACCCTCTTCTACTGCTTACCCAGGTCTTTCCTCTCCACACCCACCAGATCCAGCTCTTCTCTGGGGTTCCCAAGTCATTCCTGGACAAGCCTTGAGACATTGTCCCTCCAGAGTGTCCTTGTTTTCCCAGAGTCCTCCTCCTCGTTCCCCAGAATACCTCACCAGGGAGGCCCCTTGGAGGTTCCTTTCCACGCAAGTCAGAAAAACAAAAGGGAAAAAGAAGTGGAATACGAGACATGTGGATTAAAGTAGGAAAGGGTTCAAATTCCAGAGTCAGACATCATGATCAGATAATCCAACAGATGGTCAAGACATCTGTGAAAGCTTCCGGTGCAACATGACAGAGGGATTGACAACGATCTCCTCGAACTAAAGGCCCGAAGGCTCTGCTGGGATTTGAACCCAGGATCTCCTGTTTACGAGACAGGCACTTTGACCAGCTAAGCTACAGAGCCTCCTGAAGCAAATGTTTTGATCCAATCAAAAGAATGTCCAGGCAATTAGGAAGAAGTTAACAGGAAGTGAGAACATCTTCCAAACAGCTGATGTCGGGACTTGAACCAAAAGCAATCTTGAAGGACCTTCAGGTTCTGCTGGGATTTGAATCCAGGATCTCCAGTTTTCCGAGACAGATGCTTTGGCTTGCTAAGCTACAGAACACAAAGACGTAGGCGAGAAGATCTTGAGGTGCAGGAGGACATTGGACTTCTAGAGTGAAACAGAGGCTGAAGAGTTTCAAAGGTTTTGTCTTCGAGTCCGTCCAGAGCTGCTTTTTATTCTCAGCATATAATTTCAAGTGATCAGACCTTCTGAAGGTCACTGGCCTCTCACTTCCACGAGTCCTTTGCCTTTGGTTTGTTGTTTGGATTTGAAGCAAAGTGATTTCTATTCCCCTCCAGGCTCTGAACCCTCCTGCTCACAGGACAGCTGCTTTGACCAGCTGAACTACATCCGATCTGAGGTTCTCCTTCCACTCCTGCTCAGACTCACCGAAAAACAATCCTTGGAGGCTTCCGATCAGTGATCAATCACACCGGGCTCTGACGTCCAAAGGATAGAGCGACATTTTTGGACCCAAACATCTGTGCACATCCATCATCACATGCCTTTCTCTGGGTTCTCCAGGGTGAGTGCATGTGCATGAAGCGCTAAATGACTGATCAGAAGAATTAATAAAATGCATCCGATTACATTGCAACAGTTTCATTGGTGCTCCGTGACTTGTTCTGTAATTTCATTGGTCCGATGTGACCAAGCTAAATATTTCTGCGGTATGAAACTCGTTAGCCCGGAAATTCCTGTATTGTCGTCTTGAACACTTAATTTTCCGCATCATCTGCTACTGGAACCAAGAAAAAGGTGGAGAACATGGAGGGTTTCCATGGTAACCAGGGGGGAGTTCACAGCTGAACAAGGGAGGGACTCAGGCTCTTTCCATGTCCTTCTGGCCCAATGAAGAGGGCAGTGGGCTTGTGGACACATGAAGATATAGCAGGGAACATCTCCAATCTCCAAAGGTTTGCTGCCTGGACTTGAAGTAAAGACCTTGAGGGTCTGCTGGGACTCGAACCCATCATCTGTTTACAAGAGGAACATATAGTTCATGTTCTTGTTGAATACAACAAGGCCCTGCTGGGATTTGAACCCAGGATCTCCTGTTTACTAGACAGGCACTTTGACCAGCTAAGCCACAGAGCCTGTTGGAGACCCTTCATAAATCATCCAATCAAAAGGTGGAGCCAAGGTACCCAGTGACCTTGCTGACAAAGACAGAAGGTACCATCAAAGATGACGTACCATGAGATTCAAAGGTTGCAGGTTCAAGTCCCACCGGTCGATCCATCCAACCCTCTTCTACTGCTTACCCAGGTCTTTCCTCTCCACACCCACCAGATCCAGCTCTTCTCTGGGGTTCCCAAGTCATTCCTGGACAAGCCTTGAGACATTGTCCCTCCAGAGTGTCCTTGTTTTCCCAGAGTCCTCCTCCTCGTTCCCCAGAATACCTCACCAGGGAGGCCCCTTGGAGGTTCCTTTCCACGCAAGTCAGAAAAACAAAAGGGAAAAAGAAGTGGAATACGAGACATGTGGATTAAAGTAGGAAAGGGTTCAAATTCCAGAGTCAGACATCATGATCAGATAATCCAACAGATGGTCAAGACATCTGTGAAAGCTTCCGGTGCAACATGACAGAGGGATTGACAACGATCTCCTCGAACTAAAGGCCCGAAGGCTCTGCTGGGATTTGAACCCAGGATCTCCTGTTTACGAGACAGGCACTTTGACCAGCTAAGCTACAGAGCCTCCTGAAGCAAATGTTTTGATCCAATCAAAAGAATGTCCAGGCAATTAGGAAGAAGTTAACAGGAAGTGAGAACATCTTCCAAACAGCTGATGTCGGGACTTGAACCAAAAGCAATCTTGAAGGACCTTCAGGTTCTGCTGGGATTTGAATCCAGGATCTCCAGTTTTCCGAGACAGATGCTTTGGCTTGCTAAGCTACAGAACACAAAGACGTAGGCGAGAAGATCTTGAGGTGCAGGAGGACATTGGACTTCTAGAGTGAAACAGAGGCTGAAGAGTTTCAAAGGTTTTGTCTTCGAGTCCGTCCAGAGCTGCTTTTTATTCTCAGCATATAATTTCAAGTGATCAGACCTTCTGAAGGTCACTGGCCTCTCACTTCCACGAGTCCTTTGCCTTTGGTTTGTTGTTTGGATTTGAAGCAAAGTGATTTCTATTCCCCTCCAGGCTCTGAACCCTCCTGCTCACAGGACAGCTGCTTTGACCAGCTGAACTACATCCGATCTGAGGTTCTCCTTCCACTCCTGCTCAGACTCACCGAAAAACAATCCTTGGAGGCTTCCGATCAGTGATCAATCACACCGGGCTCTGACGTCCAAAGGATAGAGCGACATTTTTGGACCCAAACATCTGTGCACATCCATCATCACATGCCTTTCTCTGGGTTCTCCAGGGTGAGTGCATGTGCATGAAGCGCTAAATGACTGATCAGAAGAATTAATAAAATGCATCCGATTACATTGCAACAGTTTCATTGGTGCTCCGTGACTTGTTCTGTAATTTCATTGGTCCGATGTGACCAAGCTAAATATTTCTGCGGTATGAAACTCGTTAGCCCGGAAATTCCTGTATTGTCGTCTTGAACACTTAATTTTCCGCATCATCTGCTACTGGAACCAAGAAAAAGGTGGAGAACATGGAGGGTTTCCATGGTAACCAGGGGGGAGTTCACAGCTGAACAAGGGAGGGACTCAGGCTCTTTCCATGTCCTTCTGGCCCAATGAAGAGGGCAGTGGGCTTGTGGACACATGAAGATATAGCAGGGAACATCTCCAATCTCCAAAGGTTTGCTGCCTGGACTTGAAGTAAAGACCTTGAGGGTCTGCTGGGACTCGAACCCATCATCTGTTTACAAGAGGAACATATAGTTCATGTTCTTGTTGAATACAACAAGGCCCTGCTGGGATTTGAACCCAGGATCTCCTGTTTACTAGACAGGCACTTTGACCAGCTAAGCTACAGAGCCAGTTGGAGAACTCACTCACAGTCATTCAATAAAAATCAAACCAAATCACAACCTTCGAAAAGGTTGCAGCTCCGTTCCGAAGTCCTGGGGACCATTGGAGACTGTAACTCCCAGCAGACCCACGCCTAGGAGAAGGTTGTCATCCAATTAAATGGAGATGTGGTAGGATTTCAGTTTCAAAACAAAGTGACTTGTACTCCCTTGGAGGCTCTGCTGGGATTTGAACCCAGGATCTCCTGTTTACTAGACAGGCACTTTGACCAGCTAAGCTACAGAGCCTGTTGGTGGACAGAGTCTGTGGGTTCAAGTGGGGTTAGAGCTTCTTCAAAAAGAAGCTTGAGTCTGATGCTGATGTTCTTCCAGCTGAGGCTTGGTGACGGATCGTGCATTGGACTTCTAAATATAAGACAGTCAAAGGTTGAGGGTCTGAGTCCCACCAGAGTCCACTGTGCTGTAAGGGTTCATTTGATGCTCTGCTTTTACATGAAGATGGACACGTACCTTCTGAAGGTCACTGACCTCACCCTTTCCTTGGCGTTTGACTGAACCTTCAGCAGTAGTTCCTCCCACAACAGAGTGCTGGTTTCTTCCAAAGAGGTCCTGCATGGACCTCCACTGCTGTTCAATTAACCCAGAGTTCATGTTCAGAGGATCCACTCTGGATCATCACTCCCGGGGAGTTGAACCCAGGACAGAAGAGACCCATGATTTAGCCTGCAGAGCCCATGAGGGGACATGGAGATATCCTCCACACAGAAGATCTTTGAGTCCTACATGGAGGTTGACAAATGACTTCTGGAAAAAAAGAAAAGAAGAAATATAGATTGAAATCATCAGGAGACATGAAAAGCCCTCCTGATGACCAGGGTTTGAAGACACCATCACCTGATAGCAAGAGAAATGGTTTTAATGTAGGTGTCTTCATGATCAGATGATGCACTTTATTGAAGGACTTGAGGTTCTGGTGGGACTTGAACCCAGGATCTCCTGGTGCTTTGACCAGCTCAGCTACAGAGCCTGTGGCTCATCAAGGAAAGCCATCTAAACAAACCTACTGGGACGGTGATGTTGGCCTTCCAGAAGGTTCAGAGGAGGATCAGATTCAAGGGTTGTTAGTTCGAGCGCCGATTGAATCACTGGTATTTTTTGAAGACTTGAACTGGTTCACAGACAGAAGATGAAACCAGGACAAGATGCAGCTCCAGAATAAAGTCCTACTGACCACCAGAGGGTCACATGTTTTCAAGAAAAATGGTTTGACTCATTAAATAATGAAGGTGTTCAGATGATCCACATTGCTAAATCCTTTGGAGATATTTTGGCTCTTCAGGATCTCCTGCTGAGCTACAGAGCTGCTCAGCACTGGCTTCAGATCCAACCATAGGAGCAGTGGACTTGCTGACACATGAAGCCGGACCAGGTGTCGTCCAGACTTGAACCCATGGGACTTCTGAAGACCTCCAGGCTCTGCTGGGATTTGAACCCAGGATCTCCTGTTTACGAGACAGGCACTTTGACCAGCTAAGCTACAGAGCCTCAAAGAACCCCAGCAGAAACACCTGCTCACTTTGGACAAAGACCTTCTTGTATCCAGTCAGGGGCCACTTCAGGTCCACCTGATCTCCTGCTCGTTCATCCAACCAGCCAATCGTAAGGCGGGGATTAATGCATTCACCTGTGCCGACGTAATGGAGACCACCTGCCGCATCTCCAGCCTCAGAGGAGCAGGACTGAGGAGAACCTGCTGGGACACAACCATCTCCATGGTTCTCCGAGGACACGACATGGAACCGTCCTCCACCCTGGAGAACCTGAGCTTTGGACACCTGGGCTCCTCAAACCTGAAGGTGACGATGATCCGGCTCCCCAGATCTGGACCGAACAGAAACCCTGGTGGAACCCGAGGTCCTGCAAGCAGGAGGTTCTGGAGAAGATGGAGGTGTTGAGCGGTGAGTCAATCTGTTTCTCCTTCTTCAACCATCCTGTCACATGACTCATTTAAAGACGTCCACGGCAAACTTCTCGCCGAGAAGACTCACGCGTGACCTTCATCCACCTCCTCCTCGCCGAGTCTGGAGAAGAAAAACAGAAGAACAGACGCGTCTTCTCGGATTGTCAGCGACGGTCGTACATCACGATGGAGACACGCCGACGTTCTCCGCCCGGGTTCTCCTCCTTCCAGCTTGGAGATCAGGAGAATGGAACCTAAGTGGGTGTAATTACACCGTGTGTGTGTGTGTGTGTGTGTGTGTGTGTGTGTGTGTGTGTGTGTGTGAGAGACCTGCGGGGAACAAAGAGCTGTCTTATCTCCATGAAACACTCCTCCAGCTCTCATTATCTCTCATTACCTTTTTCTCCCACACACACACACACACACACACTCACACACTCACACACACTCGGGCTAACATGCTAACGCTCCTCCCGTCTCCTCGGCTGATCTTCATGATCTCCTGTGTTGGACTTCCCTCCTCGCCGGGCGGAGGTCTTCAAACCGCCTGAGGTTTCCATGGCGACCTCAGGCTGGAGGTGCCACGTAAAGTGAGGACACCCGTGTGAGAAGGTCAGCGCTGACCTTCAAGAGAAGACAAGCCTGAAGGATCTCCTGTCACATCCATTCACTCGTTCTCCACCAACCGGCGGCGAGATCCAACCTGGACCAATCACAGGGCCGCGGAAGTCAGCTTCTCCGTCACACGTCCGGAAGATGCAGGGGAACCTCCAGCTTGTGTTTGGAGAACATGGAGGATCCACGGCTGTCGGCCCTCCTTTGGGAATCCAGCTGTGGACCTTCTGGATGTGAAGCTGAAGCTCCAAGCTCCGCTCGCCATGATCTGGAGCAACCTTCTAGATCCCCGGAGCAATTGCAATTTTCGGGGTACCAAAGTCTCCTCGTGGTCCGGTCCGCTCTCGAGGAGTTGGAGCTTCTCCTCCAAGCCTGGCGGTTCCTCAGCGGCGCCTCGAGATGTTTTCACTTCACACACAAGCGCTCAGCTTCTATATCTGTGTGTGAAAGACAAACCGCCGCCGCTCGTCTGTTCGCCTGTTTTCTTTTTTCAGGCGTGCGACGCCTGAGAGCCTGCAGCCGCTGGATGTTATTTTCCGTTACATAACCGGGTTTGTTTTTTTTCTGTTCTCCTCAGCCGAGCTCTCGCCGGAGCTCCTGAAGGAGGTGCTCTCATGTTCTACTTGTTCTCCTCCTTAGAACCAAAGGAAAGTGTGTTTGTCTGTGATTATAGAAAGGGTACAAGTGTTGATCCGCGGGGGAGGAAACCTGGAAGGCCACCAGCGGCGGCTTTTTGTGGGAAAATAGATCTCAGGGTTCTCCTGCCAGGGTTCTCCACCCATCTCCTGCCAGGGTTCTCCACCCATCTCCTGCCAGGGTTCTCCACCCATCTCCTGCCAGGGTTCTCCACCCATCTCCTGCCAGGGTTCTCCACCCATCTCCTGCCGTCTGGAAACAGTCGGTCACGTCGTTGAAGACTTTGATTCTTCTAGGACAACATTCCACTCCACTCGCGTCTTTCTGGGTGTCCGTTAGGGAAAGAAGCTGGTACCTTTTACTTTGGTACGACTCCAGATGGAAGCAGATGGTCGAAGGCCTTTTGTTCCACCTGGAACGAAGAGGATCAACTAACTAACTAACTAACTAACCTTTAACTTTAGTAGAACCTGCTCAGGTGAGGACAGAGAATGTTGTCCATGAGTTCAACCCCAGAAGGAACCCCACCATCTTTAAAAGAACATGTTAGCATGGCTGCTAGCATGTAGCCTGTTACGTGGTGTGATGGGAAGCTACAGCAGGTCCACCTGCTCCTCTGTTGGTGTGCTACTGTCGGGTGTAGAACATCATCACGGAGGTTCTGAGGAGCAGTGGACCGTCACCCGAACCTGGCCGAGCTGGAACGTGTGGCAGGAATCGATGCTCCTCAGGCGGGAGCGACCGGGCGAAGGGTTGGATCAAGATGTGATGGACATCTGAACCTTTGGATTGACAGGTGACCTTTGCGACTGACGAGTGACCCGTTTCACATTTCAGAAGATGCAGGGAACGTGGACTCCGTCCCGCCACGAAGGGCGATGTGGTTTTGATTGACGTTTCAACACGACGACCTTATTGTCGTTCCCGCCCTTCCCGGTGGACAGAATCCACCAAAAATGTTGCATCCTTGACCTTCTGCGAATCAGCTCGACGTCTCCTGCGGGCGGCGAGGAGGACGCGTCTGGTTCCACGCCGTCTCCAGGACGCCGGCGCCGACGTCAGCTCTTCCAAATGTCAGCGGCCTCCTCGCTGTAAGTCAGCGGCGCCGCCAGGTGTGCTGACGTTCCTCTCCGGTTTCTGCACCGGCGATAATCCCCCTGGAGGACCTTCTGAGAGGACCTTCTCCCCTCCGTCCCCCTTCTCCACCACCTGGAGACTCAATTTAAAAGTGTCGCCGCAGAAAGAAAAGCCTGTGTCTTAATGAACCGCCCCTCGTCCCAGAGGACCTCCGGGGGTTGTATCTCCTCGTCCGGTTCCACCTTCACCCAGAACTCCACCTCGGGGCATCCAATTATCTCGCTGGGGTTTGAAGGTCCGGTCCAGAACCCCACGGACCCCTCGAGGGGGGACGTCGGGGAACCAGGACACGCCTCGGAGACACTATTTTAACACCCTTTGCTTTTGAGCCGGTGGACAAAGCTGAAGTAGAAGGAGCTCTGGAACCATCAGCGCCCCCTGGTGGCCAGCAGGTGCGCGTGGACTTTATCTGGGACACGACTGGTTTTAGCCTGAACCACTTTCTTCTCGGTGAAGGTCAGGTGTCCGTGAAGCATCCGGGCCTGGTGCTGTAGGAGTGTGTGGTGGAACACACACCCTCCGTTGATCGACGCCATATTTGTAGTCCAACATTCCTGTTTCCAGCTTCCTCGGAGAACACGAGCCCTTCCATTGGTTCTGAGGTCCAAGCTGTGAGAACGTCCACACCAGGAGGACCAGGAGGAACCTCTGCAGGGAGACTTCTTGGGTCTCCAAAGCGCCTGGGTTCCGTCTGCGGACTCTCCATGTTCTCCTGCCCAAGTTCCCTCAATGTGCTCCTGGTTGGTTCTCCATGTTCCTCCTTTGTAGGTTCTCCATGTTCTCCTGCTTGGGTTCCCGCATGTTCTGTTGGTGGTTCTGTCTTATTGAGGTTCTAGTTGATGGTGATGTTCTGTCTGATCTGGTTTCTCTGATGGGGTTCCGTCCGTCTGGTGGGTTCTCCATCTACTGGGGGTTCTGTTTGATTGGTTCCTTCCGATCGGGTTCCAGGTTCTAGAGAGATCCTGGCAGCTTCAGGTGGAACCGAGCAAAGGTATTGAAGAATGGAGGCCTGGCCGGGTCAGAACCGGAGAACCTCCACCCGGTTCCACACCCGGTGCCGGGTTCCGTTTGGAGTCGCCATGGTAACCATCAGTTTCCATGGCAGGAAATGAGTCACTTCCTGCCGGTTCCTCGGTTCCTCGCCCTGGAGAACCTCCACCCCCGGCCCG
>NC_141301.1:800000-812500 GCF_037954325.1 Fistularia commersonii
GACCTGGATTCAGGAGAAGAAGAACCTACAAGCAGAAGAAGAAGAACCTGGTTCCAGGATACGAGAACCTTTGTTTTGGGAACAAGACTCTGAGTCCAGAAGAACAAGAACCTGGTTGGTCCATTCCTTCTTTCTTCTAACACACTCCTCACCTGACCAAGGAGGAGGCTGGACCTTCGTTCATCATCCAATGTTCATCACCTGATGGATCAGCTGATCGGTTCCAGGGGATCGAAGGTCAAAGGTCAACCCTCCATCTCAACTTCTTCTCAACTCATTTTTCTTCACTGCCTCCCACCTTCTCCAATTACCCTGCCAACCTGCTTAGTGTGTGTGTGTGTGTGAGTGTGTGTGTGTGAGTGTGTGTGTGTATGTGTGTGTGTGTGAGTGTGTGTGACATCCCTTTCCTTACAGATAATTGGATGTCGGGTCATGACATCAAACGGTTGCTGGGGAGTGTGTGTGTGTGTGTGTGTGTGTGTGTGTGTGTGTGTGTGTGTGTGTGTGTGTGTGTGTGTGTGTGTGTGTGTGTGTGTGTGTGTGTGTGTCTGGCGGGGGATCATAAAGTTCTGGAGGTCCTTGAACCTTCATGTCGGAGACAACGGGAAGATCCACCTTAAGCCACCGGATGCTCCGACAGCAAATTGGTGTGTCGTCATGGCGACGCACAAGCAGGAAGCTGAACCAGGTCGTCCTCAGGTGGTTGGATGATTGACAGCTGACCCGCCCAGGTTAAGCCCCGCCCCTCGCATCAGTATCAGCTGTGATTGGCTGAACAACAACGCAGAGAAGGACTGGACGTCGGGACCCGAGCGGGGCTGAGGTTCTACCTGAGGTTCTGAAGGTTGAGGAACCCGGTGATGGAACATGGTATGTCCACTGGACTGTCACCTCCTGGAGACGCCTGGAAGAACTTCTTCACCCGGAGCCACCTCGAGGACCATCACCTTCTGGAGCCGCCTTGAGGACCATCACCTTCTGGAGACGCCTTGAGGACCATCACCTTCTGGAGACGCCTGGAAGAACTTCTTCACCCGGAGCCGCCTCGAGGACCATCACCTTCTGGAGCCGCCTTGAGGACCATCACCTCCTGGAGACGCCTGGAAGAACTTCTTCACCCGGAGCCACCTCAAGGACCATCACCTTCTGGAGCCGCCTTGAGGACCATTACTTTCTGGAGCCACCTCGAGGACCATCACCTCCTGGAGCCGCCTCGAGGACCATCACCTTCTGGAGCCGCCTCGAGGACCATCACCTCCTGGAGCCGCCTCGAGGACCATCACCTCCTGGAGCCGCCTCGAGGACCATCACCTCCTGGAGCCGCCTCGAGGACCATCACCTCCTGGAGCCGCCTCGAGAACCATCACCTCCTGGAGCCGCCTCGAGGACCATCACCTCCTGGAGCCGCCTCGAGAACCATCACCTCCTGGAGCCGCCTCGAGGACCATCACCTCCTGGAGCCGCCTCGAGGACCATCACCTCCTGGAGCCGCCTCGAGGACCATCACCTCCTGGAGCCGCCTCGAGGACCACGACATACCATGACATGACATGACCTGCAGTGTCCTGTGGTGAGGACATCAGGTGAAGCTTAGCTTAGCATCAGGTGACCAGACCAGACTTAACGTGAAACACCATGTCGTGACATATCGTATCATCATCTGTTGGATGTGTCGTGATGTGATGGGTTGCGACGGCATCAGACCAACTAGTGCTATGCTAGTTAGCATAGCACAGACATGTGGTATCCTATCTTGACATGTCACGACGTGAGGACATGTCGTGTCATGACGTGGACGTATTGCGACGTTCCAAACGTCCCCAAACGATGGTACTTTGATTGAGGACTTCAATCCCCTGACCTTTGACCTCTGACCCCTGACCTCTGACCCCGGCATGTGACCTCCAGGCCTTCTTCATGTTTCCCGCCGCACCAGCTCCTCCGTCTCCCTCCTGTTTGTGTAAAACCAATAAAACTCCGCCGCTCGTCTCCTGGCTCCTTCCTTTGTTTGCGCCGCCACTTTATCCCGACCCTCGCCGCCAGACGTGGAGGTAATTGGTCAGGGCGCCGCCGCCGCCGCCGCCGCCGCCAAGCTCATCTCAGCGACTGGTGTTTCATCAGGAGCTGAGTAATTAGCTAATTACCAGGTTATTCTTCTTTCCTCCGTTCTTTTTTTCCCTCCTGCTCTGTTCATTATTCACCTCCAGGACAGCAGGAGGACCAGAAGCCTCCAGATCGTTTCCACACAGGAAGAAGGCCAGGCTCGGCGCCAGAATTCGCAGAAGAAGAAGAAGAAGAAGAAGAAGGAGGAGGAGGACCTGCTGGAAGCTGAGGAGACCTTCATGGTGAGGAAGAATCCAGGCTGAGAACATGGCATGGAAGGACACACACACACACACACACACACAAATCTTTTTCCGTGCAGTTCCACAGTTTGACCACTATGGAGATTTGAATCCACACGCGTGATGTTTTGTTTACACGTGACGACACATGACGACACGTCCAGTCATGTTGTAAAGCCTCCAACGCGTCACTTTACACGGAGTCGTCATGACACGCTGTGAGATGTTGAGTCATGTCATGTGGAGTCACCACGTCATGACATATTGCAAGTCGTAACATGAGGAGTCACGTGTTATTATTACATATCATGTTATGTCGGGTCATGTCGCCGTGTCAAGTCACGTGGAGTCGTCACGACACGTCACTACATGTCATGAGTTGTTGAATCACGTCATGAAATGTGACGACACGTCACGCCATCGAGAGTCAACATGTCATGTCACGTAAAGCGCTCAAATCATGACACTTTGACATGTAGTTTTGTATGTTGAGTCATTTCACGTCACGTGCAGGCGACACGAAATGTCACGACACGTCACGCCATCGAGAGTCATGTCATGTAGAGCGGTCATGTCATGACACTTTGTTTTGTATGTTGAGTCACAAACTGTGACACGACATCTCACGCCATGTACAGGCGTCACGTAACATACACATCAGATCACGTGACGCCTGGCCACGTCACGTGGAGTCATGGTGACACGTCACTACATGTCACGAGTTGTTGAATCAAGTCATGAAATGCCACGACACGTCACGCCATCGAGCGTCATGTCATGCCATGTAGTCAAGTCACATGTTGTTTTGTATGTTGAGTCGCGACCTGTGCGTCATGTGCGTCACGACATGTCAAGGCATGTCATGTAGTCATGTCACATACACATCAGATCATGTTACGAGTGGCCACGTCACGTGGCGTCATGGCGACACATCACCGCATGTCATGGGATGTCGAGTCACGACACGCCATCACATCATGTCATGTAGAGTCGTCACGTCGCGACACATTGACAAGTCATAACACGTGTCACGAATAGTTACGACACGTCACGGCCGTCGTCCCGACATGTCCTGACATGTCACGCAACATCACTGCGTGTCAGGACGCTTTGCGACACGTCGCGTCATGAAGAGTCGTCACGTCACGACACATGATCATGTCATGACACGTAGAGTTCGTCACGCCGGATACGAAACGTGACGTCACAACATGTCATTGCTCCGCCCATTTGGACGGCCATGTTCGAGTGGGCGGAGTCACACACACACACACACACACACACACACACACACACACACACACACCATACCCTCCTGAGCCCCCTGTGGACGCAGGTAATGAGGCTCCGCGGAGAAAAGTTCTCCCTGGAGAACATGGAGAACATTGGCTGGAGTCGCTCACCTCCACAGCAGGAAGATGCTCCAGATGAACCCACACCTTCTCTTCTTCCTTCCTGTCCTTCTGTTCCTCCACTCCTGCCTCCTCCTCTGGACCTCCAGCATGGAGCTCCACCAGGAATGAAGAGATGGAGAGATGGATGGAGATGAAGGAAAGATGGATGGAAAGGAGGATAGAAGAAGGAACGAGTCCAAATGAAAAAGGAGATGAAGCAGGAGGAGCAGAGGATGGAGGAGGAGCCGACCTCGGCCTCCTTTCTTCACACACACACACACACACACACACACACACAAAGAAACACACACACACACTGTCTCATCTATGGGCATTCTAAAACACACACACACTGTCTCACATATAAAGGCATACAGACACACACCATCTCACACACATAAAGTCTCATACATGCACACACAGTCTTACACACACACACAAACACACACACACACACAGTCTTACACACACACACACACACACACACCGTCTCACACAAATACTTGAGAAATGCCATCAAAAGGCTTTGAAAAGATTGTCTATTACACCTGATCAATCATCAAGAAATATGCGTGTGTGTGTGTGTGTGTGTGTGTGTGTGTGTGTGTGTGTGTGTGTGTGCGTGTGTGTGTGTGTGTGTGTGGCCAGGTTGTCACAGCAACGTGCGGCTTTTAACAGGCCCTGATTTGTCAGCGGGACACGACAAGCTGGTTGACATGATGAATGAACGTCTCAGTTTAACTCTCTCCGGTGGCTGTAAACCTGTGTGTGTGTGTGTGTGTGTGTGTGTGTGTGTGTGTGTGTGTGTGTGTGTGTGTGTGTGTGTGGGTGGAGGCGGGTTAGTCATTTTCAATGTGGTGTTGTGGTTGGATAGATCTTGTGTCCCGGTGGAAATCACCGCTAACTCATAAACTGAAGCACACACACACACACACACACACACACACACACACACACACACACACACACACACACACACGGTTGTGAAGGACGAGGCCGAAGCTGAACTGCTACAAATCCAGTTACACACTTTCATAACTTTCCCGAGCAGAGAGAACCCGAACCCCTAATGACATCACCTTGTTCTGGTCACTGTTGGACAAGCAAACATGGCCGCCTTGCAGAACACACACACACACACACACACACACACACACACACACACACACACACACACACACACACACACACAGTAACATCACTATGCAACACCCCAGCAGCCTGTTATCTATATATTGAAGGTTGCTTTGTGTGTGTGTGTGTGTGTGTGTGTGTGTGTGTGTGTGTGTGTGTGTGTGTGTGTGTGTGTGTGCATTCAAAATGTACACAAACAATGTGAGTGCATGTACGTGCACACCCGCACACACACTAGCTGACTCCGAACACTATGTTGGAAATCCGGCATCTCTTGAACAGGAATCTGCCCAGGTTTAGTTTAAATTGGTTTATTTGTGAATTTATTTGACAGATAAACTTTAAATCTGCTAAATAAATAAAAACAGCAGGTTTTTAAAGAGTCTGAAACTTTTTGTGTTTGAAAAATAAACCCCCGAGGCTTCCTAACTTGTTTTTCTTTTCTTTATATTTTTATTTTTCTCTGGGAATTCCGGAGGGTCAGTGAAGGCCTCACCAGGTGAGCTGCCCGTGATGGCTCGGCGGGGCGGAGAGGTGTGTGTGTGTGTGTGTGTGTGTGTGTGTGTGTGTGTGTGTGTGTGTGTGTGAGCGAGATTGTTATCAAACAGGAAGTCTCCTTCACACCTCCACTCCCTGTAGCCTCACCTTCCCCTTGGGTCCACATGTAGTCCACCTTGCTGCAGATACCCTTCAGCTTCCTCGGAGCATACATGTACCTCACTGCAGATCAGTGTCATCTGCAGACATGGAGATAGTTATTTAACTTCACCTGTCCATCACCATAGCAAACAAGCTGAGGGCCGATCCCTGATGTAGTCCCACCTCCAGCGAGAACATCTCTGTCGCACCACCGCCTTTCTTAAGTCCACTCCCTGCTTCACACTCTTTATTTCCACTTCCCGTAGCCTTGAGCCTCCACTTGGGTCCACTTGTAATCCATCTTGCTAAAGTTACGCTTCACTCCTCCACCTTTCTAGGATCATACCTTTACTTCTGTGGACTCTCACTGCAGTCCACAATGTCATCCGCCGACATGGAGATTCTTTTGCACCATCACCTGTCCATCACTGTAGCAAACATGAGTGGCTCAGAGCTGATCCCTGATGTAGTCCCACCTCCACCTAGAACGTCTCTGTCTTATCTCCACTCCTTGCTCCACGCTCTTTGTTTCCTGTAGCTTCACCTCCCTCTTGGGTCCACCTGTAGTAATTCTTGCCGCAGTTACCCTTCACTCCTCCACCCTTCTAGGAGCATACCTTTACCTCACTGCAGATCACAATGTCATCTGCAAACATGGAGATAGTTATTTAACTCCCCTT
The DNA here is from genome assembly GCF_037954325.1 of Fistularia commersonii. NCBI lineage: Eukaryota > Metazoa > Chordata > Actinopteri > Syngnathiformes > Fistulariidae > Fistularia > Fistularia commersonii. Next base: position 806,193 of record NC_141301.1, read on the forward strand.
GTCCATCATGATAGTCAACATGAGGGGCTCAGAGATGATCCCTGATGTAGTCCCACCTCGTCTCTCTAAATCTCCCCTCCTTTTGACTCCTGGACCTTTTTAGGAGCATACCTCTACATCAGTGTCCACAGTGTCCCCTGCTAACATGGTCACTTCTAATAATAATGCTAATAATGATGATGTTGACTATAAAGCCCACTGGTGGCGGCGTCTGGTATGTGGCCGATCCTTCCATCCAAGGCTCTGAACGCAGGAAGGGTTGATAACAAGCGTCTCTCTTTCACAGCGAAATTAATTACCCGCAACTAATTCTGGTATCGGCATGCCGTTCACGCCGCCGCCGCCTCCCCGGCCCCTCGCCGCTCCGCTCCTTCATCGCGCTGTCACATTAATTTTCCCTCCCGCCGTCGTTGCCGCCCTCCTTCCGCCGCCGCCGTCCCCCAACGGCGAGGTAATGAGGGGAAGGTTTTGCAGACCATCCTCCAGGTTCTTGCGCCGTCCTCCAGAAGCCGGGAAGGGGAGGGGCATCAAGAGGACGCCGGCGAGGGGCGGCGGGGTCATGTGATCACCAGCTGTTCCCGGGCGCCGTGGTAACGTCACCTGACCGGGAGTTTCAAGAACTTCTGTCCTCGGACGTCCACATCGACTCTCTGATCCTGAAGGACCAGAAATGGTGGCAGCAAAGGTCAAAGGTCCAACCCAACGTCAACCTCCTACCAAAGATCAACCTCCAAGTGGACATCAGTGTCCAACCGAAGGTCAGTACCTGATGGAGCATCAACCTCCAACCCAACGTCAAGGCCCAATCATAGCTTCACGTCCATCAGAGGACTTGGTGAACAGCGTTCCTGTCGAACTGAAGGTCCCATTCCAGCTTTGGATGAAGGTGGAGGTCCTGGAGCGCCTGAGGAACCCCCTTAGGAACCGGGTTCTTCCTGGTTCCTGATGTCTGTGGAACCGACGCCTCCAGACCCTGCAGAAGGAGGTCCACCTGGACATCCTGCCGGCTGGAGAAGGTCAACTGGACCTTCAACGTGGTGTCCAGGACTTCTGTTCAGAGGTGAGAACATGCAGACTGATGGAGAACCAGCTGAGGAGAACATGTGTGTGTGTGTGTGTGTGTGTGTGTGTGTGTGTGTCTGTCTGTCTGTCAATGTATGTATGTGTGTGTGTGTGTGTGTGTATGTGTGAGACTGTGTGTGTATGTCTATGTGTGTAAGTTTGTGTGTGTCTCTATGTGTGCGTCTATCTGTGTGTGTGCCCGCGTGCATGAGTGTGTCTATGTGTGTGTATGTGTGAGTTTGTGTGTCTGTCAATGTATGTGTGTGTGTATGTGTTTGTGTGTAAATATGTGTGTGTTTGTGTATCTGTATCTTTCTACGTGTGTAAATGTGTGTGTGTGAGTTTGTGTGTCTGTCTATGTATGTGTGTTTGTGTGTGTGTGTGTGTGCATGTGAGTGTGTGTAAGTTTGTGTGTGTCTTTGTGTTTGAGTGTGCGTGTGTCTCTGTGTGCGTCTGTGTGTGTGTGTGTGTGTGTGTGTGTGTGTGTGTGTGTGTGTGTGTGTGCGTGTGTGTGCCCACGCACATGAGTGTGTCCGTGTGTGTGTATATGTGTAAGTGTGTGTGTGTGTGTGTGTGTGAAGTCTGCCTGCAGCAGGAAGAAGAATTAGATCCATAAATCAATTATTATAATTACATTTCAAATATTTTTTTTTACCAAAAAAAATGTGTTTAAAAAAAAGTGTTTTAAAATAAAAATGAAGTTTTGTGAAAAATCGATTTCTATTTGATTAAAATTAAATGAAAAAAAATCTTATATATATATATATTACATTTAAAGAGTTAAAAGTTTAATCCTCAGTCATGAATTGCTCCTGGTCTCCTGGATCCCCCAGGAGATGTTCAGGGTCTGGTTCTCCGTCTGGTCTGATCAGGAGAACCTGGTCTGATGGAACAGGATCTGCATCCATTATTCATCTGAGGAACATCAAACAGCTCTTTGAGACGCCACGATCACCAAGAACTCCTTCATGGTTTTTACAACCTCTTTCCTGTTCAGTATGAAGTTCTTCACCTCCAGCGAGGCTGCAGCCCGCTGCCTGGATTAACTCCGATTAACTGGTTGACCCAGGATGAACTCAAAAACTGAGATTAACTGGATGCACAGGTTTGACATCAACTCAAAGTTTGAGATTAAATAGAGTTAACTGGTTTACAGATCTGAGATTAAATCAAGTTAACTGGTTTACAGATTAAATCAAGTTAACTGGTTTACAGATCGGAGATTAAATCAAGTTAACTGGTTTACAGGTTTGAGATTAAATCAAGTTAACTGGTTTACAGGTTTGAGATTAAATCAAGTTAACTGGTTTACAGGTTTGAGATTAAATCAAGTTAACTGGTTTACAGATCGGAGATTAAAGCGAAGTTTGTTTTCCACGCTGGACGTGTAATAAATGTATAATTAGCAAGGATTAATTTTTAACGAGGCGGCTGATGGCGGCACACTGATAGAGATAAGACAATAACGATTGTGATTTTTTTTAGAATTTAGTTTTATAATAGTATATAAGTATATAGTAATATAATAGTATATAGTATAGTATTTATAATACTATAACTCATTAAAATGAAAATAGTAATGTCTTTATTATTGTTATTAATTATGGTGTTACTACTACTGTATTGATCACCAATAACTAATTATATTTCATTTTTATTTACAACAAAAAAATTATAACAACAAATTATAACAATTACGTATGGAGATCAATTCAACAATAACAAGATTCATAATAACATTGTTATCAATATTATTATTATTATTAAAATGATAATAATAGTAATAATATTAATAATGATAATAATTGTGTCACTAATAATAATAGCAATTGATGAAAAACCAACAGTAGTAATAGCTTTTTATTATAACTTTAACAATATGTTAATTGCACATACTTTTAATGATGTTTATAATAATAATGACAAAGAAAACAAAAAAACAATAATAAGAGATTTAATAATGAGAATGTAGCAAAAAACAACTCCATAACAGTATATGAGTAACATTGTTTATAATAATAATGATAATATAATAACAACAGTAGAAAAATATTGATGATAAAAAGCTGTTAAAAAATAAAGGATATAACGTAAAGTAATAATGATCAAATATTCACAGCAGAAATATCACGTAAATAAATATAATAGTGTCAAAAAAATGCCAATAACAAGAATAATAATAGTACTATTAATAATACTAATACTCATAAAGCGTGTGTTTACTGTGACGCGATGATTCCTGGAGAAAATGTGCAGAAACTCTTTAATAACATTATAATTACACGCCTGTCGCCGCCTCATAATTACCCTGCGCTCTGATTCCACTCTGACAGGCTGGAAGCAGAAGGAGAAGGAGATGTTGGATCATCTGACGCTCTGACGCTCCTCCTCACGGGAACCTTGAAGGCCTCGTGGACGTCCTCCAGGCAGATACTGCGAAACACGTCAAAGTACTTCCAGGAAAGTATTACCACGCAGTACTACACGCGTGTGGTGGAGGGGTCGTCTAAAAGCCCCCCCGCCGCCTCAATTATTCACAGCTTCAACCGGCGGCTGTTTGTGATGAATGATTTATTTGTTTGTTATTGTATTTATGATCTCCACACACACACACACACACACACACACACACACACACAGCGCGGGGAACCTAAATGTTCCTGTGAAGTTGTTCCAATCCACTTTAAAGATCAGATAGGATCAATACAGATCGGCCAGATGATCAATAATCAGTGTTCTCCAGGGTTCTCCAAGCTGTGGGTGATAATGTCACACTTTGGAAGGAGGAGGTTCTACGTCAGGCAGGTGGAACCAGTTTTAGAACCTGGTGGTTCCACACGGGGAAGGTGGAGCATCCTTGGAGATCTTTGTGTGGAGGTAGGGGATGGATACACACACACACACTCACACACACACACACACACACACACACACACACACACACACACACACACACACACACACACATCCATACACCCCTCACACACACACACACACACACACACACACACACACACACACCCATACACCCCTCACACACCCTTTAATACTATCATACTATAGGGTGTATGGGGGTGTGTGAGGGGTGTATGGAGAGTGTGTATGGAGAGTGTGTATGAACCATTAGTTTCCTGATCTCTGCCTCCAAGGTCACAGGAGGCTTCGCTTTGGAAAGTCTGAAACATCTGCTTGAGATAAAGTTTCCTTATTTAGTTTTCTCCACCGCTCCTGATGAGTTTGGTTCAAGTGGGTGAACACACACACACACACACACACACACACACACACACACACACATACAAACATCAACATTACAATTGGATGTGGCATTCAACACACACACCCAAAGGCACAGGCAAGTGGACACACACAGGTGACATAAGTGGATAAAACATCACACACACACACATACTCTCACACACTCGTGCGCGCACACACACACACACACACACGGCAGCTGGCAGACAGAAACCTGATTTCCATAACAAACGAGGAAGAACGCTAACGCTGCTGTTTACTCTCACAGTCCATCTGATGACAAGCTGTCGAGGCTAAATGCTAATCTTACACACACATCCGCGTGCACACACACACACACACACACACACACACACTTTGGCGATGGCAGCCGCCATGTTTGTCGAGCGTGTCGTCGGGAGGAGGCTGCGCCGCCCGTCACTCCCGCGTGCTAATCTCAAAGGGGAACGGCGCCGCCGCACGTCTGCTATCGGCTAGCGTCATGCTAACGTGGACTTCCTCCCGCTTCCTGTTTCCCATCTTCTCGTCCGTTTGCTCCTCAGGTCCTGATGGAAACCAAGCGACTAGAGAAGCAGAGCAAAGGTCACGCCACGAGAACAGGTAATAACGGTGTAATAAGGTGTAATAACACCGTAATAAACACCGACCGTGCAATAAAACATAACAAATCTACAGAAATAACAAAACCAAAATGTCCGACCGAAACGTTTCTTTCCGGATTCCTCGTTTTCTCGAGGACGATCCGGGTTTGCAGTGAATACATCAAGTCTTCATAAATATGCAGGAACCCGCCTGGGATTTAGAACGCGGGAGAACCCGGTTTTATTTCCTCCCAGATTTATTTACTGCCAGCGCACGTCGGAGAACAGATGAGTGCACGCCGTCCGCCGCTGTGTAAACGCTCCCTCCCCCACCCCGGAAAATCACACTACATTTCCCACCCCGGCTTCATTATCCAGCGGGAACCGTAACGCCGCCTCCTCCTCTTCTTTTTTATTCATTGCAGAATGCCTTCACCCCCCCGCCCCCCCAGTAATGGTTCAACCCGCCGCCGCCGCCGCCGCCGCACAATTACATGCACGATGTGAGCGTGTGCGATAAGAAGGAAGCGATAAGACAAAGGTCTCTTTGCAGAGCGCTGTGGAACGTTCACGTTCTCCAGCGAGGAACCTGCAGGAACTTCAAGGATCTGAGAGCAGGTTCTGCAGGAACGACCTGTCAGAGGAGCCGAGAACCCAGAGCGAAGGGCTCGGCTTGTTAGCTGGTGCTAGCCTGTTAGCTGACGCTAGCCTGTCAGCTGCCTATAACATGTTAGCTGCCCGTCGCCTGTTTGCTGACTCTAGCGTGTTAGCCGCCAATAGCCTGTTCGCTGCCTATAGCTTGTTAGCTGACGATAGCCTTCTCGCTGACTCTAGCCTGTTAGATGACTAGCCTGTTAGCTGCCTATAGCTTGTTAGCTGACTATAGCCTTGAGCTGACTCTAGCCTGTTACATGACTAGCTTGTTAGCTGTCTCTTGCTTGTAAGTTGACTCCAGCCTGTTGCTGACTCTCGCTTGTTAGCTGTCTCTAGCCTGTTAGCCGCCAATAGCCTGTTAGCTGCCAATAGCTTGTTAGCTGACGATAGCCTTCTAGCTGACTCTAGCCTGTTAGATGACGAGCTTGTTAGCTGTCTCTTGCTTGTTAGTTGACTCTAGCCTGTTAGCGCCCTTTAGCTTGTTAGCTGACGATAGCCTTCTAGCTGACTCTAGTCTGTTACCTGACTAGCTTGTTAGCTGTCTCTCGCTTGTTAGTTGACTCTAGCTTGTTAACTGGCCATAGCCTGTTAGCTGACTAGCTTGTTAGCTGACTCTTGCTTGTTAGTTGACTCTATCATGTTAGCTGACTCTTGCTTGTTAGCTGCCTATAGCCTGTTAGCTCACTCTAGCCTGTAAGCCGACTAGCTCGTTAGCTGACGCTTGCCTGTTAGCTGACTAGCCTGTTAGCTGCT
>NC_141301.1:815000-830000 GCF_037954325.1 Fistularia commersonii
CGCAGCCCGCCGACCGCGCCGGCACGGGATTGGTGGTTGCGGACGTTCTAAGAGTGCTGTTTGGTTCTTTGACGACAGGATGGCAGCGAAAATGAAACAGGAAGTGACCTCACAGCGCTGCTGACTATAAGGATGCCACACTTGGTACAGTCCACGGGGGCTGGATGTGCTGTTGTCCCTCAGTCTTGGACTTGGTACAGTCCATAGATACCTGGATTTGGTACAGTCCGTCAGGCCAGGACTTGGTACAGTCCATGGGTGCTGGATGTGGTGTGGTTCGGGGGGCTTGGAATGGTACAGTCCGCTGCTGTGACGCGGTCTGCAGGTGCCAGACATGGTACAGTCCATTGTCTACATGTGATAGAATTGGTACGGTCCATCTGGTCTACACATGGTACAGTCCGTGGGCACTGGAGGTGCAGTGGTCTGCAGGTACCGGACATGGTACCCATTGGATGGGTTGGGGTCTACAGATGCTGGAAATGGTGGAAGGTCCATCGGACCTGGACTTGGTACAGTCCAAGCATACCTGTAGTGACGGGGCCGAGGAAATCTGCACATGGTACATTCCACGGTTGCTGGATATGGTACCTTCCGTGAGAGCTGGAAGGCTACAATGGGTGGAAGAGGAGTGGTCCATCTCGCCTGGACATGGTACGATCCACGCATGCTCGCTGCAATGTGGACGAAAGGAGTTGGAAGGGTCCATTTCATCTGCAGATGGTACGCTCCATGGATGCTGGAAGTGGTTTGGTCCACTGCGTGGACCATCGGGCCTAGACATGGTACAGTCCATCGGCACAAGCTGTGCCAGATGTGGTGTGGGCTGTCAGACATGGTACGGTCCACGCAGACTCATCTTCATCATCTACACCCCCCCCACCCTAAAGAATGGACCAGTCCATCAGTTGAAGAGCCGGTCAGGACGGTTCCTTCAGCTGCAGACCTGATTCTGTCCACCATACCTTTTTATCTTCTTCCTACACCTCCTCTGAGGGGACACACACACACACACACACACACACACACACACACACACACACACACACACACACACACACACACGGCATCCTAATGAACCCCACAGCAGGTTTGCTGAAGCACCTCTTTACCAACACGTTTGAATGCCTTACCGATGGCACTGTGTGTGTGTGTGTGTGTGTGTGTGTGTGTGTGTGTGTGTGTGTGTGTGTGTGTGTGTGTGTGTGTTCTCCGAAGCCGGCACGCAGAACGTTCTCCTATCAGTTCAACCGCTCGTCACAATATTGTGCGAGGCGACACAAAAACACCGGGCGCAGGTAGTCTCCTTATCTAACAAGCCTGACACGAGTCACACACACACACACACACACACACACACACACACACACACACACACACACACACACAGCTGACAGTTCATTAATTCCGGGTGTTAATGCCGAGCGGCCGGGCAGGCCGAGGTTAATGAGGCCGCCGTCGCCGCCGTAAAGCTGATCGCTTCCATAAAGGGGAAGCTATTTGGCGTTCGTCACAAACACGGCGCCACAATGGCGGCGGTGTGTTTGTGTGTGTGTATGTGTGTGTGTGTATGTGTGTGTGTGTGTGTGTGTGTGTGTGTGTGTGTTTTTGTGTGTGTGGGAGAGGCGTCTCCATGTCAGGATTAACAGTGATAATCTGGAACAGAGCGGATGGCCAAGGCGGAGAACGCCGTTTCCACTGAGACGTCAAGCCTTGTGCTGTGATTGACAGATTAAGCTCCGCCCCCGACAGGTGCTGGCTCCGCCCCCTCCCCCACCTGACCAGGATGTAGACATGACGCTCAGGTGGGTCCGACCTGGGCGCCACGGTAACTCACCTGCATCCAGAAATGATAGCATTCAAGATGGCCGCCTCCCTGCTGAAGAACCCTGTGAAGTTGGAGAACCAGGGCTTTGGAGATGTTTGGAGATGTTTGGAGAAGGAAAGACATCAGGCTCTGACAGCTGATTGTTGGACGACCTTATAAGGTCAAGACTCCGCCCGCTAAGCTCCTCCTCCGACACAGGGCTCTATCATGTCGCCACGACGACCAAGCTATGGTGGTGTTTCGCCCCGTTCCGACGTCATCTTGGATCCGGTAGCTTGTCTGGAGGTGGTTTCCCTCAGGGTTCCCCCCGGATACCAGGCTCTGGTATTATGGTCTGTCGTCGCTGTGTCCGTCAGGAAGCGCCCGCCAGCCCGACAGCTTCTTCTACTTCCTGCTACATTTGTGGAGAAACAGGAAGTCACTCTTCTGGGGAGGTTCAGTCGGACATACAAGTTTGGTTCCTTGTAAGGGACATGTCCTGTCCATGTCCTGGGTGGAGGCTCCAGGATGAGATGGAGGCCCTTCAAGGACAAACATCTACTACCTGGTATGAAATCCAGCCCAGGAGGTTTCTGTCCTTCTTCTGATGTTCTGTGTGTTCACTGGAGCAGCAGGAGAAGAAGAGATGGTGTCCTGCCGACTCCTGTGAATGTCAGTGGATTCGGCAGCAAACATGAAGGTCCTGGTTCACGAGGTGAGGAAGACCAGGCCTTCAGGTTCAGGGCCTTTGGTTTTCAGATGGTTTGCTTTCTACCTTCTCCTTCACTGCTTCCAGGGACGTCCTCCACCTCCTCCTTCCTTCACATGGAGCTGAAACGTGTCACCACAGATTAGTCTTCTACTTTGCTGACATTTAGAGGGCAGGTTTTCTTCTCCTTTTTTATTTATTAACGCACTTTTTAAAATGCCAGCAAACATTCTGGAGGAAGAGGAGGAAGGAAGGAAGGAAGAGGAGGGAGGAAGGAAGGAAGGAAGGAAGGAAGGAAGGAAGGAAGGAAGGAAGGAAGGAAGGAAGGAAAGAAGGAAGGAAGGAAGGAAGGATGGAGGGAAGGAAGGAAGGAAGGAAGGAGGGAAGGAAGGAGGAAGGAAGGAAGGAAGGAAGGAAGGAAGGAAGGAAGGAAGGAAGGAAGGAAGGAAGGAAGGAAGGAAGAGGAGGGAGGAAGGAAGGAAGGAAGGAAGGAAGGAAGGAAGGAAGGAAGGAAGGAAGGAGGAAGAGGAGTGTAATTGTCAACTGTCTGTGTTTATAGGCTGACATTTCAACGTCCTCACACTGATGGATGGAGTGTGTGTGTGTGTGTGTGCGCGCGTGTGTGTGTGTGTGTCTAGAAGCGTGTGTGATGGATGGCTTCTGTGATTTAACAGTTCAACACCTTCATTGTTGCCTCTATGTTTGTATTAGAAGTGTGTGTGTGTGTGTGTGTGTGTGTGTGTGTGTGTGTGTGTGTAAAGGTCAGAGTCATGTTGATCCACTGTGTTGTTGCTCCAGGTCAGATCATGTAGAACCTTCAGAACAAGATGGAAACAGAGGAACCTCAAACGATACAAACAAGCTTCTATTGGATTCTTCATATATATATATACATATATATATATATATATATGTATTTATGTATTATATTTTATTTATAATTGTATTATATATAATAATCATTTATTGTTACATGTATATCATATTAATTCATATATATGTGTGTATTTATCGTTCATTGTTACATATCATTTTTGTATATTTATTTGTCTTTTCATTCATACATATTATTGTATACTATCTAAACATGCATATTATATATATATATATATATATATATATATATATATATATATATATATATATATAAAATCATTTATCTGGACGTCCTCTTGATGTATTCATTCTTCTGTCTTTACGTTTCTCAGGACTCCATCTAAGGAAAGAAAAGCCCATCAGGAACAGGGAGGCGTCTGGAAACATCAGACAGGAAGTGGACCTTCAGGAGCAGGAAGCTTCCTGTTCAGACAAAGATGGCCGCCGAGCTGTCACCCCGTGATTGACAGCTCATCCCGTGGAGGTACAGCTCCGCCCCTCAGCAGTGACACCTTCAATAGGCTCCACCCCTTAACCTGAGACAGGATGGAGGTCTGAGGAGTGAATGAATGGATACATGAATGAATGAACCGATGAATGGATGAATGAATTGATTTGTGGATGAAGGGATGAATGAATTAACTAATTAATGAATTGATGGATGAATGAATAACCCAATGAATGAATGAATGAATGAATTGGTGGATGAATGAATGAATGAATGAACCAGTGAATGAATAAATGAACTGATGAATGAATGAATGAATAAATAGGTGGATGAATGAATGAATGAATGAATGAATGAGCCAATGAATGAAAGAATTGATGGACAAATGAATGAAAGAATGAATGAACCAATGAACCAATGAATGGATGAATGAATGAGCCAATTAACAAATGAATGAATGTATGAACCAAAGAATGAATGAACTGATGAATGAATGAATAACCCAATGAATGGATGAATAAATGAATGAATGAATTAGTGGATGGATGGATGAATGATTGGATAAATAAATTAATTGATGGATGAATGGATGAATTCATGGAGGAAACAATAAATGAATGAATAAATGAATGAATGAATGAATTAATGGATGAATTAATAATGAATGATTGATGAATGAATGAATGATGAACCAATGAATGGATGGAAGAAGTGCTCTGCAGTCAGTCATAAATATTATATTGTATTAAATATATTAAATATTTTGAATCTGCAAATCCAGGTCTCACTATTCACTCCCCATCACGACCCACATTCAGCAGAGGCTGGAGGAACCCTGAGGAACCCTGAGGAACCGTAAGGAACCGTAAGGAACCGTGGAGGATCCCTGGAAGCCCCTGCAGAAGACAAGCGGCTGCACGGAGCATCTATTTCAGGAATGAGGCCACGGCACTCCAAGCATCGATTGATTAATCCTGCATGCACCCCCCCCCCCCCCCCCCCCCCCCGCCGCAGTGGTTCGCTCCGCGGGGTGGTTCAGCCCACGGCGGCGTTTAAAAAAAGACAAAGGGTTTGTTTGTGTGCTCTCACGTGGTTGGAGAACATCTGAGGAGGCTTCAGAAGAACCTGGAAGGACATCCAGGAGGGGGCGGGCTTATCTCTTATTTGTTTCTTTGCTGGTTTATCTTGACTTTTTTTAAAACGATCTATCGTCAGTTTTATTTTTTGTGAAAAAATAAGTTTATTTCATTGGAGACCTTTTTATATATTTTGTGGAGATTTCATTTATTTTCTAATTTCCATTTTTTTTAGTTTGAAATGGATTATTGTCAGATAATGTGTTTTTAACCTTTTATAAAAAAACCTTTTTATTCCTGAAAATGTACTTTCTGATCAGTTTATCAACAATTATTTTTTTCAAATCTGCTCTAAAATTAAACGGAAATCTTCACAATTTCAGAGCAAATTTAAAATATTTAATCACAATTTTCTTCATGATGACCAAGATGGACTCTGGTCATGTGACCTGGAGGTCAGATGTTTGTCAAACCATCTTCACCTCCTCCTCTTCTTCTTCTTCTTCAGGTCCTGATGGCAGCAGAGCAGAAGATGGCGTGAAGCCCTCAGAGGAGGTGAAGAAGGAGGAGCTTCTGAGGGTCAGACAGAGTTCACCTTCATCAGCAGTCAGGAGGATCTTCTGCCTGAGACCAGCTGGGAGCTCCTCTCCTCATCTGGCCTCCTTCCTTCCTTCTATCCTTTCCTTCAGTCCTTCCTTCTTTCCCTCCTTCCTTCCCTTCCTTTCTTCCTTCCTTCTCTCGTTTCTTTCTTTCCTACTTTCTTGCTTCCTTCAATCCTTCCTTCAATCCTTCCCTCCTCCTTCACTTCTCCTCTCTCTTCCTTCGTTCCCTCCTTCCTTCTTCCTCTCCTTCTGCCTATCTATCTCTCATCCTTTCCTTTCCTTCCCTCCTTCCTTCCTTCCTTCCTTCCTTCCTTCCTTCCTTCTCTCCTTCCTTCCTTCTCTCCTTGCTTCCTTCAGTCCTCCCTTTCCTCTCTTTCTTCCTTTGTTTCCTCCCTTCCTTCCTTCCTTTCCTTCCTTCCTTCCTTCCTTCCTTCCTTCCTTCCTTCTTGCCTTCCTTCCTTCCTTCCTTCCCTCCTTCCTTCCTTCCTTGCTTCCTCAGGCATGGAGCTGATTGGCTGGATGGAGAACCACAAGGAGGAAGGCTGAAGCCCCTGGTGTCCTTGGAAGGTTCTTGAGATGTTGTGACCTCCTCCACCTCCTCCTGTTCCTGGGACGCCAGTGGAATGCAGGTGAGGCGTTACCATGGCAACAGAGGCCCTTCAGGTAGAAATCTTCCTTTTCAGGTCCAGGAAGAATCCCGGGAGCTCCTCCTGACCTTCAGCTGCCGAGGAGGTCCTGGTCCAGGGGGGTCTGACCTCCGCCGGACCTCCACATGTGTTCTGCACGGCTCGGCAGACGGGGGGGTTCGGAGTGGTTCGGTCCGACGCCTCATTGGTCCGCGGTCCTCCTCGTCGGAGCGTATCATTGGTGGAGTGTCCGTGGGTTTGGATGGGGGGTCAAAGGTCAAGTCCACTCCACCGCACCCGGGGGTATAAATAAACACCGTGACAGGACGCCCTCGCCGCTCCACCGTCACCATGGCAACCCATGGCCGGCGGCTCCTCTCCGGAGATAATCCGGATTATTTTACACCGCGCGGAACGCCATGCTTTAAACCCCGCCCCTTCCCGGTGACCGCTTTGATTGACGGCTGCCGTGTTTGCGTCAACCCCCCCGCGACAGTTGGCCGGTGTGGGACAAGCCCCGCCCCTGGTTGGCTCCGCCCCCTCCAGCCATCCAGGTGATGAATGACTTAATGAATGAGTCATCCGTCACGTCGTCCCGGCGACGCCATCCATCCCGTTCTTCAATTGTTCGGTTCATTAGCCCTGACGTTAACGACGCCGCCGAACACGCTCCGATGAGAACATGGCGGCAATTACTCACGCCTTCAGACCGCCTCCCGACGCCGCTCCGCTCTTCCTCGCCGCCGCCGACGCCGTTCTGCCCCGGCGGCCATTTAAAACGCACACGCAGCTCGTTAGCGCGGCGAGCAGATGCTCCCGGGCGGCTACAAATAATAAACAAAGCGTCTTAATAAACATTTATTGGAGACGATGAGACTCAGAAGGATCTACCTGTCGTAAAACCACCATTAACACACACACACACACACACACACACACACACACACACACACACACACACACACACACACACACACACACACACACACACACACACACAGGTTTACATGGTTCCCTCCATCCTTCCTCTATAAAGGAGAGGGGGTGTAAAAGGGGAGGAGCCTATTCCAAGGGGGCCAATTCCAAGGGGAGGAGCTTGTCAGAGGGGGAGGAGCCTGTTTAATGTGGGTGTCTTTATAAAGGGGAGGAGCCTGTCTGGGGGGAGGAGCCTGTTTCAAGGGGTTGACTATATAAAGGGGAGGAGCCTGTTTAATGTGGGTGTCTATGTAAAGGGGAGGAGCCTGTATAAAGGGGAGGAGCTTGCCTGGGGGGAGGAGCCTGTTTATGTGGGTGTCTATATAAAGGGGAGGAGTCTATTACTATGTTTGTGTGTTCAGGAGCTCCTCATGTCTGAGACCAAAGAGCTGCAGGGACAGAAGATGTGACAGGTGCCTCACACACACACACACACACACACACACAGGGTTGAGGAAGGCTACCTGTGGATTCATAGCCAGCAGGTGGGAGAAGAAGACACAAACAGGAAGTGTGTGTGTGTGTGTGTGTGTGTGTGTGTGTGCACGGACAGCAGTGAAACAACAGATTGATCATCACCCCCCACACACACGGGAGGGGAAACCAAACAGTGGTCCTTGATTTGATTGACAGGTGTGTAGTCCAATCAGAAGGCCCTGATCCACTGGTGGTTCGTCTTCCTGAGCTCCTCCTGAACATCTCAACATCTGACCAGACCTTCTGTTCTTCACCTCCAGCCTGGTTCTTGGTGTGCTTCATCTGGAGGGTGGAGGACTCCAGAACTCCTTCACTCCTCTCACCACATTAACGTCATGGAGATACACACATACACACACACACACACACACACACACACACTCTGCGGTGAATTAGTTAGTTCACTCTTCATGTTGAGTCACAGCCTCCGCAGGCGCTCTGTGATTGGCTGAAAGATGTGTGTGTGTGTGTGTGTGTGTGTGTGTGTGTGTGTGTGTGTGTGTGTGTGTGTGTCGTGCCGCCTGAAGAACCTTAATAGACTTGATAAGAGTCAATCAGAAGAGGAGAGAGAAGGGAAGTAGAGAAGGATGGACTGTCTGAGAGGGGGGGGGGTGGAGGGATGGAGGGACGGAGATGTTCTCCTGCCTGGGTTCTCCAGGTTCTCCAGGCTCTCCAGGTTCTCCTGGTTCTCCTGGTTCTCCAGGTTCTCCAGGTTCTCCTGGTTCTCCAGGTCCTCCAGGTTCTCCATCTTGCTTCCAGAGTCCAATGTGAGGGGGAACGTAGGATGTCTGTGTGATTGACAGCTGAAGATCGAGGAGAACGACGTTCTTCCACCAGAACTGATTGCAGGTAAAGAAGAACCATGTGGAACCCAAGCTGGGCTTCCATGTTCTGCCCAGTTTTCCTGAAGAACCCGGATGTCAGCTTGGTCTCCAACGTCTTCTTGCTCTGGCATCTTCACAACACATGGATGCAGGAATCCTTCTCACGGCGGTTGGATTCTACTTCCTGTTCCCCACTTCCTGTTTCCTGTCTGCCGGTGAGTGACGGCTCCTCCTCCTCCGACCTCTATGGGCTCTTCAGGATTGATCTCCAGGTTCTGCTGCAAGATCAAACCCCTGCTGACCTGGGATTACTGGCTCACACACACACACACACACACACACACAGCGAATGAGTGAGTGTGTGTGTGAGATGAAGCCGTTCAAAGTGAATATAAATCTCCTTTTACACCTTTATTTCCAAGGGATAAAGTCTCCTGAGACGGAGGAGCAGAAGGTCTGAGGGGGTTTAAGGGGCATCTAAGGGGGTTTTGAGGGGGTCTAAGGGTGGTTTAAGGGGCGTCTAAGGGGTACGAAAGGGACTCTAAGGGGGGTCTAAGGGGAGGCTAAGGGGGTTTTAAGGGGGTTCTAAGGGTTGGTTCAGAGAAGTTAAAGGGGCTCTAAAATGGGGTTCTAGAGGGGGAGTTTTACCCTTTTTACTGTTTCTGCAGGAGAACATAATCTATCTATCTATCTATCTATCTATCTATCTATCTATCTATCTATCTATCTATCTATCTATATGTGTGTATATATGACAATATTCATCAAAATCAATGACAAAAAAATGAAAAAAAGAAGAATAAATGAAAAAAAAAATATCACAATCAATGACATAAAAAATATATTGAAATATGTATATATATATATGTATATATATATTCCAAAATGTTTATCAAAATCAATGACATATCAAAAAAAAGGAATAAAATGTAAAATAGGAAAAAAAAAACTTGTGGCGTGTTAGTGATGAAATAATGGCGGCGGCGTGAGAAAAAAAAATAATTAAAAAGATAAATAAGGAAATAAAATGACAATATCTATCTATCTATCTATCTATCTATCTATCTATCTATCTATCACAGGTCAAAGTGGGCGGAGCCTGTGTGTTCCAAATGGAATCCCCTAAAGCCCCGCCTCCAACATGGCCGCCCTGCTCGCCCCGCCCCTCTGTGTGGAAGGGGGCGTGGCCTCGAGGTTTGATTGACACCTCCACCTTCAGCTCCAGCACATTGAAACAGAAGAAGAAGAAGAAGAAGACGGAGATGTTCATGGTCCTGCTCTCTTCTCATCAGTGGGGGGGCAACTGTCCAACTATATGGATGGAAAGATTTACTGCTGACACACACACACACACACACACACACACACACACACACCACACACACACACACACACACACACACACACACACACACACACACACACACACACTCTCTGTCTTCCGTTGGGAGGGCCATCAAAGAAGGAGAAGCACTGAGGTGAATACTGATGCTGTCTGACCAACATGCACACACACACACACACACACACACACACACCACACACACACACACACACACACAAACACACACAGGGATGTGTGTGACTGAAGGGAGAAAGGGAGGATAGAGTGGGAATGGAGAAAGGAGGGAAAGAAGGAGGGAAAGGAATAGGGGGGCCAAGAGAGAGAGAGAGAGAGTGTGTGTGTTTGTGTGTGTGTGTGTGTGTGTGTGTGTGTGTGTGTGTGTGTGGGCAGGTAGACCGCTGCAGCTCACCTCAGCTGTGTCCGCCGGGTCTGAGACAACAGTCTAGCCACCCCAACACACCGCCTACAAACACTCTCACACACACACACACACACACACACACACACACACACACACACACACACACACACACACACACACACACACACACACACACACTGGTAAAAATGTTGTATCTGCAAGCAGAGATGGAGATGAACACTGCTGTAAACAACCAGATTAGGCCCTCTGTGTGTGTGTGTGTGTGTGTGTGTGTGTGTGTGTGTGTGTGTGAATCAATGTTCCCCAAGATCAGCCACGTTCCCGTCAGACCCTCCTCTTCATCAGCGTCCTGAACAAAGATGGCGGCTGCTGGTTGTTCCTGGATCCCTCACAGCGAGAAGGTCCCTGGTTCTGGTCCCAGCAGGTTCTCCAGGTTCTCCTGTCGGGCTTCTCCATCTTCTCCACCTCCTCCATCTTCTCCATCTTCTCCACCTTCAGTCCAACGCTGGTCAGCAGGTTCACCAGAGATGTTCCACTGTTCCACTGCTGGTGCAACAAGTATAAGGACCCTGTGGGATTACATTATATTAGATAATATTATATTACATTAGACTAGACTACATTACATTACATTACATTACATTAGATTACATTACATTACATTACATTACATTAGATTACATTACATTACATTACATTACATTCCATTAGACTAGATTACCTCAGATTACATCAGATAAAACTGCATTAGATAACATTAGATAGATTACATTAGATTTCATTACATTGGATTAGATATATTAGACTGGATTAGATTACGTTACATTGGTTGAATGAGACTATTGTTGACAAGATTAGATTATGTTGGATTAGATTATGTTAGACTGGATTAGGGTGACCCCCCCCCAACCCTTGACCAATGGGCTCCAGCATCCCTGCACCCCTGAGTGCAGGATGATCTGGATGAGGTTCTGGTGGGATTAGAAGGTGTCAGACGGAGATGTTCAGGTGTGTGATGCTGTGGTGCCTCCTGTGGGGGTGCAGATGATGCTGGACCAGGGAGAAGATCCTTCTGGAAACCGGAGCAATAATTCTGAATGGTAGTCTATGGAAAGCGTTAGCCTTTTTTTTCCACAGTATAGCTTTAAAGGTTCTTTTTCAGCATAAAATTCTCCTACATCAGGTATTTTTGAATACATGTATTTCATTATCATTTTTTTCCCAAAGAAACTCCTCTGCTTGTTAGCTTAGCACAGCAAATGGGGGTGTATGGTAAGTGTTAGCATTCCCCATTACCCCTCCCCCACGCAGCAGCCCCACCCTCGAGCCTCCGTGGCGCGAAAGGGTTAATCCGTGACGGGGTTTGTTGGCGGCCGAAGTGACGTCACTGTGACGGTGGTTCTCGCGGACGGCCTCATTTGGCTACGGCGCGTGCGTGCGCCTCGTCACGCACGAAATTCCGTTAAAACGGACATTTTTCCAACGGAGTCCGGTACCAAGGGGGTTCCAAACCCACGTAGTCGCACCTGTCTCTCTTTCTCGCGTTTCTTTCTCACTTCCGGATTAAAATCCGATCGCGAGATCTCACGGGAACGAACGTAGACCGGAAGTAGCGAGCACGCGGTCATTGGCAGAAGGGGGCGTCTAATATCCTGCAACGGAATGGAAAGGGTGGACGAGCTTGACGTCACTTCTGGTAGAGTTTGGTTGGTGTGTTTTTCTTCAGAAAAGCGTCTTAAACAGAGAACCCGAGTGTGTGTGTGTGTGTGTGTGTGTGTGTGTGTGTGTGTGTGTGTGTGTGTGTGTGTGTGTGTGTGTGTGTGTGTGTGTGTTTATCTGTGATTCATCTATTCTGTTTTTCAAATAATTTAGTTTCTATTCATTTATATTTAAATTCAAAGCATTTGTTTTCATTTATATGTATATATATACGTGTGTGTGTGTTTTTTGATTTATTTCTTGCCAAATGTTCCTTCAAATACCAAAAAAACACGATTGGACCTCTTTAGGGAAGGGGGTCCTGGTTCAGAAGTGAGTCCTCGTTCTGGTCTGGAGGAGACCAGGACTGGACTCAAAGGGGGAGTTGCCTGGAACTCGACTGGATCCAGACTTGAGGGGAGGGCGAGTGTGGACCAGGTGTGGACCAGTTGTGGACCAGGTGTGGACCAGGTGTGGACCAGGTGTGGACCAGGTGTGGACCAGTTGTGGACCAGGTGTGGACCAGTTGTGGACCAGGTGTGGACCAGGACTTGATAGGGGGGTTTAGCTCGCTCTCGAGGGAGGAGTTGACTAGGACTTGACGGGAGACTGAACTTGGACGGGATGGGAGACTGGACTCGGAATCAAAGAGGGTGTCCATTTGCACTCGATAGGAGACTTGACCCGGGCTCTTTTTGGGAAGTGGTCTTGATTGGAGACTTAACAGAGACGGATAGGTAGTGGACTTGGACCCAATAGTAGATTCAACCTGGGCTCGACGGGGAGTGGACTGGTAATCTAAGGAGTCAGCATGTACTTGACTGGCTCTTGAGAGAGTGGACTTGTACTCCAAGGTAGACTGGACACGGACTTGATAGGACACTTGACAAAGACCTGATGGGAGACTCCAGCCGGACTACAATGGGAGTCAACGAGGACTCGACGGGGGACACGATGCGGAATCGATGAGAGAGTCAACCCAGACTGGAAGGGAAAGTGGACTGGGACTTCATGGGTAGTGGGGTTGGACTCGATGGGAGAGTGGACAGGGAATAAAAGAGGGAGTCAATTTGCACTAGAAGGGAGACTTGAGTGGGGAGTGGACTTGTACTCAATGGGAGAGGCAACTAGAACTTGATGGGAGAGTGAACTGGGACTCGA
The DNA here is from genome assembly GCF_037954325.1 of Fistularia commersonii. NCBI lineage: Eukaryota > Metazoa > Chordata > Actinopteri > Syngnathiformes > Fistulariidae > Fistularia > Fistularia commersonii. The sequence goes on from NC_141301.1 coordinate 828,007, forward strand.
TCAGATAGTGGGACTTTGACAGATAGTGGACCGGGACTTTGACAGATAGTGGACCGGGACTTTATGACATAGTGGACCAGGACTTTATCAGATAGTGGACTGGGATGACCAGGTCGAGTCCGAGTGGCTCCAGGACCTCCCTTCCATTCCTGCATTTCCTGTCTGTGTCGCCACGGCGACAGGCTACAGGATGGGGGGGGGGGGGGGGTATGCAGAGAAGGAGGGGTGTGTGCGTGTGCGTGTGTGTGTGTGTGGGGGCGAGGTCTGTGTTTACATGGCGATACTGTATATGTGTGTGTGTGTGTGTGTGTGTGTGTGTGTGTGTGTGTGTGTGTGTGTGTGTGTGTGTGTGTGTGTGTGTGTATTATCCCCTGGCTTGGGGGAATCTATTTTGTGGCGCAGTCCATTTCTGAAGGATTTAGAAGCCCCCTACGGCGTCCTGTTGTGTGTGTGATAGGAGTGTAAGTATGCGTGTGTGAGTGTGAGCGTGACTGTGTGTGTGTGTGTGAGTGTGTGTGTGTGTAATGGGATTATTTGGCTGGATGGGATACCGTCTGTCATCAGGGAGGATCCTGACTGAGGCTGTGGATGAAATACATAAATTGTAAAAGAGGGTGAATCACCTGGGATTGCACAATTGCGTTACGCACACACACACACACACACACACACACACACACACACACACACACACACACATTCATGTTTCTGTCACTTCAGAGGACACCACAATGACTTCCCCTCATTTTCACGGAGACGTTAAAAACCTGCCTGGTAATAAGTCTTCATGCTAATCACACACACACACACAAACACACACACACACACACACACACACACACACACAGCAGGCATTTCCAGGCGCTGTGTGTGTTTACTGGAGCATCTAGCGTTCTGGTGGCGAGGTGGGCGGAGCCTATCCTGGCTGGGATGAGGCGAGGGGCGGGGCTTAACCTGAAGGGGTCAGCTGTCAATCATCTGAGCGTGTGGACACCTGTGGAACCATCAGAACCTCCAGTGGACCTGCTGATGGTTTGTGGAGAACCTGGAGAACTTAAATGTGTGTGTGTGTGTGTGTGTGTGTGTGTGTGTGTGTGTGTGTGTGTACCTCATCATTAGCCTCTTAATGGAATGGAGACATCTGCTTGATCTCGCTCGCAATCTGTCTTCATTTCATCTCCCTCTCTGGTCCCTCGCCAGGGTGAAGTGATGGAGATGGAGATGAAGGTGGAGATGAAGATGAAGATGAGATGGAGATGGAGATGAAGGTGGAGATGGAGGTGAAGATGGAGATGAGGATGAGATGGAGATGGAGATGAAGATGGAGATGAAGATGAAGATGAAGATGAAGATGAAGATGAAGATGGAGATGAGGATGAGGATGAGGATGGAGATGAAGATGAAGATGAAGATGAGGATGAGGGTGGAGATGGAGGTGAAGATGAAGATGAAGATGAAGATGAGATGGAGATGAGGATGAGGATGAAGATGATCTCCAGACGATGAGGAGGTGGACCAGCGAGAGTCCTGACAGGTTGGACGTATGATTGACAGCCGCCCTTTCCGGGTTAAGCCCCGCCCCTCGGCGACACCTGGGATTGACTCCGCCCCCTTAATCGCACTTCCAGAGCAACAGAACAACCCGGTCAGTGAACGTCACACACACACACACACACACACACACACACACGGAGGTAGGAGTGTGTGAGGGTGGTTCTCCAGATAGAACCATGTTCTGGCGTTCCAGCAGGGTTCTTCTAATCTGCTCAGAACAGATGGAGGAGGAGGAGGAGGAGGAGGGAGGGATTAAGACCTGGAGAGGAAGAAAACACTGCTGAGGAGATGATGGAGGGATGGAGGGTCTCTGGAAGAGGCTGGAGGAGGGTGGACAGGTGTGAGATGGAGGGATGGAGGGAGGAGAAGGATGGAGTCGTCCGGGGAAACGAAGAGTGATAGAGGGACGTGGAGGGAGGAAGGAGATGATGGAGGGATGA
>NC_141301.1:835000-857500 GCF_037954325.1 Fistularia commersonii
AGATCCCCCCCCCCCCAGGCTGGAGAACATCACTTCTGTGCCAAGGACAAGGACTCCAGGTCACTTCTAAAAGTGGAGCCTGTCTCTGCTCCAACTGTGGTCTCCAAGGGGGACGGAACCCTCAGAACCCTCAGAACCCTCAGAACTCTGAGAACCCTCAGAACCCTCAGAACCCTCAGAACCCTCGTAGGGCCCGGCAAGGGGGAAGTGTGTCTGCAGGAAGTAGGACCTTCAAGGTAAAAAGCAATATTGATCAACCAATCAATGAACAGAAAAACCCCTCTAGCTACCCATCCTTGATCGATCCGTCTGTCTAATCCTCTTGTATCACCTCTCTATCTGCCCTCTTATACTACCTCTATCTGCCCTCTTATACCACCTCTATCTGCCCTCTTATACTACCTCTATCTGCCCTCTTATACTACCTCTATCTGCCCTCTTATACTACCCCCCATTTTCCCTCTGTCTACCCTCTATGTACCCATTGATCTATCCCTTATTCTACCTCTCTGTCTTCCCTTGCTCTACCCTTCAATCTTGCCCTCTATCTATCTACCCCTCTGTCTCAAACCTCTATCCACCCTTCTATCTACCCCTCTATCCACCCCTGTATCTACCCCTCTATCCACCCTCTATCTACCCCTCTATCCACCCTCTATCCACCCCTCTATCCACCCCTGTATCTACCCGTCTATCCACCCTCTATCTACCCCTCTATCCACCCCTCTATCCACCCTCAATCTACCCCTCTATCCACCCCTCTATCCACCCCTCTATCCACCCCTCTATCTACCCCTCTATCCACCCCTGTATCTACCCCTCTATCCACCCTCTATCTACCCCTCTATCCACCCCTCTATCCACCCCTGTATCTACCCCTCTATCCACCCCTCTATCCACCCCTGTATCTACCCCTCTATCCACTCTCTATCCACCCTCTATCTACCCCTCTATCCACCCTCTATCCACCCCTTTATCCACCCCTCTATCTACCCCTCTATCCACCCTCTATCTACCCCTCTATCTACCCCTCTCTCTTACCCTCCTTGGACTGTCAATCATCTGTCACCTCCTGCTTTGATGTCCTCTCATCACTTCAAAGGTTTATTTGAAGGCCGTCTTCAAAGGGCGGCGCCTCTTATTCTGAAAGAGTCGTCCGGACCACTTCCTGTTTGGCGGCGTCGCTGACATCCGCGCACGTGGGCATGTGCGCCGGCGTGCGCATGTGTGTGTGCTATCCTGTCTGCTCCGTGTGTCTTTGATGCGCTGAGTCTTTGATCTGGTGAATCTTTGATCCGCGCGTTAGACGACAAAAATGAGGCAAAACCAAACAGGAAGTCGGCCATTTTGGATCTGTAGTTTCCAGGCTTCGGGGCTGTAGTCCTGGGGGGCGGAGCCAGGAGATCCATCGGATCCAGGAAAACTTGCGGCGTTCTCAAATTCACCGCCGTTCAGATTGGATGTAGCTGGACAGCAGGTACATGCCTATTACATGCTTATTACATGTCTATTACATGTCTATTACATGCTTATTACATGCCTATTACATGTTCATTACATGTCTATTACATGCTTATTACACATTTAATTCACATCAATACCTATATTGTTTACATGGTCGAGGTGTGTTTATGTGTATGTTTGCATAGTGTGTGTGTGTGTGTGTGTGTGTGTGTGTGTGTGTGTGTGTGTGTGTGTGTCACAGACTCTTTCCACCTCTAAATTCTTTTTGTTTTGTTATTTTGAGGAATGTTTTGAACACTGCCATCTCGGGTGTGCATTTGTGTGTATGTGTGTGTGTGTGTGTGTGTGTGTGTGTGTGTGTATGTGTGTGTGTGTGTGTGTGTGTGTGTGTGTGTGTGTGTGAGGGTGGTGTCGTTTGTCTGAGCCCTTCATTAAGGCCTTAATTAGATCCTGTTGTCCAATTAATGAGCGCTAATGAAATCCAGAGGACGGAGACACGAGGAGAAAATGACTCGGCCATTTTTCATCTGGACGTCTGAGCTGACTCGCTTCTCCTCGTCTTCTTCTTCTTCTTCTTCTTCTTCTCCTCCTTTTCTTCTCCTCTTCTTCTTCCCTTCCTCCTGCTGCTCTGCAAAATTAGCCATCATCATCATCAAATGACGGCGGATAACAAACGCTTGCCATTGATTGGACGAGATGACCTGGGTCGCCGGACGACAGTTGTCCATTAGCGACGCGTGCGAGCCCGACTCGTTAGCATCATTAAGCCCAATTAGCGCTAATATGCGAACGAGCTGGCCGCGTGCCCACGTGTGCACGCCGACCAGCTGTCAGGACGGCGAGGTGGAGAACCTGAGGAGAACCCAGCAGGAGGGGTTCTTCTCACGTAGTAGCATCCTATTAGCAACACAATCCCTTATTAGCGTGTTATTACCGTGTAATAACACATTAGCGTGTTAATACTGTGTAATAACAAAAACCCAAGGAGGTTTTACAGGGAGACTAAGTGAAGCAGGTGTTCTTCACCAACATGTAACCCATCAAACACCACGGTTTGGTAACCATAGTAACCATTTGTCGTCGTTTTGAAGCCAAGTTAGAGTCCATGGTAAATAAATGAAAAAGTATAAGATAGTAATAACATAGTAATTAAGTAGTGCATTGTCAAAGGGAAAAAATGCAGTTGTTAAAGTAATCAGGAAGTAATTACACGGTATAACTAAGTATAAGACTATAACTAGTGAGAGATACATGGTAACAATAACAACAAGACTTGAGTAACAAAGTTATAAAGTATTAATTATAAGACAGGATAACACTAAGACTGTGGTAAACATTGTAATTATATTAGTAGTAAGAAGTATAGTACTAATAGGATACTATAACAATACGACATAGTTAGTGTAATAAAGTAGTAAATAAGATAGTATAACAATAAGACAGTGGTAACATAGTGAGAAATAGTAATAGGATAAAATTACACTAAGACAATAGTTATGTTGTAATAAAGTAGTAATAAGATAGTAATAAAGCAGTAATAACATAGTTACAAAGTAGTAATAGGATACGATAACACTAAGACAACAGTTATATAGTAATAAAGCAGTAATAAGATAGTAATAGGATACAGTGATGTAATAAAGCAGTAATAAGATAGTAATAGGATACAGTAAAGTAATAAAGCAGTAATAAGATAGTAATAGGATACAGTGATGTAATAAAGCAGTAATAAGATAGTAATAGGATACAGTAAAGTAATAAAGCAGTAATAGGTGTTGGTGTCCTGACAGGAGAGATTACAATTCCTGGGAGAAGCTGGAAGAACGCTGGATGGATGGCCTTCGTCTCCATGGCGACGGGTCCTTTCACAGCTTCGCCAGACGCCGGGAAGAATCTCTGCATCGCCGAGATTCTGGGTTCATCTGGGGTGTGTGTGTGTGTGTGTGTGTGTGTGTGTGTGTGTGTGTGTGTGTGTGTGTGTGAGAAGCAGTGGATCCATCCAGAAGATCTCACAGCTAGAACGTCCCACGTTCTCCTGGTCATGTGAGGGGGCGGGGCTTCAGCTGTCAATCATCTGGAGAGCGCAGGAGAACATGATTGATCTCAGCTGAGATGTTGGAATCGCTACCGATCAATACTGTCTTATCGGTAGCGATCAATAGAGTGTGTGTTCTGTGACATCGCCGCGTTCGCAGACAGGAAGTGGGCGCCCCTTCCTCTCCAGCGCCCGAATATGTGTGTGTGTGTGTGTGTGTGTATGTGTGTGTGTGATTGGGTACGAGGGCTGATCATCTCCTCATTGATCTGATAAGTGGTGTGATTGCAGGGAGGCGGCACGCCACTCCACTCCACTCCACGGCGAGTGTGTGAGCGCAGCCTGCAATCTGGGGTTCTGCTCTGGAGATCTTCAACTCATCATGATCATCTTCTCCCTGTGGGAGGAGGTCCAAAGCATGTCCACCGCTTAGCAGGGTTATTACAACGCTATTACACTGTTATTACAACACTATTACACTGTTATTACACTGTTATTACTACACTATTACAATGTTATTACACTGTGATTATACAATTCTTAACTGTTAGTTTCAGACATTGGATTTTTCTTTATTCGTTTGAGTTCATTGTGTCTGATGGAAGGAGAGGAAGAAAGAAAGGAAGGCAAGAGTCTGCAACTGCTCAGATGACTTGAGACCAGAGTGTGATGTGTGTGTGTGTGTGTGTGTGTGTGTGTGTGTGTGTGTGTGTGTGTGTGTGTGTGTGTTCTGTAGAGTTCTGCAGAGTTGTGTGTTCCCACTGAGGGAAGTGTGAAGACACGAGATGAGAGGCTTTGTTTTGTATTGTGTGTGTGTGTGTGTGTGTGTGTGTGTGTGTGTGTGTGTGTGTGTGTGTGTGTGTGTGTCGTGCAGACGATGGCAGTGACCTACATTCCACAGAAGGCTGTTTCACACAGGAGACGTGGAGAAGCTTCAGTGGTGGATCTCACGACGTCCTGGAGTGAGAAGATGACGGGCCTGAAGGTTCCTCTGTGGAGGGATGATGTTCAGGTAGCAACACCTGAAGGCCCTCTTCTGTGTGTGTGTGTGTGTGTGTGTGTGTGTGTTCATTCTAATGACGTCCTCTCCTGGGTCTCCATTAGCAGTTGTCATGTCATGGAGCGACACATCTTCCAGCCTTCACACACACACACACACACACAGACACACACAGACACACACACACACACACACACCGAAAACAGTGAGTGTGTTCCTTCTCCAATCGAATCCACAACCTACTGGATCTTCTCATCAAACGTATTGATCCCTTCATTGATGGATCTCATTGATTGACAGACCTTTTATTTTGTGGTTGTTTCCATGGAGACGCCAAAATTCATTCAAATTAGCTGTTAAAGCCCCTCCACTAACCCACACGTGTGTGTGTGTGTGTGTGTGTGTGTGTGTGTGTGTGTGTGTGTGTGTGTGTGTGTGTGTGTCCAGGACAGCAGTGATGGACTTTTTATCGCAGCGCGGTGGAGACACTTTTACGAGCCACTGAATCTCGCCGTTGCCGTCGACAACGCTCGTCCGCACAAAAAAACAATCATAACCGCTTTATTTACGAGCCTCCGACGTCCCGCGTCCACACAGGACAATAAAAGCACAAAAGAATAAATAAATAAAGTACAACCCCATAAAAATAAGAAATGCGGCCATTTTGTGAGTTCCCTCGCTCGGCGCCGTTATCGGACGCCGCCTCGTGTGACAGACCTCCAGAGCGGGGAGGAAACATCATCAGCCATTTTGTCCTAGATAAAGACACACACACACACACACACACACACACACACACACACACACACGATGGTGCTTCCACTCATATGATGATTAAGCTGTGCTTTTACTTTGAAGGGCAACAACGTCCCAGGACAGGAAGTGATGTTCGGGGGCGGAGCCTCCATGTCCGGGTCACATGACAAGGAAGTCTAGAACCTTCCTTCTTCGCCATCTGGGTCGACCCCTTCGTCTCGGTGTCGGCGTACCGACGCCACGCTTCTCAGCCTAACGACGCCATATTTGTAGTTCCTGAGGACGGTTGATCCTTTCTTGGTGTCACCACACCGACGCCATATTTGTAGTCCCACTTGTAGTTCCTTAGAAGAGTTGATTTTTTTTCTCTTGTCAGTTCACCGACGCCATATTTGTAGTTCCCAGGACTACAAATGGAGGTTCTCTGTCTCCTCCCAGGGTCAGCAGGTCCACTGAAGACTAACTTGTCCTCCATGAAGCCGCCATGTTGTCCTCCATGGACGGCGTGGAGGACAGAGGAGCAGCTCTGATTGGTCTGCTGCGTCCAGATGGCCGGGGAGGGGGGGGGGGCATGTTGGAGCACAGGAGCTCCAGGAGGTCCAGCTGGAGGCTGATGGACCATGGCTCCGTCTCAGCTGGCCGACCCGCTGCTGCTGCTGCTGCTGCTGCTTCTGGCCTCCAGCTCCAGAGGGTTCAGACGCCCAGGCAGGACCTGACATGACCTCCTGCTGAGACCTTCATCCTCCTCAGCTTCATCTGGTCCTGTTCTCACCTTCTGTCTGTGAACGTTTTCAGAGGCTGGAGCTGGTATTGGCTCATGGTTGCAAGATGTTCTTCATGTGTCCACAAGTCTTTGTAGGTGGAACTCCTGGACAACAGGTTCTGTAGCTTAGCAGGTCAAAGCACCTGTCTGGTAAACAGGAGATCCTGGTTCAAGTCCCAGCAGAGCCTGGAGGTCTTTCATCCTGGAAGATCGGCATCATCTCTGTCAGGGAGCACAGATACCTTCTGCAAACATCTCAGGTTTTCTGGCTAAAATGTCTGAATGTTGATTCTGGAATTCAAACCTTTCCTACTTTGATCAACAAGTTTCACTTCCTCTTCCAGGATTCTAGAACTTTTCAAGGTCATGATTTAAAGTTTCCACACAAAGTCATCGTCTCTTCACATCTCCTTACCAGAAGACCGACTCCAACCACAACCTTTGAATGTCTTCTGAGTTCTAGAAGACCAGTGGACTATCTGTTGCACCACAGTGTTGGATTGAAAGGCCCTCTGATTGGCTGACGACCTGCTGGGAGTTGAATATCTTCGAAGGTTTTAACTGAATTTTATTTTGAATCCATGATGTTGGGCAGCATCTCCAACAGGCTCTGTAGCTTAGCTGGTCAAAGTGCCTGTCTAGTAAACAGGAGATCCTGGGTTCAAATCCCAGCAGAGCCTCATCTTCATCCAGTCCTTCATCCAGCAGCACAAGAAAGCTACCAGTGCTTTTGTTGCACCATTCTGAGTTTGGTGGATTGGTGAGTCCCTGGTCAACAGGAAATGAGCACCAGGTGGGTTGCCTGAGTTGGGGTTGTTTGGTCCTGGTGTGGATCTTTGAAGCCTCCAAAGGAGTCATGGGCTACAGGAGGTTCCAGCAGTGGGTTGTGACCAGAAGAACAAGGTTAATGATCCAAGTGTCTGCATTGAGCTTTCTCCTCAGAGATAGGGTGAGAAGCTCAGAGTAGAATCTCTGCTCCTCTTTGTGGAGGGGGGTCAGTTTCCAGGCTGGCCTGGGAGCGCCACAGGATGGACTTTTTGGACTTGAACCCAAGATCTTTCAATCTCATGATACTTCAAATGTACCATGTTTTGATGGCACCTTATGTCTTTCTCCAAGTTCCCTGGTTACTTTAGCTCCACCTCTTGGTTGGATGATTCCATAATGACTCTCCAACAGGCTCTGTAGCTTAGCTGGTCAAAGTGCCTGTCTCGTAAACAGGAGATCCTGGGTTCAAATCCCAGCAGGGCCTCATCTTCATCCCGTCCTTCTTCTCAGAAGGACTAGAAAACTCCATCAGTGCTTTTGTCGCACAATTCTTTGTTTGCACCCAGACTGGTGGATTGGTGAGTCCCTGGTCAACAGGAAATGAGCACCAGGTTGGTCACCTGAGTTTGGGGTTGTTTGGTCCTGGTGTGGATCTTTGACGCCTCCAGAGGAGCCATAGGGTGCAGGAGGATCCACAGGTGGTAGCAACACCAAGCACTCAAGAAGTCTGGGGGAAGTGAGCTTTAGAAGTTACGGATCCATTTTCATGTTCAAGTACAACATAAGATGAACTCCTCAGCCTGTCAGGGAGATGAAGTCTGAGATCAAGGGTGAAAAGATAAAATAATGCCTCACATTGAAACCGACTCTGGTGGGACTCGAACCCACAACCTTTGAATGTCTTCTTAGTTCTAGAAGTCCAATGCGCTGTCCATTGCGCCACAGAGCCTGACAGCTGATGGGACAGCAGCATCTCAGGTGATTGATGGTCCACAGGACTTTGGAATGGAGCTGCACCCGTTCCAAAAGTTGTGATTTGGTTTGATTTTTATTGAATGACTTTAAGTGACGTCTCCAACAGGCTCTGTAGCTTAGCTGGTCAAAGTGCCTGTCTCGTAAACAGGAGATCCTGGGTTCAAATCCCAGCAGAGCCTCTGAACCAGTTGGAGTGAAACATAACTGACTGGTGGGACTTGAAACCACAACCTTTGAATCCCTTCTTTCATGGTTCTTCACATGATGGTACTTTTTGTCTTTGTCACCAAGTTCACAGGCTACTTTGGCTCCTCCTGATCTCCTGCTTGTTCATCCAACCAGCCAATCACATGGTGGGAATCAATGAGTTCACCTTCACCATGTTCAAGTACAACATAAGATGAACTCCTCAGCCTGTCAGGGAGATGAAGTCTGAGATAAAGGGTTGAAGATGGATGGATAAAATGATCCAGCGACCTTGAAACCGACTCTGGTGGGACTCGAACCCACAACCTTTGAATGTCTTCTTCTTGGTTCTAGAAGTCCAATGCGCTGTCCATTGCGCCACAGAGCCTGAGATGTGATGGTATATCAGCATCTAGAAGGATTGTCAGATACAACCTGGCTCTGCTGGGGTTTGAACCCACAACCTTTGACTATCTTCAAAGGTTGAGGATAGTCACACTTTCACATTCACCTTTTGTTTGGTTTATAACCATCTCCAACAGGCTCTGTAGCTTAGCTGGTCAAAGCACCTGTCTTGTAAACAGGAGATCCTGGGTTCAAATCCCAGCAGAGCCTCCTTCTTCTCAGAAACTGCAACAGTTTTGTTGTATCATCCCGTGTTGGCAACAGGCTTGGTGAGTCCATGAGGACCAGGAAGTTTTACTCCAGAGCCTAGCAGAGCAGCAGAGCCTGGAGGTGTTTGAAGAATCACTTTGGTTAAAGTCCACACAGTGAAGCTTCATGGAGCCGGAAAACCTCTGACTGAAGATGAGTGACCTTCAGAAGGTACAAATCCATGTTCCAACCCCAGGAAGGCCTGAGAAGCTGCGCCATCACCACGGCTTTACTCCTTGTTGCTGTGAGAACTTCTGCGTGTCCTTCAGATAAAGTTTCGGTCGGATCCTCATGATGATTCATGAATTAATTAAAAGCGATCCGCCGGCTGAGCTCCTATCTGGGGCGGGATGGTGGTGCTCAGATGAGAAGCTGCCGGCAGATCCAGATGAATCCTCCTCCAGGACCTCTCTGACCGCCAGAGACGAATTCAACCTCAGATTTCCAACTTCACAAGAAACTTTAGACGGAGCCTTCGGAGAAGATACGCACCTCACCTTCTCCTGCCTCGTGGAGACGCCTCGCTCCTCGGCAGAGCTTCTCGGGATCAGCAGGACCTCGGCTGGACCTTCAGCCACCAGGGAGGAGATCCGTCCTCACATGATCGGCGCCATCGCCCACCTCTGGAGGGACCAGAGGTATTAATTAGCTCTTTAGCAGAGTCGGTAACAGTGTGTGTGTGTGTGTGTGTGTGTGTGTGTGTGTGTGTGTGTGTGTGTGTAAAACTTGCCGGGCTCAGCACAGTGAAGATGAAAGGCTTGTGTTGACGGCTAACGGTTAGCGCAACCGCAGGCAGGTCACATTGGTGTGCTATTTGTGTGTGTGTGTGTGTGTGTGTGTGTGTGTGTGCTTGCAGCGGAAACACACACACACACACACACACACGAGCATGGTCCCTGACAGCAGGATCCCTGAAGGCACCACGAGCTTCTGTCACGCTGTGAATCATCTTTATTTGTGAGGACGAGACGCACAAAAGCCTGATTTCGTTAATTTCTCCAGACAGCAGGCGGTCGAGGGGGCGGAGCTAGGGGGGGCAGAGCTAGGGGGGCGGAGCTAGGAGGGGCGGAGCTAGGAGGGGGCGGAGCTAGGAGGGGACGCTACAGCGGTGGTGGGCGCCGTGGTGATGGGTGGGGGGGCAAAGAAAACCTGCTCAATTACAAGGTGCAGGTGATTTCAAGGAAACCCGGCGGTGTTAAATTGGAATTATTCAGCGTCTCCCCGCCTGCGTTGCCGTGGAAATGAATCACAGTTTACCGGATGAAGTGCGAAGGCGGAGTTTAACGGACAAATGGCGGCGTGGCCCCGCCGCCAACGCCCGGGGGTCAAGGGTCACGGGGCGGCCGAGTCCTGGGGACGAGTCGGAGAGGCAGAAGAAGAGTTGATCCATTGGGTTTTTCCAGGGAAAGAATGGAACTCAAAACTGAGTGTGTGTGTGAGTGAGTGTGTGTGTGTGCGTGTGTGTGAGTGTGTGTGTGTGCGTGTGTGTGAGTGTGTGTGTGTGTGTGTGTGTGTGTGAGTGTGTGTGTGTGTGTGGGTATCCATCCGTCCATCCATCCTGTCATTTTCTCCACCTCTTATCCTGCACTCAAGGTCCTGCAGGTCAGGTGTCTATCCCAGCTGTGATTGGTTGAGAGGCGGGGTTCAACCTGGACCAATCAGAGGGCCTCATATAGACGACCAATCATCCGCCCCCTCATTCACACCTGAGGACACCTCAGTGGTCCTGTTGCCTGAACACCTGGGGAGAACCCAGGCAGGAGGACATGGAGGCTTCTTCTCATCTGGTAACGGACAACCAAACTCGTCCATTACCGTGGAAACGCCAAAAAGTGAGTAGAGCGAGAGATCTCACACACACACACACACACACACACACACACACACACACACACACACACACACACGCACACACACACATGTTTCCATGTCCTCCCCCCCGCTGAAGGTCCCAGAGTCCTCCTGGTTCTGCTGGTGACGCCAAAATATCAGCCTGGGCTTCTGGCCATCAGAGAACTGGAGCTTTTCAGGACAAACATCGTCCTCAGTGGACGAGTTTGCAACGCTGGATTCTTGTGGTTGCCAGGCTGAAGATACAAAGCCCACCTCCGAAGAAGAGGAAGAACAAGTGACTAACACTTAAGAACCACTCGGCTGTCGCCGGTTCCCCTCCGATGAAGTGGAGATCCCTTCCCGGTCATTTTCGCTTTGTTTCGGGCCCATGTATTGAAACATCGTGTGTTGCCACGGCAACAAGGGTTTTCAACCAGTGTTTGTGATGTCGCCGCTCCACTGCGTGGAGAGAAGAAGGCAATGAGGGATGGAAGCTAGCTGTTACTGGCTTCTGGACTCCGGCACTCCCGTTCCGAGTCGCCTGGAGGAGATCCAGAGCTTGCTGAAGATGGGAGGCCACCTCTAGCACCTTCCTTCATTTTAGCAACGTGACCATCAGAACAGATGTGACATTTAGCTAACGTCCAGGCCAATGTCCTACGCTTGAACACATCGTTCCAAAGATGTGAAACACGTATGCTTGTTAAGGCTGCAACCAATCGCCATGCCCTGGAGGGTCGACCAGGACAACAATGGAGGACTCCGGAGTATTCCAGAGTACCCCAGAGTACCCCAGAGTACTGCAGTGTACTCCAGAGTGCTCCACAGTACTGCAGTGTACCCCAGAGTACTGCAGTGTACTCCAGAGTACCCCAGAGTATGCCAAAATACTCTAGAGTAAGTGGACTGCTAGTCTACATCCTCTTGGAATCGACCCTCCTTGTAGCTCGGGTAGCTCCAAGCAGTAACTCCACATACAAGTACTCATTGTAGTCGCTACGCGCCCACACAGGAAGTGTCTCTGCGCGAGTTTTAGTGCGTCTCAAAATCACAGCGCCACCTACTGGTCTGGCATGAGTACAGCAGCGTCGCTCCCTGGACCTACAGTTGTGCACAGAGATGCTTCTCAACACCCTTTGAATGCAGAGCTGTTTGACTGAAGGCTTGGTCGGCGATCGTCTCGAAGAGGCGACCAATCCAGAACTTCTTCAGAACACTTTGTGGTGTGTGAGACGTAGAAGAGCCGCCATCTTGGAAAGCAATCACTTCTCCAATGCTGCTTTCAGAGGTAAAACCTGGAAGGCTGTGGTGTTCCCGCGTTCCGCCACAACCTGGGAGGGTTTCCCCCTATTAGCACAGCGAGGGCGTGTTTATTAGGAGATCTTGGAGAACATCGGAGAACCCTGGAGAACCCTGGAGAACCTGCCGCCTCCGTCTTATCTGGATCCGAGGACGGCGAGCTCTGATTAATTAGAGCTCTGAGGGGCTTGAACTCTGCTTTGTTTGCCCTGCGTGAGGACGGACGCACTGTCGAGCAGCGCGCACACACACACACACACACACACACACACACACACACACACACACATGCTCATGTAAGGTATATATAATGCCAGCCTAATTGCGAGTCTCACTACATTAGCATTTAGCTCACATTAAAATTGAATGTGTTAAACTCTTTGTCGTGGGAGATGCACGCAATTCTGACACACACACACACACACACACACACACACACACACCTGCTCACGTCCAAACACACACCATCCTCTGAGACGCTGTGACGAAGGGCGTGGGGGTGCAGTTTCAGCAGTAATGGCCCATTTACAACCGACGCCATTTAGGCCCACATTTCATTCCTTCGCCTCCTTCAATCACTCCGGACGCCGCCTGAATCACAAACCCCCCCAAAATTAAAGGGTGTGTGCGTGACAGCGGCGGATTATTACTGCTTTTAAAAAAATAAAAAATAAAAAGTGGCGAGATAAGAGGTTTCCTCCGCTTCCTGTCAGACCTGGACGGGCTGATCCACCATTAATCACCGAGCGGCAGCAATTGTTGCAGAAATAGGAAATAACAGATAAACGTTGCATTTTTTTGGCAGGAGTCGGGGGGGTCGGGGGGGGGGGGGGGGTCTGTCCAGAAGAAAAATAAAAAATAAAAATTAATCACCTCACGTCCGGCTGGCCTTCGACAGCAATAATTCGTCAAATGTAATGAAGCTCATTTCTTATTGAAAAGGCTAACGCGATGATGGTCGCCATGGTGACGGCCAAGCCAAGCCTCACACACACAAAGATGGGAAAGAGAAAAAAAATATTTTATTCTTATAAATAAAATGTTAATACAATGGTAATAATGACTGCCGGCTACTAAAAAGGTAAGGACAGCGTTCTTGATCGTCGCTAATGGTTTTGCCGTTATGTTGAAATATTGAGCGACATATTTAGCGCTAATAATGAAAAGCTGTTTACTTATTCATTCATAAGCCCTCGTTTCTGAGAATTAAGCGGTAATTATTGTAAAAATTAATGGTTAAAGCGTCACAAAAAACAATCATGTGACGTGACCCCGTTAGCGCGACCCCCGCTGCTTCCTGTTTCCTGTTTCTCCGCTTGTTAACCCCCATCAAACTTTTATCGGCGGCGGCGCCATGAAAAATTCAGCCGTCCCGCAACCGCAAGGAAAACGGCGGTTGGCGGGATGGTTTCCGTGACGATGTGGCGTCCGACGCAGGTGCCCGGGATGCGGTATCTCTCTGGAGGCCATGAAGAATGCATGAGCCGCCTTGTCAACACGTTGCCTGGAGTGCGAGAAGCTGGCGACGCTTCGAGGACCAGAAGAACCCCCAGGCGTCCCCCCTGTGGGTCCAGATCCTGGACCTGCCCATGGAGGAGGGGGAAGGTGCGGGGTTCCACTGAGGGTTCTGGTTCCTCAAAGGGTCCGATGTGCCTTTGGGTTTGTTGTAGTTGTAGTCTACAAGTCTGGTCCAGTGCTGTATGTCTAGTCTGGTCAGATATTTTCCACCTTGTTCAGACCAATCTGATCTGGACTGGCCCAGTGCTGGTTCTGTGTTCTTCACCCTCATTTCTTTAAAGACCTGGTTTGGTCTGGTCTTGACTGGTTCCTGGTTCTGACTCGAGGTGGACCCGGTCTCTTTCCTGGCAGATGTTGACTGTCCCGGCTCTGCTGCTCCACCTCCAGGTGAATTTGTCCAGAACAAAGATCAGTTGTTCGTGGCCCCCTGGTGCCACTCCTGCTCTCCTCAGCAGGTTCCCTTGTTCCGGTCTTCAGGAGACCAGGTGGGGGTCCAGAACTTCCGACGAACATCCAGACCACCAAAGTGAACAACTGGGAAGGGACATTTTGGCTGTTTTGTTTTGGGAAGTGGACTTTCTGCCATGTAGAGGTTCTTCTTTGAGAGTGAGGAGGATGCAGAGGGTCAGGAATGTGGCCTTCAGAAGGACATGATGGTTTGGACCAGGACAGAGAGGTGAAGGTCTGCGTAGAAGGATGCTGAGGTCGGAGCTGCCAGGCAGGAGGTCTAAAGGAGGACCAGAGAGGAGGTTTATGGAGGTGAGGTGGACAGGGAGTTAGACCCTTGTCGTGGGCCGTGACTCATGTCTTTGCTCTGGGCGACCCAGAAGAATCTGAGCCTCTGCTCTGAGTTGGGTTCCTCCCGTCAATCCACGGCTGGTTCCACAGGTTCTCCATCTCCCTGCTGCCTCCAGAGCAGGTCTGAACGTTTCCTCAAGCAGTTGGACAAGTGAACCAAAACATGGTCTACTCTGAGTTGCCGTGGGAGTTCGACCTCGGCAAGGTAGGCAGGTATCACGTGACGCGTCTCGTCGCTACATCGGTGGACTTTCCCGACCGGTCCACCAGGAGGCGATGTGGTCCGGCCTTGGATCTCCGAGAACCTCCTGGTGGACCGGTGCAACCCGAGGTCTGGCTGTTCCATCTTCTTTGTAGCTGCGCAACCGGGATATCGCCACGTAACAACCCGTGAAAATCAGCAGGACCAGGAGAGCGTCGGGACGGGCGGAGGCTTCCGGAACATCTGGGTCGGCTCGGCGAGCAGCGAGCGCCCGGCAAAGACGGCAGCGAGCTATAAATAGACCGCCGCCTCTTGTTACCTTGAAATCCTTGAAAACTCCCGCTCGTCTTTGCCTTTCCGTTCCTTCAAGAGTTTTATTCCACAAGAAATTCCAACCCCCCACCCAGAGGAGCAACCAGAAGGGAGAGGGAGGGGTTCTCCAAAGAACCCGGTTCTTCAAACAAAACCACTCGAGTTCTTTAAAAGCTGCTCCAGTTTTTGTGTTTCGGCTGAATTCTGGTTTTGTGTTTTCATTCATTTATCGGTTCATCTGGTGATCCGTGAGGAGAACGTTTAGGGAACCCAGGGAGGAACCAGCTGACCCGGGTGTGGAACCCTGTAGTCCTGATGGATCGGTTCTTCCGGGTCGGAGATGTTCCACCGAGGGAAGAGTGGGTTCCGCACATGGGTTCTCAGTCTGACGGGTGAAGGAACGTCCGGTGCAGGAACCACCGGAGGAGAACCAGGAGGATCGACTCCAGGTCCTCCCTCGTGTCTGAGCAAGCGTGGTGAGGACCAATCGATGGGAGATGATCGGTCAAATTGATTACCTCCTGGCGGACCAGAGGCCTCCAGATGTTCTGGCGAAGGTCAGGTTGTTCCAGACGCCGGTTCCGTCCCCCGTGGAACCCAGACAGACGTGGTCGAGTGTCTCCTGGGACCTTCATGGTCCTCCTCCTCAGAAGGTCACCCACGTTCTCCACCTTCTAAAGGGGTTCCTGAGGATCCCGACCGGCCGGCCTCAACTCCTCATCTATTTTCCATATGTTGAGTTTGTCCTGTGGCCTTTTGAAAAGGTGTGTGTGTGTGTGTGTGTGTGTGTGTGTGTGTGTGTGTGTGTGTGTGTGTGTCCCGTGAGGTTTGTCCTTGTACACACATTATAAAGTCATTTTCTTTCTTTCCCGCTCGATGGAGATGAAATACATCGGACGATGACGATCGATTTCACACCTAATGACTTTACAACAAGTCGCCGGCGGGACCGAGGTACACACACACACACACACACACACACACACACACACACACACACACACACAACTAGTGAGTATTTATAAAGCAACCTTTTATTGACGCACAAATGCACACACACAACTAGTGAGTATTTATATACCAACCTTTTACTACCACACACACACACACACACACACACACACACACAATGTGACCACCAGGATGGATAGTTGAGTTCTTTTTGTGTTTTTATAAATGAAAAAGTCATTTGATCCGTGTTGTTTTTATTCCATTGCAACCGATAACAAGGTTTGTCTTTGACACTCCAGTTAAAGGTAATGGAAATAAAGGCATCCCTGTTTAATTTTGCTATTTTTATTATTTTATACATCATAATTTACTGCATTTATTTTTTGGTGGGGGTTCATTGTATCTGTCTTAATTTATTTTAATTTTATTTCAATTTATTTTATTTCTGTTTTTTTTTTTTTTTAATATTATTTTTTCCATATTTTTTATTTTATCTTTTCCCCCTGGGGGCCTGTGTGAGGTTGCTGCAGACCCAGGAGCAGCGATCTCAGGACCTCAGTCCGCTGCTCCTTCGCTGTCCCGTGGGTGAAATGAACCCCTCCCCCTCCAAAGTTAGCCTCGGGGATGCTAGCGGTGCTGCTGGCGCGGCTAAAAAGTGATGATTCCCGGGACTGCGGTCCTGAGACCGCTGCCGAGGTCTGCAGGATTGAGCCCTGTGGGTAGATATGTAGGTCAGGTCTTCTGAGAGCCCCCCCAAAGCAGCCCCCCCACCCCAGCACGAGCCTGAACACGTCAGCAGAGCCTTTATCGCCGGGGCGGGGGGTCGGGTTCAGCCGGAGTCTCGGGCCTTAAGATGGATTTATTCTGGCTGCCGAGGCTCAGACGGAATCCTGTCAGTCATGCGGGGAAGATTTTGATTTAATGCCCAGTGTCGTAAACGCCCCCCCACATCAACCCCCCGACCCCTTCATCTCACCCCACATCTCGCCCCTCCCCCGTCACAACAGTGGACAGATGTAACAGCTCCTCTGACTTGTATGCTTAGAGGCAGATCGCCCGCCTGCCGGAGAGCTACGCCGATCTTCGAGGAGGAGGAGGCAGGCGGACATGTATGGCGTCCAGAGGTCGGCCTCTGGACGGACTCGAGTTGCGAAAGTCACGGGGTCTCCTAGGGGTCTCCACAGTCGGCCTCCAGACCTCACCAGAGTTTAGTGTCCTATGAGGCTTTCCTTCCCCTCGGCATTGAACCTGGACGGCTGCACTGTCAATCACAGGGTCAGCTGTCAATCACGGGGTCAGCTGTCAATCACAGGGTCAGCTGTCAATCACAGGGTCAGCTGTCAATCACGGGGTCAGCTGTCAATCACAGGGCCAGCTGTCAATCACAGGGTCAGCTGTCAATCACGGGGTCAGCTGTCAATCACGGGGTCAGCTGTCAATCACAGGGTCAGCTGTCAATCACAGGGTCAGCTGTCAATCACGGGGTCAGCTGTCAATCACAGGGCCAGCTGTCAATCACGGGGTCAGCTGTCAATCATAGGGCCAGCTGTCAATCACAGGGTCAGCTGTCAATCATATAGCGACATCCCTCTCATTGGTTCCTGCTGACCGCTGGACCTCCTGTATCTTGTCCAGGATGGAGCAGTGCTTGGAATGAGCGAGTGAATGGTTGTATGTCTCTAGATGGGTCCCTGTGATTGGTCCAGTGTGAACACCCCCCCCTCTCGCCCAATCACAGCTGGGATAGACTCCCCCCCCCCCAATGACCCTGAGAGCACGATTAGCGGTGTAGACGATCGATGGGAAACCCTCCTCCGTCCTGATTGGTCGCTCTCCAGAGCCAGATGGCGCCGTAATGGCCGCCTGTTGTGTGGAGTGCGCGGTGACTGCAGATGTTGGTACCAGCCGGGCCGAGGCGGAGGGAGCTGGGGTTCTCCACTGGAGGAGCTCCTTGAGTGTGAGGACCTGGAAAGGGTGTTGTTGGATTATCTGCTCTCCAGGCTGGAGGTCTGGGCTCACTGATGTGTGAGGAGAACCCCAGAAGGGGCTTCTTCATGGTGCAACACTGGACCAGAGAAGGTTCTGGTGGCATCAGGGTCACCAGGTCAGCACTGAGTCCTCCTGGTACCTCTTGGTTATAATCCAGGGGTTCTTCTCAGGTCCACGTTCTCCATCATTAGTCACGAAGGACGCTTCAAATGAGAAGGAGAATTGGTGGACGTCTTTGTGAGATTGACAACCCCGCCTCCTCCCCCGGGGTCAGCTCCGATTGGTCGTCCGGCAGAAGGAGCGCCAGGAGGCGGCGTTGGACGTTCTTGTGAGTCACGAGCTTCTTCTGGCAGCAGGTGCCAGGCTCCGGTTGTTTCCTTGGCTGATGAAGTTCTGTCCCTTCGCCTTCCCTGCCTGGAGGACAAACATCAACCTCTATTACCCGTCGCCGTGGAAACAGCTTTTGTTTGAAATGAGAACTTCAGAAAAAAAAAAAAAACAACTTCACATAAAACAGAGTCAAGTCAAGCAGAAATTTCAGAACGGCGTCTGTCACGCTGTGATTTATGACTCTCTCAGAAGAAAAGATCCCAACAACGTTCAGCGTTCACCAGCACGTTAGCACGATAGCACGTTAGCTTTTTTCCCCTCAACCATTGCAGCCGCCTGGCCTCCTCCTGGTCAACCACATGCTAGTGGTACGACTTTTATTTTGAAAAACCAAAGTGACAGAACACACACACACACACACACACACACACACACACACACACACACACAGTTTCTTCCCGAACATGAAAACTAATGACGGTGATTCTTTCATATCTTCTGCGGCCAAACCCCTTATCGCCGCCGCACAAAAGGATGCCATTGCCGTCGCCAACCGGCCTCCTCGCTCGCTATCAGATGTTCCTTCAAGGAGGCGGCGGAAATGACGGGCGTGGGGGGGGTCGTTTGTCTTCTCTCCGGAGAGGAGGAGGAGGAGGAGGAGGCTTCATCTCCCCAGGGTTTGGACTGGTATGTTTTACTTCCTGGTAGAGAGACAAACACCTGGACGCCTGGAGAAGGTAGTCACCTTCTGGGTGGTTGCCCACACACACACACACACACACACACACAGGCGCAATGAATGGGCTCTGAATGTTGGACCTGCTGGTTGGACCTCATGGTGGTGCAGTGGTCTTCACAGCAAGGTTCCAGACTCGACCAGGTGAGGTCTTTATGTCTTCCTGCTTGGGTTCCCTCCATGTCCTCCTTGAAGACTCCAAAGTTTGGATATCTCTTATAGGCCCCTGTGATTGGCAGCTGATCCTATGATTGACAGGTCCACGTTAAGCCCCGCCTCTTGCCGTAGTGTCGTCCGGGATTGGCTCCGCCCCTTCACCTTCTTAGATAACATCATGTCTACAAAAGTGTACCCCATGCACTTGTATTACTTCATGTGTGTAGTATTACTGCATTGTATCTTGGCGTTTTGATCTTGAAACCAGGCTCTTCTTATCTTCTGATCCCGTGGGTCAGCAGGTCAGGAGGTCAGAAGGTCAGCAGCGCGGCGCCCGACGTCCAATCAGGTCGTTCGGCGTTCCGTCTCGCCGGCTGTGGAGCTGGTATCTCCTCGGACGCTCCAGGAGGAGGGTGAGGCTGGTTCCAGGACACTGGAACTGATGGGAACCGGGAGCTTCTGGAAGACGTTCAGAAGAAGTCCTCCAGGACGCAGCAGGCCTGCAGAGCAACACTGCCCCCCGGTGGCTGCAACGGGAACTGCAGCTCTTCTGCCACTGCCACCCCCTGATCTTCTTCACCTCGGGATCCCGTCTCTTTCTTTAATTCTTCTCCTTCCCACGGTGGAGGGTTGGATGTCACTGTGGAATCCTGGAAAGGCCATGAAGGCTTCGCATCTCCCAAGGAGCTCATTGGGCGAGAACCCATTTCTGCCCCTGGTGATGGACCAGCCAAGGTCTCTAGTGGTCCAGGAGACCCCCTCCCTCCCCCACCTACCATCGGCAAATCCAAATACAAACAGAGAAGCTCCCTGATAAACGAGCCCTTTATTGGGAAGGACCTCTCAGCTGCAGAACTTCTAGAAGGAGAAACACCTCATCAACACAACGGTTTGCGCGATTGGGGGGCGATTGGATATTGATTATCGTATCGGATGAGATCTTTCATCCCATCTGATCCGACTGAACAGTCAGAGTTTGGATCTGTTCTCCGGGTTCTCCAGGTTCTCCGGGTTCTCGGTAGAGAACGTCTCAGCAGCAGCCGCCGGCCTCCTGCCCCTGCTTCTCCCCTCCCGTCCACAAGGGGGCGCTGTTGATCCTGGCAGCCTGGGTCCTCCCCTGCTGGGCCTCCCCTTGCATGGCCGCCGCCCCCTCGCTGGCCAGGCGGCGGTGGACCTCCGACGCCATGGTGAGGAAGCAGCGTTCGACGTTGACCGAGCTCTTGGCGCTGGTCTCCAGGAAGGGGATCTTCAGGCTGGAGGCCAGCTCCTGTGAGGGGCAGGAAGTTCAGAAAAGCCTCCGGAGGGCAACTTCCACATGTGCTTCAGGTGAGCAACAGCTGAAGAACTGCAAAATATTCACTCACATCAAGTACTGAAGAAGTACATGTAGTACAAGGGAGTACTTGACACATAGTGTACTTCTCAGAAAGGGACATATTCTTCATTTTTCAAAATGACAGACTAAAAAGTTTTTTTTTAATTTCATTTTTCAAAAAATACATTTTTTTATTTTTCATACTATTCTTACAATTTATGTATTTTTATTTGTAATTATTTTATTTTTGATTATTCTATATATTATTTTGATATATTATTTTAATTACCATCCCTGTATTCCACTTCTGTGTTTCCCTCTTTAAGTCTTTTGGGTATTACTTCCTGTATTTTGTGAGTCACTTCCTGTATTTTGCAAGTCACTTCCTTTATTTTGTGAGTCACTTCCTGTATTTTGTGAGTCACTTTCTGTATTTTTGTGAGTCACTTCCTGTATTTTGTGAGTCACTTTCTGTATTTTTCTGAGTCACTTCCTGTATTTTTCTGAGTCACTTCCTGTATTTTGCAAGTCACTTCCTGTATTTTTCTGAGTCACTTCCTGTATTTTTCTGAGTCACTTCCTGTATTTTGTGAGTCACTTCCTGTATTTTGTGAGTCACTTTCTGTATTTTTGTGAGTCACTTTCTGTATTTTGTGAGTCACTTCCTGTATTTTGTGAGTCACTTTCTGTATTTTTCTGAGTCACTTCCTGTATTTTTCTGAGTCACTTCCTGTATTTTTCTGAGTCACTTCCTGTATTTTTCTGAGTCACTTCCTGTATTTTGCAAGTCACTTCCTGTATTTTTGTGAGTCACTTCCTGTATTTTGCGAGTCACTTCCTGTATTTTGCGAGTCACTTCCTGTATTTTGCGAGTCACTTCCTGTATTTTGCGAGTCACTTCCTGAATTTTGCGAGTCACTTCCTGAATTTTGCGAGTCACTTCCTGTATTTTGCGAGTCACTTCCTGTATTTTGCGAGTCACTTCCTGAATTTTGCGAGTCACTTCCTGAATTTTGCGAGTCACTTCCTGAATTTTGCGAGTCACTTCCTGTATTTTGCGAGTCACTTCCTGTATTTTGCGAGTCACTTCCTGTATTTTGCGAGTCACTTCTTGTATTTTTGTGAGTCACTTCCTGTTTTGGGTTCGACTTCCTGCCATTTGGGATTGTGTGTGTTCGCACACAGCATGACATGAACATGGAGGACGGCCGAGGTCACCTGAGCCGTGGCGGCGTCCACCACCTTCTTGGCCACCAGGTCGGACTTGTTCCCCACCAGCAGCCTGGAGACGTTCTCGCAGGCGTAGCGTTCGATCTCCTCCAGCCACTGCCTCACGTTGCCGAAGGACTCCTGGACGGGACGGCAGGGAGTCGGAACCCGTCCGTTGTAGAACCGCGACATTCGGAGAAGAACCGCACCTGGTCGGTGACGTCGTAGACCACCACGATGCCGTGAGCTCCTCGGTAGTAGCTGGAGGTGATGGTGCGAAACCTCTCCTGCCCGGCCGTGTCCCACTGACCCACAGCAAACACAGGAGAAGGCGGCGTCAGGGAACGTCGGGTTCTTCTTCAAGAACCTGCTGGAACCAGGACTGAGTGCAGAACCTTCAGATCTTCTGTCAGGCCACAGCAGCTAACGATAGCACAAGCTAATGGATAACCAGGTTCCCTCCACGGGTTCCCTCCATGTTCTCCTGCCTGAGTTCTCCACGTTTGCTTCATGTTCTCCTACCTGGGTTCTCTCCATGTTCTCCTGCCTGGGTTCCATCCATGTTCTCCTACCTCAGTTCCATCCATGTTCTCCGATCTGGGTTCTCTCCATGTTCTCCTGCCTGGGTTTCATCTATGTTCTCCGATCTGGGTTCTCTCCATGTTCTCCTACCTGGGCTCTCTCCATGTTCTTCTACCTGGGTTCTCCAGGTTTGCTTCATTTTCTCCTACCTGGGTTTCATCCATGTTCTCCTACCTTAGTTCCATCCATGTTCTCCTACCTGGGTTCTCTCCATGTTTTCCTACCTGGGCTCTCCAGTTTTGCTTCATGTTCTCCTACCTCGGTTCCATCCGTGTTCTACTACCTGGGTTCCCTCCATGTTCTCCTGCCTGGGTTCCATCCATGTTCTCCTGCCTGGGTTCCATCCATGTTCTCCTACCTGGGTTCCCTCCATGTTCTCCTACCTAGGTTCTCTCTCTGAGTTCTCCATGTTCTCCAACATCAGTTACCCATTGGTTCATGATTGACAGGTGGATTAAACCCGGCTTACAATCTGGAGCTTGACGGTTTTCCCGTCCATGTCGATGGTCCTGATCTTGAAGTCCACCCCGATGGTGGAGATGTAGCTCTCGGTGTAGGTGTCGTCCTGCGGGTGGAGAAGATCGGAGGTCACCCGGAGAAGAAACCCGGGCGGAGGAGTCTCGTCGGCAGACGTACCGCGAAGCGCAGCAGCAGGCAGGACTTCCCCAC
>NC_141301.1:862500-987500 GCF_037954325.1 Fistularia commersonii
AGTGGGGGAGGGCAGGGAGGGGCAGCGGCGCTCGCACTGTTGCATCATAGCGAGCAGCTGGCACCAAATGGTGTGTGTGTGTGTGTGTGTGTGTGTGTGTGTGTGTGTGTGTGTGTGTGTGTGGACGGATTCCAGGAAACAGGAAACGGACTGGCGGGAAAATGACAGCAGCAGGGGGTCCGGCCTTTTGTCAGGATAATCCACTGCACACTCGTCTGCTTGGACCCCCACCCACCTGTGTGTGTGTGTGTGTGTGTGTGTGTGTGTGTGTGTGTGTGTGTGGCGTTCTGCGATGGTCTCAGCTGCATCCTCGCCTCGACACTGTCAGGTCATCTTGGACATTTCTTTTATTTTGGAAATAAACATCAGGATTATCTTGTGTGTGTGTGTGTGCTGACACACTGCAAGTGAATGTTGGCTGGCAGAGTGTGTGTGTGTGTGTGTGTGTGTGTGTGTGTGTGAGAAAACACTCAGACGTGACGGATGAGACGGTGGCAGAATCCCGTAGAAAGATCTTCTTCCCCGTCGTGACACGGTCGTTTGCAGGAGATCGAGCCGCCGCCCGTCGCCCCCCCGTCCCGTCCTCGCCGTGGCTGTCACCGCCGCCATTTGTCTCAGGCCTCGCCGCCGCCGCCGCTGCCGCCGCCCCTCCAAGCCATTAGCCATCAATCTCCATAAGTCTTCACCTTCATTGGGCGTTTGTAAGCGTCCGGGTTCCTATCAGGCCGGGAAACATTTCCTGGCACCTCCAGAAAAGGAGCCATTAATCACGGCGGCGGCGTGGGGGGGGGAGGGGGCGGGGCTAACTGGGACCCGCCGCTGTTTCCCGCCAGAGCTGGTCGTCCTCAGAGGTTTCCGGCTTCTTCAGAGAAATCAATCACTTTCTGTTGTGATCGATTTAAATCCCCTTGTGAAAATATACAGATTTGTGCCAACACGCGACCTGATTATTGATCGGATTGATTGAGAGAATTGATCGACATGTGACCTGCATGAGAGAATGTCATCCGGTAAAAGTGGGACAAACCAAAGTGCGCAAAAGACGTCGTAAAAAGCCCAGAAACTTTGTTTGAATTTGATCCGTCACCTGGTGAAGATCACGTTTGTCTCCAGGGATTCAGTTCATTCATCAGTTCAGCCTCTTATGATGAAAACAGGAAGTAAACAAGAGGTCGCCGCTATCTTTCAAAGCTCCTTCAACCACAAACTGCTCGTCTCCGAGTCCCGTGAGAAAAACAAGCCAACTTGGGTCGGGACTGGTTCTCAAAAAAACAAAAATGGAACCCTTGCTCGGTCTGGCCCGGCTCCCAGGCAGCAAGAGCAGGCGGTTTTCCAAAATTCCCTCTTTTTTCAATGGGGTTCTGTATGTGTTGTGACCGCACACAATGACTTCAAGCGGCCTCATCAAATGAGACAGTGGAGGGAAAGGTTTCTTAAATTCCTTCTTTTTTCAATGGGGTTCTGTATGTGTTGTGACCGCGCACATTGACTTCAAGCGGCCTCATCAAATGAGGCAAGGGGGGGGGGGGGGGGGGGGTTCTTAAATTCCTTCTTTTTTCAATGGGGTTCTGTACATGTTGGTGACCATGTACTTTCGGTTCCTGCAGAATCATCAGGAAGGCGGTGCCATTGGTCCAAATAGAGTTCAGTTTCTGCATCTTCCCCACAACAACAACAACAACAAGACCAGTATCACGTCGTCCCACCATGCGTGTCCAGCCCCTCCCTCCCTCCCTCGTCTCCACCCCAACCACCGCCAACCGACGCGGTGAGAACAAACCGCCGTCCGTTGGTCTCCGACACCAAACCCACCGCCGGCACCGCCGGGTCCCAGTTCCCACTCCATCCCGCCGTCTGATTTATACCGCGGTGTAAATCAAAATAGAAAAAAAACAGGTTCTGGTGAAGAGATTTACGGTCCTGCCGTTCCCTCGGCCTTCCCTTCCCACGCCGGCCCAACGGCGTCCGATCGAGCGACGGCGCCTCGGTTATTGATATCGGTGTTGACGATCGATGGAAGGGTTCTCTGTTCGCGTCACTCACTTCTTTTTCGGTGTCGCAAACATTCATTCGTTCATCATCCACGCCTCTTATCCTGCGCTGAGCGGCCGGAGCCTATCCGACGCCGTCATCGCTCGAGAGGCGGAGCTCGCCCCGACCAATCACGGAGCCGCATTCGGACGTACGCGCATTCACCCTCTCATTCGCGCACGACCGTGCATTTCACCAAAATTGAAACAAAATCTCTGAGAAAGAAAAGCAGATTTTGGGGAAAAAACTTCTTAAAAAAAAAAAATGTGATAACAGAATGAGGCCGCGCACACACACACACACACACACACACACACACACACACACACACACAGAAGTTATGTAAGAACAGATTCAGTTGCTGTCACTCACAGACCACAACCGCTCGTCAGCCGGCTGACAGTTGAAGAGAAATACGAGGCCTGGAGGAAGGAGGGGGTAAAAAACACTCTGAAAGTTTAAACCCATAAAGAATCAAAAAGAATGACTTTTTTCTTCCAAAAAAAAAAAAGACCTAACGACTGTTAGAAAAGCAGCCGACCGCAGGCAGGAAACCACACAGGCTACAGTTATTTAACACTGACACACACACACACACACACACATGTGGCGGGGTTTTGCCGAACTAAAACCCCAACTTGTCTCGTTGAGCGAATCGTCAACTGGAAGACCGGAAGGTTCTTAGGAACGTCTGAGGAACGACTGAGGAACGTCTAAGGAACGTCTCTAAGGAACGTCTGAGGAACGTCTGAGGAAGCTCCCATGGCTCAGATGGAGGACGTTCAGATGGAGATATAAAAGCTGGACGGTCAGAGGAGAAAGCAAGGCAGAGGAGGAGAAGTTGATGAAGATGAGGAGGACGGAGAGAAGACTTTGAAGACCAAGTCCAGATGAAATGGCAAAGGGCGGGTGTTTTCATTTACTCCATAGTTTCTATGGACACGGCATCTGCCGGGGAACGTCCGGAGATGTTCTCCTGGTCGGACGGAGGACGGGACCGGAGCTTCGTTCCTGGTTCTTCACCCTCTCAGGCCACATGTTGGTTCTTCTTCTTCTCAGAGCTTCTCCTCCCCCTGGCAGTAGAAGAATGGCCCTCTGAGGAGGCTTCGAATGAAAGGCCTGGAAAAGTAGCCTCATTCAGCTCCTCTTTCTGAGCCCACCCTGCCCCCCGGCACAAAGACCCCCCCACACACACACACACACACTCACACACACACACACACACACACACACACGCACACACACACACACACACACACACACACACCCTGCCCTGCCCCCTGGGGGGGGGGCTGCCCGCTCCAGAGTATTTAAGCAGATTCCAGCAGATGGTCGTGGAACTTTCCTCTCCTGGTCTTCCTCCTGCAGACCAT
This sequence comes from Fistularia commersonii, assembly GCF_037954325.1. NCBI lineage: Eukaryota > Metazoa > Chordata > Actinopteri > Syngnathiformes > Fistulariidae > Fistularia > Fistularia commersonii. Next base: position 865,905 of record NC_141301.1, read on the forward strand.
CTCTCTCCAGACCTCAAAGTTCTCCTCTTCTTCTCGGACCCGCCCCCCCCACCCTCCCGCCCCCCCAGCCGTCCTCCGGCGAGGCCACCATGCCCTCGGACCTCCTCACGCCGTTCCTGGAGCTGGACGAGGAGTTCTGCAAGGTGAGGAGACACCGAGGAGATCCAACGCGTGAAGTCTTTGAACTGGAATCATCTGTCGTTTATTCTGCTTTTATCTTCAGAAGATAAAAGCATCTGTGAAATATCGATGTAGCTCTCGTTATAATTCTGGTTATAATCGTGGAACGGAAAGTTGTGTTTTGCGCGCGAATCGACCTCCGAGCTTTTATTTTGGAATCCCGAGCCTCGCCGGCTTGTTTTGGACGCCGCCGGGTCGGGAGGTCACGTCCTCACCGGGTTCTCCATCTTCTCTCCCGCGCAGACCTTCCGCGGCCTGGAGGTGACGGAGGCGGCGCCGTCGTCGTCGCAGCGCCAGCGCGTCCTGGGCTTCCAGCGCCGCCATTCCCTCTGCCCCGTCACCCTCCCCAACTCCAAGTTCAATGGCGGCGAGGCGGCAGACTGGGGCGCCGGCCTCTGCGCCGCCGCCCAGTGGAGGCGAGAAGGTCAGCTTCCTCGCTGCCCCTTCAGCCACATCCCCTTCAGGATGGACCGCTCCGTTAGCATGATCGAGGGCGGCGCCAAGCACCAGGAGAAGCCGCTACCGCCGCCGCCGCCGGGTCTCGGCGCCGCCGCCGCCGCCGCATCCCGAGCGACGGCGGCGCCGCACATCTCCACCCGCTACAAGACGGAGCTCTGCCGCACTTTTGAGGAAAGCGGCGCCTGCAAATACGGCGCCAAATGCCAGTTCGCCCACGGGCTGGACGAGCTGCGAGGGCTCAGCCGCCACCCCAAGTACAAGACGGAGCCGTGCCGCACCTTCCACACCATCGGCTTCTGCCCGTACGGCGCCCGCTGCCACTTCATCCACAACGCCGACGAGCTCCTGAGCGCCGCCGAGCCCGGCGCCAGGGCCAAGCCGCCGCTCCGCCACAGCCTGAGCTTCGCCGGCTTCTCCTCGCCGGCCCAGAGTTTCCGGCCGGCGGACGAGCCGTCCTCGCTGGTCTTCGCTCGCGCCGCCTCCGTGTCGCCGCCGCCGTCCTCCGCCGGCAGCCCGGAGCTCCTTTCCCCTCTTTTCCCCGAGCCGGGCGCCCTCAAGCACTGCCCCTACCCGTTCTCCGCCGTCCCCGACCTGCACGCCGACGACCCGGCTCTTCGGTTCTACGCCGCCGCCGACTCCTACGTCTGCCCCGCCCTCACGCCCAAAACCCTGCCCTTCGGCCCGGCCCGGAAGCCGCCGCCGCCGCCGCCGCCGCCATGCGGCCTCCAGCGCTGCTCCTCGGCCGACTCGCTCTCGGAGGAAGGCTACACCTCCTCCTGTTCGCTCAGCTCGGCCTCCAGCGGCGCCGAGTCTCCGAGCTTCGAGGGGCGCCGGCTGCCCATCTTCAGCCGCCTGTCCGTCTCGGACGAGTAGCGGCGGGTCGTTCCGATCCGGCCGAGTTCTAACTTTGTGCATATTGCATTGGTCTTGTCGGTTCCGGTCTTGACTTCTTGTGTTATTACGCTGTTATTACTGCTGTATACTGTTGTATACCCTTCTTTGTTTTTGTTTTTTTTTTTGTTTAAAAAGAATAAACGTCCGGGTCGGTTCTGTGTTAGAACCCCTCCCCCACCCGCTTTGAAGTCGACACGAGACCTGCTTAACCTTTGACCTTCGCCGTCGGGTAGGAGCAGCTATGCTAACATTAGCCCCAGGTTAGCATCATCTCCAGGAAGATGATGTCTAGGTCCACCTCGGGGTCCGGGTCGATCAGAAGCTCTCTGTGGGGTGCGCTAACTGTAACCTCTCGCATTGAGAGCGAGAGGGTTAGAACTGTATGCTTTCATTGATTGATTATTGATTGGTTGTATGGCCATGGCCAATTGATTGTATTTAACTGCCTTAGCGACGAGAGTTCAGCGCACGCGTGTAGGCGTCGCTCGATCCTAGCTACCAAAGTACTAGTCCTGCTAACACCTAGCCTAGCATTTAGCTGCGACCGATAATATGCATTGTTATTATGTTATTAACTCTTTCCTAGACTTATTTATTGCATTGTTTTCTTGTTGTTTTTTTTCATTTGGTTTCAATGTTTTTCTTTGAAATGGCACCGGACAGATGTGTTCCGCTTCTGCTCGTCGATGCTAGCTAGCTATCTGGTTGCTTTAAGGAAAACGCGGCCGGCGGAGGCGGAGAGGAAACCAGGAGGAGGAGGGTGATGGAGACGTGTTGGCATTCCTATTCTATGTTGCCTTATGGGCTGAAAGGCCTGGCAGGAACCAGGACTCGCCGGGGGTTAGCTTGCGTTGTTAGCCCCGGCTAACTGTATTAGCCGTCCCCCCGGTGAGTCCACTCTCCACCTCTGCCCGGCGCCTCCGTTTTTTTAAGTCTTTTCCACCGCGGGTATTTCTGGTATGTGGAGCAGACAGGAAAAGCCAACCCACTTTTATTTTGTGTGAGAACCGCAGCGTTTGTTTTTTAAAATGATATTCTGTATATCTGCCTCGATGGACAATGTGCTTTTGCAGGCGGCCCTCTGTTGCACGCTAAGCTAGCTCACTAGCGAACGCCGCTAGAAAATGGAATCAGAGTTGTTGTTGTTGTTGTTTTTTACGGCAAGAAATCGACTTCCTGCCTCATTAAGATCCTTGTTTTTGCTTCTGTTAGCTTGACTTGATGAAGAGCGGTGGCTTTATGGTTCCTTTTGTTAACTTAACTCTTATTTATTTAGTTTTAAAAGCAAAACCTATATTGTTGCGCGTGTTGAATTTCCATTTGTTTTTGTTTTTTTATATAATTTAAGTGCATTTAATGTTTACATTCTGTGGGTTTATGTTGATATCCTAGCATCACTATCTTAATATATTTGTCCATTTTTTTTTTTAAATTTCAAAATAAAGGTCTTTAAAGGAAAATCAGCTCCGTCCTCCTGTCAGTGTTTGTTGTCCCGCTGAAGAACCGGATGGAGAGAAGTTGACTGGTGGACTTCATTCTGCAGACTTTGAATGTTGTTCCACAGGACTTTTAATTTGGAAATAGAGCTTCTAGAAAACCAGCGAGGGCTTTTTAAATTTGAACCCCCTGATTCCTGTGCTTGGTTTTAAAGATCTGGAACTTCCTTTTTTTACTCCACGGGTTCCACCTGCTCTGGACGAGAACCTCCAGTTTGAACACTCAATGTTGGAAATGTGCCTTAAACCCACTTGTTTCTTCTTTGTAACCTAAGCAAGTGTGTGTGTGTGTGTGTGTGTGTCAACATGCACACGACCTCATGTGGGAAAATTACTAAAGTGACGGTGTAACAGCATTAGCGGAGAACCTCCACCTCCACCCCGATCATCTGTGTGTCAGCGGTGGACAAAGGGGATCCAGGGGACCCCCCACCCCCCCCACCCCCCCCGTTACTTCAGGCTGGGAGAATGTTTGGGCGACAGATGCTGGAACAAAGAGCCGCTGGGACACAAAAGGCCGGGAGATACTTGTGACTGATTTCCATCCTTTCACACACTTTGTGTGTGTGTGTGTGTGTGTGTGTGTGAGATGACTGATTCAGCACCAACCGCCGAGGCAAACCCTCTGCAAAGTGAACATCCAGCCTGTTCTGCAGAGCGGTGGAGATGATGATGATGATGATGATGATGATGATGAAGACCTCGTAGCATCGTGCGTCAGCGTTTACTTGACCGCTTTTTGGAAACACTTGCAAAACGATGTTGTGCAAGTACATGTACTCTGCTGGCTGCGTACTTTTATGAGGAAACCACATAAATCTGTTAAAAACAGTAATGGTCATTAGCAGCCACGGTTAGCATCTGCTAGCTATATTTTTAGCATCTTCTCTGCCGTTTTGATTTGGAAAAGTCATCTGGACAAAACACACTGTTGCTCAACTAGCTGCCCGGTCCTTTGTGGGCCAGAGTGCAAATGTGTGTGTGTGTGTGTGTGTGTGTGTGTGTGTGTGTGTGTGTGTGTGTGTGTGTGTGTGTGTGTGTGTGTCGGCATTCAGCTGAGGATTTCCCCCCCATAAAGGAATAACAGTAGAGTGAATCAGTAGCAGAATCCCACAACCCCCCAATGGCTACTTACCATTCACTAACCCTCTGTGTGTGTGTGTGTGTGTGTGTGTGTGTGTGTGTGTGTGTGTGTCAGACCCTAAAAAGGCCAAGGGCCATGCCTGGGCGGCCCCTCCCTCCCCGCCCGGCCATGCAGGCCCTTTGTGCTCGGGTGCTTTCCCTTTTCAGGCTAACATCTGTATGCTAATGCATCTCAATGGGAACGGAGTGGAGGCGGCCTGGGAGCGGGGGTGTGTGTGTGTGTGTGTGTGTGTGTGTGTGTGTGTGTGCGTGTGTGTGTGTGTGTGTGTGTGTGTGTGTGGTTGGATGGATGGATGAGGGGTTTGTGCAAGGCTTAGAGAGAGAAGGAGGTCCAGAAGAAGAGTTATTAGTCAGAGGAGGAACAGATGGGCTGTGTTTAGTGTGTGTGTGTGTGTGTGTGTGTGTGTGTGTGAGTGTGTGTGTGTGGCCGAGCAGGAAGTCGGACACAAACCCGGCCCCTCCCCCCGCTCGACTTTCAAAATAAAACACACCAGGGTGTCGGAGGGCTGGACGAGCAGGACCTCCATCTCTAGATGTTCCTCACAGGAACGGCGTGGAAGAGGCTGGAGCGTCTGAAGGACGGCAGGAAGAAGAGATGCAGTTTCCTCCAGACCTCCAACTCCTGCAGAACCTGATGTTGAGAGCCTCACACACTCAATGAGACACGCGGATTACCTCTAACTCAACTCAAACTTACTAATCGTGACTGAACTCAACTAACATAACTTAACGCAACTCAGTTTGACTCACCGAGACAAAACAAAACCAGACTCAACTAAATCCCATTGAACACAACTCAACATCACTTAACTAGACTTGACTCAACTTAACTCAACTTAATTCAATGTAAATTAACTTAACTCTACTTAACTAAACGTTACTCAGCTCAGTTTAACTCAATTCAGACTAACATATCTTGTTTCAAATTAATTCAGTTTAACTCAGCTCAACTCCACTTAACTAAACTTCACTCAACACAACCGAACTAAACTTGACTCAACTTAACTCAACTTGATTCAATTTAAATCAACTTAACCCCACTTAACTAAACCTCACTCCACACAACCGAACTAAACTTGACTCAAATTAACTCAACTTAATTCAATGTAAATCAACTTAACTCTACTTAACTAAACTTGACTCAACTTAACTCAACCTAACTAAACGTTACTCAGCTCAGATTAACTAACTTCAGACTAACATATCTTGTTTCAAATTAATTCAGTTTAACTCAACTCAACTCCACTTAACTAAACTTCACTCAACACAACCGAAATAATCTTGACTCAGCTGAACTCAGTTTAACTCCATTCAGACTTAATTCAAGTTAACTCAACTTAATTCAACCTAACTAAACGTTACTCATCTCAGTTCAATTTATCACAATTCAAACTTACATATCTTGACTCAACGTAACTCAACTTAATTCAATTTAAATCAACTTAACTCCACTTAACTAAACTAGACTCAACTTAACTCAACCTAACTAAATGTTACTCAGCTCAGTTTAACTCAATTCAGACTAACATATCTTGTTTCAAATTAATTCAGTTTAACTCAACTCAACTCCACTTAACTAAACTTAACTCAACACAACCGAACTAAACCTGACTCAGCTGAACTCAGTTTAACTCAATTCAGACTTAATTCAAGTTAACTCAACTTAATTCAACCTAACTAAACGTTACTCAGCTCAGCTCAATTTAACTCTATTCAAATTTACATATCTTGACTCAACTTAACTCAACTTGATTCTATTCAACTCAACTTAACTCCACTTAACTAAACTAGCTCAGTTTAACTCGACTCAGACAAACTACATTGTATCCTTATTATCATTACAGAAAAGAAAAAAGAAAGAAATATAGATTAACTTGCAACAAAGAGTAACATTATTTACATTGTTTTTTATTCTGTAACAGGAAAGATTTCAAGCGCATCACTTTGCCTGGAATAAAAAAAATGTAAATCCTTATTTAAACCATGAACAAAACCATCGGTCGCTGAAAAATAAAATGAAATGAAAATCAATAAAAACTGATAATAAATTCAAATTGAAGAGCAACATTGACTCAGGGGTGCGAAACACTTTAACCTACAAAACAAAAACGAATGAAACATTTTGTGCTGATTTTTTTTTTTTTTTTTTAGTCAAAATGCGGAAGTCAAGATTGATGGTTACAATGAGCAGGCTTTGCAGTGCACGGCGTTTGGAAGTGAGGTTCGAAGCGCGATACTGCGACTCTCAGCTCACAGTAAACTCACTGCTGTTTCCTGGTTACCCAGCGCAGTCTTAGTGACACTAAATGCTACATAGGCTTCCTCACATTTCCTCATCTTAGCTTTGAGAGGACTTTGTTTTGTCGCATTATCTCCGTCTCCCATAATCTTTCTTATCATCCTTGTTAAATGTTTTCTGTGGTGTGTCTCGAGGGTTGGTTCCCTAGACTTCATATCTCCTGATGTGTGTTTTGTGCTCATGCTCGGTGCAATAAACCCTTCACCGTCGAGCGCCACGACTGCCACCCACTATGGATGTGCAATTACATTTTATTCTGGTACAGCAAAAATATGTTCCGGTGTTGTGCCACTATTTGAGAAGCAGTGATGTAACTCAACACATGCGAACTAAACTTGACTCAATTTAACTCGACTTAACTTGACTTAACTTGACTCAACTCACTTGAACTGAACTCAGTGACTCAAACTTAACTCAACTCAACTCAACTCCACTCAATGCAATTTAACTCAGCTTAACATAACTCACCTCACTTAACTCAGTTCTAGTCCACTCACCTTAACTTGTTTTGTCTTACATCATCTTCTCTTCTCTTATCTCTGTCAGGACCAGGAGGCCATGAATCGCCCTCACCTCTCTCTGCTTCGGGGGGTTCCCCAGGTTCCCCAGGTTCCCCGGGTTCCCCGGGTTCCTCGGGTTCCTCAGGTTCCTGTCCCATCATCAGTTACTTCACTGTGCACCGTATGTTTGGGTTGCATCCCTCCCGTGGGGACATGGCTGTATGATGTTTGGATGGAGGATCAATACTTGTATGTCTGCATGTGATGTTGGGATGAGAGGGTCAATACTTGTATGTCTGCATGTGATGTTTGGATGAGAGGGTCAATACTTGTATGTCTGCATATGATGTTCGTATGAGAGGATCAGTACTTGTATGTCTGCATGTGATATTGGGATGAGAGGGTCAATACTTGTATGTCTGCATGTGATGGTTGTATGAGAGGATCCATACTTGTATGTTTGCATGTGATGGTTGTATGAGAGGATCCATACTTGTATGTCTGCATGTGATGGTTGTATGAGAGGATCCATACTTGTATGTCTGCATGTAATGTTTGGATGAGAGGGTCAATACTTGTACGTCTGCATGTGATGTTTGGATGAGTGAGTGAATGGTTGTATGTTTCTATGTGCCGAGTGAATGAATGGCTGATAATAATGGAAGCATACAGGGATAAGGATTCAAATAATTATTTAAACATTCCCAGAATGGGGTGGCATATTTGACTCATAACTAAAATGAGCAATAAGCAATCCAATTTTCATTTTTATGTCCCGCCACCCAAAAATGTATCAAAGTTCAAAATTGGATTGGCAGTCTCAAGTGGCTTGTTTGGATGCTAGCATGCGGAGATGTTCACCTGCTAGCCGATCACTGATACTTGTCAGCATGGCACTCGCATGGAAAGGTATGCCGATGTCCGGGCGTCCCCTTCCAGGCACCACCGCATCCAGATGCTGAAGGACTGAGAAGAGGCTAGCTCGGGCTACGCCGCCGCCAACGGTGCCTGTTTAGCCTGTTAGCGCAGAGTATTCAACCAACCTCTCCATGATCTGCTCAGATCTGCGGGGATCCGATTCACAGATTGTCTGCAATTCCAACTGGTCCCATACTTGTATGGTTTACAAGTGTCGTTTACCAAAAAGTGTTGATGTAGAGGATGGTGAAGAAGATTCTGTCGATACTTACGGCACCATGGTCTGCCTGGAGAGCATTCGGCCAATGGAAACGCCTCCCTGGATCCATGAACCCCACACGGTTATACAGCCCAGCAGTCCGCCACCAGACATCTGGGTTGTTTCTCACGGCAGTGCCTCTGAGTTCACAGAAATGGTTATCAGTTACCCCAGCCTCGGGCATCAAGATAAACCTTTTTTCAAATGAGTTTATTGTGGGTCGTGAAAATAATATCCTATGCCATCTCAAGTCCAATCTTATCACCTTGCATGATGTCATTAAAACTAGCGAAGCGTGGTATCAGTGACCAGCTAGCAGCTAATCAGGTGAGTACGTGTCATACGCTCGCGACTAAACAAGTTGCTAAGAAGAAGGTCTTCCTCTGACGCCGCTGTCCTGTGCCGCCCGAAATTGCCGATGCAAGTTGAATTTTGATGCATTTTTTTTGCGCGTCGGGTAGTTTTGCACGACTTATTACTCATTTTAGTTACGTTTTAGTTATGGGTCAAAATGTGCCGCCACATTGTGAAAATGAAAAAGCGCTTCAAACGCCTTCCATTTTTCAAATCTGACATTTCCGACTGAATTTTGATAACGATTCGCCGGGTTACGTTCGGAAAATGAAACGCAATTTTGCTTTTTAATTTGGACCAAGTCCCGGAATGAGCAGTCTGGAGGAAGAAAATGAAAATCCAGTTGGGATTAATTCTTGTTCATATTAGTTTGGAGTCAGAATTCACTGCCAAAGCGGTTCTACTTGACGCTTCCGCAAAGAAATCGAACGCAAAGACGTGAACGGCCGGCGCGTGAATGAGCGAGCGAAACTCCGGAGGGGTCAGAGGTCACTGTGGGAACTAAGTCATGGTTTCTACTACAGAGGTGACGGGAGTGTGTGTTGTGGTGGTTGACGGCGAGCGAAATAAACCGAAGGGTTTATTCGCCCCCCTCGCGCCTTCTTGTTTTTTATTTCTTTTTACCTCCAGGTGGAAAAGGACCTCCGCCGGCCCAGAGTGACGCATGAGGGAGAATTTCGACTTTCCTGTTCCTTTGCCCCCCCCGCCTTCCTGTCCGGTCTGTGGACAAAAGTGAGAGCTGCTGCTTCATCCTGTGTTAAACGTGTGCGGTTATATCCATTATATCACGTGCATGTGTGTGTGTGTGTGTGTGTGTGTGTGTGTTGTTCAGTCAGACAGTAAGGATTTACATCTAGAATCCCAACGTCACCCCATAAGGTGAGGTGATCCTTGAACCTTCATCGCACAGGAGGTGAATGTTTAACTGTAGCAAATGAACAGAGACGGAACAATTGTTTCTATTTTTTTCTGTATCACACACACACACACACACACACACACACACACACACACACACACTCACACACACTCACAGCGAGCAGAGTGAGCTGAGTTATCGGTCCCTCCTCTTCCTCCTCCTCCTCCTCCTCGGTCTTCCTGGTACCTCAGCGACGAGGCCGGCTGGCGGCAGAAGAAGTGGATCATCCCTGGCTTCTCCACCTCCTGGTTCTTCACGCTCCATCACACCGACGTCTCCATCTCCGCCGACGAGGAAACCCCGGGGACCAGCCGACGAGTGAGTTCCGCTTTCACATCTTGCTGCCGGGTTCTCGTGGACCATCTCCTCCCACGTGCTCGGAGATGGAGGAGGAGGAGAACAGTGTTCCTGTTTTTTGATTTTTCTTTTTTTTGAAAGATATTCTCCCGGAGAGACTGCTAACAGAGAGCAGGGTTTCGCCTCTTTCTGCTCGCGAACCTGCTCCTGAAACTGAACCGTCCAGTTTCAGACGGCGGTCCTGGAGACGACTCGCTCGACGGGATTCCGAGCGGGCTCGCCTTTTTCGGGCGAGGTCGGCGACAGGCGGGTGCTTGTTCTCCAGGTTCTTCTTGCCAACCAGAAGAACCCGCCCGTGAAAAGGTTTATCCAGGTTTATTGTTCTTCCAATATGATGTCGTCATCACGGGGATCTTCTGCGGTCCACCGTCTCCATCTCCAGGATTAAAACGTGGTCTAATTAATATTTATTGGATTGTGTTTGTCTCTCTTCATGACAGTTGGAACTAGTTCTAGCGTCACGATATCGCAGATGATCTATTTTTTAACCGGTTCCCTTTCGGAGGTGGATGTCACCATGAAGAAACACCTCGCCCCTGGGTCAATATTTGCCCGAGGCTTTTTTTCTCCGGACAGATTTATGCGTCAGCGGCTGGAACAAACACGTACAAGCCATTTTGATTGAGGAGTCCGTCCTCACCTGCCCTGATCAAACATCTTGTGTCACCATGCGAGCGCCAGGAGGACGAGGAGGAACCCCTGGATGTTTGCAGCTCTCTCGGGGGTCGTCCTCTGAAAGGTCGGATTGGGGCTTTTAACGGTCGGACCATCTAACCGCTCCTCCTCAGACGTCTTCTGCTGAAGTTTGCGGACATTGAGACGGGGGACGTCTTCACCTGAACCTGCTCTCCTCGAGAAGGGTCAGATGTTGAGGAGACCGAGAGCAACGCTTCCCCTGCGACTCCGCCGCGGCATCGGCCATGTTTCCCCGGGGAGGCCTTTACACCTTCCGTCTCTGCTTTGTGTCCACAGGACCAGACGAGAAGGTGGCGGCCGCCATGAACCGGGAGGCTCAGAAAGTCCAGTCGGCGCCGAGCCTGAGGAGGTTCCGCAGGTGGATGTTCGTCAGTATCTTCATCTCCATCGTGCCCGTGGTCCTGCTGCTGTGGAACTCCAAGTAGGTCCGGCCAGGTTCTGATCCAGTGCGAGTCCATGTGAGCAATGTGACCCCAAATTAACCTCAGCGAAGGCTAACGAACGGCAGGAAGAGAAAGAGGAAGAAGAAGGGACGAGTTGAACGGCACAAAGAGATCGACCGGCGTGCATTAACACCGGTGAAGGAGGTGCACGTCAAGCTATGTCGAGGGCTGGGAAGCAAGCAGGCTAATAGGCCAGGAGGCTAGGAAGCTAAGAAGCTAGGAGGCTAGGAGGCCAGGAGGCCAGGAGGCTAGAAAGCTAGGAGGCTAGGAGGCTAGGAGGCCAGGAGGCCAGGAGGTTTAGTCACCGATTCAAGTTCAGGCTCTGAAAGAAGATGACGTGGGGAACTGAACTCGAGGAGGCATCGCTGCTCGGAGAGGAAGATCCAGAGAGTTTCTCGTCACATGCACGGTGTAGAAACGAGTCTCCCTGCAAGTGACATTCCTACTTTGCTGGGATATGTGCCGGTATATGATTATAGACATGTGGGTCGAAGAACAAGAACAAGAAGAAGAGGAGGAGTGCGTGTTCGGAAGCAGAGAGAGAAGAGGAAAGGAAAGAGTCTGGGACTGAGAGGAGGGACTTTGAATGTTGGGACTATGACAGGAAAAGGTAGAGAGTTGGTGGACATGATGCAGAGAAGGAAGGTGGAGATACTGTGTGTCCAGGAGACCAGGTGGAAAGGTAGTAAGGCTAGAAGCTTAGGAGCAGGCTTTAAGTTGTACTATTATGGTACTGACAAGAAGAGAAATGGAGTAGGAGTTATCTTGAAGGAGGAGTTTGTAAGGAACGTCCTAGAGGTGAAAAGAATGTCAGATAGACTCATGAGTCTGAAACTGGAAATCGAAGGTGTGATGCTCAATGTTGTTAGCGGCTATGCCCCGCAGGTGGGATGTGAATCTGAAGAGAAGGAGAAGTTCTGGAATGAGTTAGATGAAGTGATGCAGAATATTCCCAGAAATGAGAGAGTGGTCATTGGTGCAGACTTCAATGGACATGTCGGTGAAGGCAATAGAGGGGATGAAGAAGTGACGGGCAGATTTGGTATCAAGGATAGGAATGCCGAGGGACAGATGGTGGTAGATTTTGCAAAAAGGATGGAAATGGCTGTAGTGAACACCTTTTTCCTGAAAAAACAGGAACATAGGGTAACTTATAAGAGCGGAGGTAGGAGCACGCAGGTAGACTACATCTTGTATAGACGAGGTAACCTGAAAGAGATCAGTGACTGCAAAGTAGTTGTAGGTGAGAGTGTAGCCAGACAGCATAGGATGGTGGTCTGTAGGATGACTCTGGTGACAAGGAAGATGAAGAGGACAAAGGCAGAGCAGAGGACAAAGTGGTGGAAGCTGAAAAGGGAGGAGTGTTGCATGGTTTTCAGGGAGGAGTTGAGAAAGGGTCTGGGTGTGTCATCTGGAAGGAAAGTAGATAAGGAGACTCGGTGTTGGAATGAGGAAGTGCAGGAGTGTATACAGAGAAAGCGGTTAGCGAAGAAGAAGTGGGATACTGAGAGGACTGAAGAGAACAAACAGGAGTTCAGGGAGGTGCGGCGAAAGGTAAAGATAGAGGTAGCAAAGGCAAAACAAAGGGCTTATGATGACTCGTATGCTCGGTTGGATGGTAAGGAGGGTGAGAATGATCTATACAGGTTGGCGAAACAGAGAGATAAAGATGGAAAGGATGTACAACAGGTCCGGGTGATAAAGGACAGAGAGGGAAATGTATTGACAGATGCTAGAAGAGTGACAGGAAGATGGAAAGAGTACTTTGAAGAACTGATGAATGTGGAAAATGAAAGAGAGGCAAGGGTAGAAGAGGTGATTATTGTAGACCACAAAGTAGCAAAAATTAGTAAAAGTGAAGTGAGGAAGGCATTGAAGAGGATGAAGAGTGGAAAAGCAGTTGGTCCTGATGATATACCTGTGGAGGTGTGGAAGTGTCTAGGAGAGGCAGCGGTAGATTTCCTGACTAGATTATTCAACAGGATCTTAGAGAGTGAGAAGATGCCTGAAGAATGGAGACAAAGTGTGATGGTGCCTATTTTTAAGAATAAAGGGGATGTGCAGAATTGTGGCAACTACAGAGGGATAAAGTTGATGAGCCGTACAATGAAGTTATGGGAAAGAGTCGTGGAAACTAGACTGAGAGCAGAAGTCAGCATTTGTGAACAGCAGTATGGCTTCATGCCTAGAAAGAGTACTACAGATGCAGTATTTGCATTGAGAATGCTAATAGAAAAGTACAGAGAAGGCCAGAGGGAGTTACATTGCGTTTTTGTAGACCTAGAAAAAGCATATGACAGGGTGCCAAGAGAGGAGCTCTGGTATTGTATGAGGAAGTCTGGAGTGGCAGAGAAGTATGTTAGACTGGTGCAGGACATGTATGCTAGCTGTGAGACACTGGTACGGTGTGCTGTAGGGGTAACAGAGAAGTTCAAGGTGGAGGTGGGACTCCATCAGGGATCAGCTCTGAGCCCCTTCTTGTTCGCAATGGTGATGGACAGGCTGACAGATGAGGTTAGACAGGAATCCCCATGGACCATGATGTTTGCGGATGACATTGTGATCTGTAGTGAGAGCAGACAACAGGTAGAGGAAAATCTAGAGAGGTGGAGGTATGCTCTGGAAAGGAGAGGAATGAAAGTTAGTGGCAGCAAGACAGAATATATGTGTGTGAACGAGAGGAACTCGGGTGGAGCGGTGAGGCTACAGGGAGTGGAGATCAAGAAGCTGGAGGATTTCAGGTACTTAGGGTCAACAGTCCAGAGCAACGGACAGTGCGGAAAAGAGGTGAAGAGACGGGTCCAAGCAGGTTGGAATGGGTGGAGAAAAGTGTCAGGGGTACTATGTGATAGAAGACTATCGGCCAGAATAAAAGGAAAGGTGTACAAGACAGTGGTGAGACCAGCGATGATGTTTGGACTAGAAACTGTTACAATGACCAAAAGACAGCAGGCAGAACTAGAGGTTGCAGAGATGAAGATGTTGAGGTTCTCTTTGGGAGTGACCAGGATGGAGAGGATCAGGAATGAGTCTATCAGAGGAACAGCACATGTTAGATGTTTTGGAGAGAAGGTCAGAGAAACCAGACTGAGATGGTTCGGTCATGTACAGAGAAGAGATAGAGAATATATTGGTAGACGGATGCTGGAATTGGAGCTGCCAGGCAAGAGGTCTCGAGGAAGACCAAAGAGAAGATTTATGGATGTAGTGAGAGAGGATATGAAGGTAGTTGGTGTGAGAGAGGAAGATACAGAGAATAGGGTTAGATGGAGAAGGTTGACTCGCTGTGGCGACCCCTGACGGGAAAAGCCAAAAGAAGAAGAAGAAGATATGATTATAGACATGAACATTGCAACAGAAGAGCGAGTAGAAGACGGTGCAATAAGACTGCAGCTTGGTGCACTTTATAGGTGCAAGAGCACAGAAAGTAGCACGGGCGCTATCGGTACCACCACAGCGACCTGTGACATTTGAGGTTAGGGTGGCGTGAAGGGTTGGGCGGGGGGTCTCCGATGACTCTCGGATAGAAACGCTGTTCTTTTCTGTGCCCCCGCAGAATGGACTGGCCTTCTGTGGTCCAGAGTGGAGAGGTGACAGAGTCCCAGCCCGGAAATCAGAGTGAGTCCTCACGGCTTCCCCTCCCCCTCCTGAAACGCAAGGCGTCAAAACGGGAAGCGTCTTCGATCTTGACATCGAAGTTTGCCTCCACGTCATACTATGTAAGCTGGACGCCTGTTCCATTCCGTCGCCACGGTTGTTGAGCAACACGTCCACTAGGGTGCTGCGTTCAGAGTTGCAACATACATACCGAACTCCTCCGAGGCGGCGCAAGTAGACGGTGGTTGTCTGCACATCGTTAAAAACATGGCGGCTCGCGGACAGAGAATTCTGCTCTCAAGCGATACAGACTCCGTGTTGTCGTCTTTGACTTCTCTGTTCCTTGCGCCGGTGGCTCTTGAGCATACCGCGCAACATGGCCCCCCGTGACTTCCGGCAGTGCTGCGTTTGCTGCGTTTGGCTTCGCATCTGCAAGGTCTTTCCAGGCCAGGTGTGTCTCCTCAGGGAGGTGGAGGTGGAGCCCACACCTTTGCTCAAAAGAAACTGGTTGTGTGTTGTAGAGAACACGGGTTCCTCCAGAGGTCCCAGAACTCATGCTACGCCCAAAAAAGACGGTAATGGCCCCAACGGCCCCCTTTAAGGACCAATCGGTTTCTGATCGACTTCCATTTTGGGTTTGAAGGATGACTCCTCTTTGATCCTGCTGATGTTTAATCGTTCCTGAAAGAGATTGCATGCTCCCTTCGATCAGGTGTGGTCCTCAGGTACCTCCGACATGATGTTTCCTCGCCCAATGAGTTCAATGCTTTCTTGATTATCGCCTCCGATCCCGGGTTTGCAGTTTGTTTTTTGGTGGCGGGGTGAGATAATAAAAGTACGACGGAGCCGGCGGATTTAAAAGACCGATGGTCCTTCTCCTTCCCCAGCCTTTCAGGAGGAGAAGTTCTTCTTCATCCCCGTGAACGGGACTAAGACTCTGCTGATGTCGGCCTACGTGGAGCATCGGAAAGAGCCGCGGCAGGTCAGTGAACGCACCGCGGCCCTTGTTCTGTCATGTCTTGGAAATTGTGATTTCAATATGGGGTCCACCAGATGTTGGTTCACCAGATGGTTCCCATCTAACATGGAACTGCTGCAGTCGCTGGACACCATCCCCAATCCATGCTTTGAGTGTGATTTGACCTCTGACCTCTGCCCCCCCCCCACAGGTCCGGGTCTTTGCCGTGGTCCTTCGCAGCGAGGCGCCGGCCTACCGTTGCCTCCTGCGCTGCGAGGAGCAGCTGCGGATGTCGGAGGGCGTGGCCACCGTCCACAGCGACCACTTCGGCTTCCCCTACGGCACGAGCCACATCATGTGCCCCATCCCCTCCGGCTGCCAGACCCCATCCCACATCACCGTGACCTTGGCTGCCACCAGGCCCGAAGGTACCGTTCGGCCATCTCCACATACATCCATCAGTCCACCGCCCCTCCATCCATCCGTCACCCACGGTCCACTATCCGACATCCATCGGTCCACCGATCTGTACATCCGACGTACTTCCATCCATCAGTCCACCATCTGGACAACCATCCATCCATCCATCCATCGCTCCATTTGTTCATCTCTCCAACTGTCCATCGGCACGACCGTCCGTCACCCAACCATCTACAAATACAACCTCCGTCCATCCATCCATCCCTCGATCTGCAAGGGAACATTTGAATCGTGTCTCTGTTTTAACCGATCCGTCTGACCCATTTTGTTCGAATCTAGGTATCGATTGTCTTTATTCGAGCGTTTGGTTGTGTGAGAAGTGAAGGTGTGTGTTTGGCCCCTCAGAGTCCCATGAGGCCGTCTTCCTGAAGGTCCAGAACCAGGAGTCCAAGACCTCCTTCCGTTACACTTTCACCGTCTGCCTCTCCACCATGTTTGACTTCACCAACGTGCTGCAGGTAACCACAACACGCCGAACACGTGTTGTTCCTGTCACCTGGTTACGGGTCATGACAACCACCAGCTCTGCTCCGGACGTTGTCTAATAAATCTTCTGGTGACCTTCGCCCACATGCACGGCCTCTGTCGCTGTGTTCCAGCTGGTTCAGGAGCTGGAGATGTTCCGCCTGCTGGGGGTGGACAGAGTGGTGGTCTATAAGACCGGCTGCAGCCCGGAGACGCAGCGCGTCCTGGACTACTACGTGGAAAAAGGTGGGACATCACAAAGTTCATTCGCTATCCGACACGTGGGGGGGCTGAGATTAGCCGCTAGCGTAGCCTGCAGAGACGGTCCTGAGCTTCTCCCGGTGTCCCGACTCCTCAGGTTTCCTGGAGGTGATTCCCTGGACCATCTCCCAGTGGGTGAACGTTTCCCGTGGCTGGCTGCCCCTTCACGGCCCGGGGGACATCCACTACCTGGGCCAGATCCCCGCGCTCAACGACTGCATCTACAGATACATGTACCAGTCCAAGTACATGGCGCTGCAGGACACCGACGAGCTCATCCTGCCGCAGGCCGTCAACAGGTGGCGCCGTCTTTACCGGGTTTTGGATGCGCGGTAGTCGTGTTTCACCTCAGCAGTGTCCGAGAGCACCGGGGCAAACCCGATGTACCGCAATCAGAAGCCCTCTTATGTCACCGTATGCCGACGATGCACTTCTTTATCTTCCGGTTTAAGAAGAGGCTCGGATTAAACCGTATCTCTGTGAACAGAACTTCCGGTGGGTGTAGGCCGCTCTGCCAGACGGACAGAAAACATGTCCATTTTGTTTTAATCGCCCCGCAGCTGGCCGGACCTGCTGCCGCTGCTGGAGAAGAAATACGGCGCCGACAAATGCTACATGTTCGAGAACAACGTGTTCCACAACACCGTGAGCCTGCCGCCCCCCGCATCTGAAGCCACGACCTTGCCGGCCGGCTGCTGCGACTCCTGGAAGAAGGTTCCCGGCGTCAACATCCTGGCCCACCTGCACCATGAGCCCAGTTTCCCTGAAACCGGGGCGAGCAACTTCAAGATCATCGTCAACCCCCGAGCGGTCTTCAGCCCCACCGTCCACGGGCTGCTGGAGTCCCAGAAGGGCTGCAGCTGGGTGAACAGGAACATCGCGCGGCTCTACCACACGAGGTAGACCCGTCCTCGAACGAGGACACCGCTCACGTGTCCAAAATCGTGAACCCACCGCGTGTGACGCCTTCCCAAACAGGAAGTGGCCATTGGAGGCCACACAAGTTAAGAACAACCAGAACACCTAGATAGTCCACTTGTCCCCAAACGGGGACGTCTGGCATGCTAACATCATTTTGGAGTTCCTACTAAGGAAGATGTAGTCTCAAGGAAGTACCTAACGCCTCATGGTGTGTGTGTGTGTGTGTGTGTGTGTGTGTGTGTGTTTTCAGGGCTCCCTGGCATCAGAGTGTGAAGCCAGAACAGCTGATCTACGACGGCAGGATACTGAGCTACAGCGCCAAGCTCACGCCGGCCATCAACGCAGTGCTGACGCACACAGGGTTTCTGACCGAGGAGAGCACAGCTTAGGGCATGCCTATGTGTGTGTGTGTGTGTGTGTGTGTGTGTGTGTGTGTGTGTGTGTGTGAGCAAACACGCCATAAAAGATCTAACTCTGCCAATGACAATTTCCTCCAGGTTCCTCCGACAGTCCAGAAGCACACAGGAGGTTCATTGGAGACGCCTGAATGCTTGTATGTATTTAAATAGATCGTCAGATAAATGTTTAGATATGTGGCGACTCCTGAAGGGAAAAGAAGAAGAAGATATAAAACGGAGAGAGAGCTAGCAAGAGATACCTAAGACTGCACTATCCACAACGACGTGCCTTCCAGTTAAAACTACGTATAATGATGTCAAATTTCACAAATGTATTTATTTATGCAACGCACGGTTGTTTCAGTCCAAGTAAAACATTTGGCTTTACGAAGCGTCACTCCATCCTGCTGCCGGAACTCGGTCCCGGATTTCGTAGGAACATGATGTCTGATTTCACGAGGCGCGAGTGTGCCAACGTTAATAAATTAAGGTTGATAGACGGAGGCAACGTCAATAAAAGGGTAAAAACAAGAGGACAATCTGTCACATGAGGACAGGAACAAAGTAGCAGTTATGTTTAGCGGCCAGTAAAACAAATGTGTGTCCAGGAGGTCAAAGTTGTTTGTTGTTCATTCTGGCACCACAGAGGAGCGTCTGAAGCAACGCCAGCGAGGCCTCAAAACAGAAGCTTTGAAAAGACCTTTGTTTTTCAGAGCCGATCAAAGATCAGGAATCAAAATCCATTGTCTCCAACGCCCCGCCTTGCCTTACATTTCCTGAAAAAGTGCCTTTTTTCAATGTTTTTCATTTCAACTTTCGCTTTCTTCACCCGTGAATGTTTGACCGCACTGTTTTATGTGAACTAGTTAAAATAGTGACCCGTTTGAGCCGCGGTGGAAGGTGATTCCTCTGGATGAACACGGACAATGAGCTCACATCATCTCATGGTTCCATCCTTTTACCGCTTTCATGCGAAAAAAATTGCACAAGTGAGATTTATTTTTGTGTGTTTTTGTAATTTGCCTCGAGTCATTTTTATCGTTCTTGAAAACTCTCCATCTCCTTCTGTGCGAGGGCAACGTCCAGCTACGAAGAAGGTGGCGCGAATGAATACATAAAGTATTTTACAATGACTTCAGATCATAATTTTGCAAATCATTTGCAGTGTGATTTCCATACGCAGCTGGGAAACAGGCTAAAGTTAAGACGAACAATTTCACATGATCATTGTACTGTAAATTATTGAATCCTCTGCCGTCAGCCAAATAAAAAGCAAAGCTTTGGCTGGAAATATGTGAAACGTGTGGATTTTTTTGCAGTGGACTGTGAGCCTCCGCCGTCGAATGTGGAGTCAGGTATTTATTTTGGTGCAAAATCTGGACGCGTACTCTAGATAAGATGGGAAAAAGTGACATTTAAAAGTTTCCACAGTTGTCATGAGGCTTTCACTTGTTGTTCTTCATTTTGACCATAAGATGACGCCAAACACAGGAGTCCTTTGAGTCGTTTTTAAAACTGATTCAAGATTTGCATGGAAAGGCCTTGGTGTCATCCTGCAGAAACAAATATTTACTTGCAAAGAGTTTTGAATTGAACTGAAAGCTAAAAGTCTCCTCCTTTCGAATTTCCCCTTCATGATATGGCTAATATTAGAAGAGCAAGAAACAACAGAAATAGAACCGCCTTTTCTTTATATCTGTGTTGTCTGTTCGTCATGTCTTTACTTGTGAAAGCCCTCACATGCATTTAGATGCGTTTTTATATAATTATATAAAATATAATTAAATAATTGAATTAATAATAATAATTAATATATTTTTGTACTACTAGGAGCAGCTGAAACCACGTTAACTTTTTAGTACAGCATTTATAACATCAGAAATAATTGAAATGAAATCAGACGAAGTACTGAGTACGATGGACAGGCGAGTGACCTAAAAAAAACTACAAGTCCCAGTCGCATTTTTGTGACGTCACCGGAAGTCAGCATTTTGGTATAAATACATTTCCGCCTCTCCTGAGCGTCCTTTCCTGTCTACGGCCCGCAGAATCATGTCGGTGCAAATCTCCAAGAAGAGGAAGGTTGGTGTCTTTTTATTCAGAAAATAGTGTTTCGGAGAGAAAAT
The DNA here is from genome assembly GCF_037954325.1 of Fistularia commersonii. Classification (NCBI taxonomy): domain Eukaryota; kingdom Metazoa; phylum Chordata; class Actinopteri; order Syngnathiformes; family Fistulariidae; genus Fistularia; species Fistularia commersonii. The sequence goes on from NC_141301.1 coordinate 886,028, forward strand.
GGAGTCTCCGTGTGGAAGTTTTAATCATCTCCGCTCCGCTGTGGTGATGGATGTGGCCGTTCGCATCTCGACCACCGAGGATTAATCCAGATGCTCCCAGTGTCAGAGCACCCTTGGCCGGCTAGCTAACATGGCTCTACTCGGGCCGTGAAACTGAACCGCAACCTCTAAATATGACTAACTATACACACCCGCATTTGGCACCCCGGCTGTCGAACCCGTAAACGGGACGAATTGTCGTTTTCAAAGTTTTCATATGGGTTTTAAAAGTTGAGTTTGGGAGAGTGCGGCGCTAAACTGGAAGCTAGCATCCTCCGGCTAACGACCCTTAGAACGAACCTTGCGGGAACCTGGCTGTTTTTTTCTTAATTTACACCAAGACTGAGAAAGAAGAGTGAAAACCGGAGGAACCTCTTAGATTACTTTTCACCTAACCCTTTAATAAAAAGTAAAATCAAGGTTCATATGAGTCCTTAACTTCATTCATTTCTGGATCCAAAAGTTTGCAGCTCTGGATTTTAGGATTAAATGACACTGACCTGTTCTGAACGCAAAAACCGTGGTCACATGAAAGCTTTCTTGTTTTCAAGTCCAACCACAATTGGAAAGGTATTATCAATATAGTTTTACGCTGTAGTTCTACGCTTGTATGCATTTGCATCACCTTTTCAAAAGTAAGGTGAACGCTGTCATTCGGTTTTGTTCCTTGTCTCAATGCGGAATTGAGGTTTTTGCAATTGAAACCCTTTCATTTGTTCAAAACATGAAATCAAAAGGTTTCCATCAACTCCAAAACAGTGTTTTAATGCCGCCCAGTTCAAAACAGAGAAAACCTAAGTCTAAAGTTATGTGAAATATAGGTTTAGTGGGACGGTATTGAGAATTTGCTAACCGGATGCTGTCCTACCTTCTCTGACCATCAGTTTGTCTCAGACGGTATCTTCAAGGCCGAGCTGAACGAGTTCCTGACTCGTGAGCTTGCTGAGGATGGCTACTCGGGCGTGGAGGTGCGCGTGACTCCGACCAGGATGGAGATCATCATCCTGGCCACGAGGTCTGTATGAGATCAGATGTCTGTATCTAGTCAGCACTAGTGAAGCTCTTCAGGTTGAAAGGATCTGCTCCCAGAGCTGGGGTTCTAGAGCTCCATCTCCGCTTCTCTGCTGGTCATGGTGGATAAAGATCCATCTCCTGATCAAACCTTAGAATCTGCTCCACTGGGTTCCTCCCATCCTTCATGTAGCTGTTAGCATCAGGGTGACAGCGGGGGCAGAAGGTGACCTCTAACAGCTGGTGTTTGTCTCCAGGACCCAGAACGTTCTGGGAGAGAAGGGCCGTCGGATCAGAGAGCTGACCGCCGTGGTCCAGAAGAGGTTCGGCTTCCCTGAGGGCAATGTGGAGGTAAGCTGACCTGGGCGGACCGTCGGCGGCCGTTAGTCCCTTCAGTGATGATACGATGACGAGACGGAGCCGGGCTCGCTCCGGTCCCGTGGACTCCCGGTGCGGGTCCACGTTCTGTGGTTCTGCTCCGGGCCCTCGGGACCATCGGCCCGTTCCTCATGAAGACGCTGAGGCATTTGTCTGAGAAGGGTTGGAGCCTGGCGGCCAGAGCTTCTAGGAGATTTCAACCCAGGCTTCCCGTCCATTCTTGGAAAACATAGATTTTCCATGGATGTGAAGCTGAGTGTCCTAAATGAACCTTGCCCTCCTGGACGGTCGGGAAATTCTCCACGCAGGGTTATTTTGGGGTATTTAAAATGCGATACTGCCGTTGTTGAGAGGGTTTGCGTGCCGGGCTGACCCGTCTGTCCTCCGGTTTGCAGCTGTACGCCGAGAAGGTGGCCACCCGTGGCCTCTGCGCCATCGCCCAGGCCGAGTCCCTGCGCTACAAGCTGCTGGGAGGACTCGCCGTGAGAAGGTGGGTTCACCCTGTCGCCTGAAAAGCCCGGCGCTGATCCGTGCCCGGGCAGGAACTCTGGCCAGGACTTGACCTATCGAGCTGGCGTTCTCAGGAGCTCCACTGAGCCCGAGGTGTTCGACTCTGAAGGGTCTCTGATAAATAAGACGAGCAGGTCAGATGCTCTGCGGTCCTGTTTGGACACTAACTCGTGGAGAAGAATCTGCTCCAGCGCTTCCCTTCGATGATGAGTCGATGACGAGTCTGAACGGGACCCCGGCGACTCCGCGGGTGACCTGGACCGGAACCTCGTTCTGCGGTTTCGGTCCAGGTCTCCGGAGCACGGGGTCTTATTTCAGTTGAAGACATTGAGGCATTTGTCTGAGGAGGGTTGGAGATGTAATGGACGGTTGTAGTGAACCGTGGAGGAGGAGTGGCGGCCGAGAGGTCTGTCTGTAATCTGAAACGATCCGGTCTGTCCAGGGCCTGCTACGGCGTCCTGAGGTTCATCATGGAGAGCGGCGCCAAGGGCTGCGAGGTGGTGGTCTCCGGCAAGCTGAGGGGCCAGAGGGCCAAGTCCATGAAGTTTGTGGACGGCCTGATGATCCACAGCGGAGACCCCGTCAACTACTACGTCGACACGGCCGTCCGCCACGTCCTGCTGCGACAGGGTACGTCTACGGCCGTCGCGCCGACGCCGCGCCGACCGAACCGTCCGAAGCGCTGACCCGGGTTCTCGTGTCCTCAGGCGTGCTGGGCATCAAGGTGAAGATCATGCTGCCCTGGGACCCCAGCGGGAAGATCGGCCCCAAGAAGCCCCTGCCCGACCACGTCAGCATCGTGGAGCCCAAGGAGGAGCAGCTGCCCACCACGCCCATGTCCGAGCAGAAGGGCGCCAAGCCGGAGGTGCCCGTCATGCCCCAGGGGGCGCCGGTGCCCACCGCCTGAGCGGGTGAGACCTCGCGGGGGGGTCGGTAGCCTAGCAACGGGGTCGGGGGAGTCCATCCGGAGGGGAAGAGTACAAATAGAGCCTGCAGTCCAGGGGTTCCCGGTGTCCTCAGTCAAGAACCCAGATCAGAACCGAAAAACCCTTCTGTGATGATACGATGACGAGTCGGAGCGGGGCTTCTGCCCCGAGGGCCGCCGGCTCCGGTCCACGTTCTGTGGGTCGGACCCGGACCCTCGGAGGGGAGTCCCATCGGTTGAAGACGTTTGAGGCATTTGTCTGAGGAGGGTTCTGACCTGGTTCAGGCCCTGGACCGGATCAGGCTCCAAGGGGGGGATTGAGGGGTCTGAGAGTGACTCGCATTCTGAAGCCCAGAAAATTATTCTAAAATTGTTCTGTTTCCCAAAACAATGAAAGGAAGCGGTCCTGATTGTCTGCTCTTGGCCTCCTCAGGTTTCCGGTTTCCCTGCAAGGAAGAGGAGTCTGCTTTTTCTGTACAAAAACAATAAAAGTTGGAAAACCAATGTCGTTTTGTGTTTTTCTGTCCCGGAAAACCCTGGAATGCGACCCTGGGAGTGAAGCGGTGCAGAGGAGGCGAGACGCCGCTGCCCACTTCCTGTCTGACACGGGATTTTAATCTTCTAAAGTCACCTGGACACGGAGGTCTAAACAGGGAGATGAAACAAAGAAAAGGATCAGCCTTCGTTTATTAGTGACCTCAGGAAAAACACAACTGTTTGCTTTGAATTAGGAAACATGCTTTTTGTTTCGGAAGTGACGTGCAATTCATTTAGGGATGTTTTAATACTTTCAAAACCAAGGCAATAACAAAAATAAAAGTTGCACTCTGAAGCAGGAAGTGTGAATTTGGCGTCTTTCCTTCCGGATTACGTTTAACGACGCGCCTCGGAGCCAATCGGGCGGCGCGTCCGGGTTAGGACACGCCCCCAACACACACACACACACACACACATCCGGTGCCGCGGAGCTGCGAGGATGAGCCTCCCGGACCTGAAAGCCCCGGGGAAGCCGTCTTCTCCGGTAAGACGCGCCGCCACCGGATGCAGGCGCGGACGGTCCGCGCCACCGGAAGCCTCGGGAGTTCTGGTTGTTTCTCCGTTTAATCGGTTCCACGGGTGACCAGCTGTTTAGTTGTCACGGTTTTTCTAGAACAACCCTTTCCCCTCCGGATCCACGGCCTGCGTGGGTTCGCCCCGCCTGACCGGAAGTCACTTTTAGTGCAACTCGATGGAAACCCGGAAAAAGTTTAACCTAAAAAAGTCATGTTTGCTTGAAACGTGAAAGAGCTGAGAGAAGATCCGTGCACCTGCCTCCACCTAACCTCTCCTTCTAACTAACCTGCTTTGTTCTTCTTCTAGACCTCCTCCACCCACAGCATCCTCCTCCCTAGATCTTCTCCTCTGTCCATGTCTAAACCATCTCATTGTGACTGTATCTCCAGAGCGTCCAGAACACATGCTCCGATGGACTCCTTCCTGATCCTTTCCCAAGGAGAACCCCACGTCTTCACCTCTGCTGCTTCCTGTCTCCCCTCAGGGTCTCCACACCAGACACCATGGCTGCTCTTCACCTCCATCTTCTACACCTTTCTTTTAAGCACTTTAGTCCACTCGTTCCAACCTGCTTGCTCAGGTTTGTCCACCTCCGCTCCACGGCTCTGGAATGTTGACCCTCGGTACTTCATCTCCACTCCCTGTAGCCCCACCCTTCCATTGTGTCCCTCTCCTTCACACCTACACTCCGTCTTGCTGCAGCTCACCTTCATGCCTCCACCGCTCTAGATGTTCCTCTTGCTGCTCTCAGTAGACATCGGGGTGTCATCTGCATACATGGAGATTCCTGTCAACCCTCACCGGATAGTGAACTGGAAGGGACTCAGAGTTGCTCCCTGATGTAGCCTCACCTCCGGCTTCAACTTTCCAGGATATTAGAAGTGAAGATGAAGATGTGCTTTCCCCAGCAGGAGACGGTGCACCTGAACGTGGGAGGTCACGTGTTCACCACGTCACTGAGCACGCTCAGAAAGATCCCGGACTCCCAGCTGGCCAAGATGCGCTTCGACGGCCAGGGACGCTGCTTCGTCGATCGGGACGGGACGCACTTCGGAGCTATCCTGGACTTCCTGCGGTGCGAGCGGCTGCCCACCGAGCACGTCCTGCAGGTCCTCCAACTTCTCACACAAATGCTGTAGAAATGCTTTAGTGCTGACTGACTCTCCTGCAGGTCCACCAGGAAGCTCTGCACTACAACATCACGCCGATGGTAAAGCGTCTGGAAGAAACCCCGCAGCTATTTGGCGAGATGGTTGGACGCCAGCAGTTCCTGTCCAGAGTCCCGCATTACAAGGAGAACATTGAGGTCAGTCAGGGTCCTCCTCCAGCAAACAAATCAAGTCACAGTGAACGTCTTGAACAATCAATCAGAATTATGACCTGAAAACAAGTTTCATGCAAATCATTCAGGGAGCGGGCGGCACAGAGGTGAGCATGTCCTTCTCATAGCAAGAAGGTCCCTACATGGAGCCTTTCGTTACAGAGTCTTCATGTTCTCCCCCATGTCTGCGAGGGGTTCCCCCGAGTTCTCCGGGTTCATCACGTGTTTGACCCTACTTGTCCAGAGGTGTGACTTGTATGCTTCTATGTGACTTGTGAAGGAGAGGATGAATGGTTGTTGTCTATACGGCTTCTGAAGCAGAAGGCGAATAGTTGTGTCTCCACATGACGCAAGAACGTGAGGTTGAACGTCTGTATGTTTGTATTTGTGACCTTGTGCTCGACCTAGGGTGAACTCCCCCTCTGAACTCCCCCTCTTGCCCAACTTGGTTGGCCTCCAGCCCCTGGTGACTCTGAGTGCTGTACAAGCAGAGTAAATGATGAGTGGATGTCCACTTCCTCCTCCAGGTGATGATCCGTGTGGCCCGAGCGGAGGCCGTCGCCGCCCGCCGCTCCACCATCATGATCTGCGTCCTCCGGACGGAGGAGGACCTGGGTCACTATGACAACGCCCTCAGCAGCCTGGACGCCAACAAGGAGTCGGTGGTGACGTTCGGACCCTGGAAGGCCTCGCCGACCGTGCAGGACCTGCTGGACTGCGTCGCCGCCGACATCCGCAGCCGGGGCTACAGGGTGGAGGTGAAGCCGCACGTGATGGAGAAGATCTTCCTGGCCAAGACCTACGACTGCTTCTACAAAGTCATCTTCACGTGGTGGTGACGGGAAGGCTCGGAAGAGTTTCCGTGGCAACAGGTTGGACGCCGAGCCCTGGCGTCTCCCGGGGATTGGGTTTATGTCACCTTCCGTTTCAGCTGATTTATCCTTTTCTCCTCAGGTCATTTCCTGACGTTCTTCTAGGACGAGGTTGAAGGACGACTACATGTGCGACTACGTTTTTCCCTTTTTGCGTGTACAGTTTTTACCGTGAGAAAGTTTTGCAGACCTCTTTAATCGTGAGTTTCATATCAGACTGACCGAAAAACCAATCATCAGCTGCTGATCACTAATTTCGGTGCTTATTGACATTTCTTGACGGACATGAAGAGTTTATTGTTTGTGTCGGATCCACGTCGGGAAAACATTGTGAAGGTTTATATCCTTTTGTCTGTTGTTAAGCTGTTTTTAATCGTTTGTTGAATATGGTTACTTAATGAAACCGTATGAATTACATCACAGTGCAGTCAAATAATGTTTAAATAAATAAATCTAATATAGATGTTTATGTGAGAATCCATGTTTTGTCAATGAATAAAAAGTTCTGTTTCTGAATAAACATTCAAGTGCTCTTTTGTTGTTGTTGCTGCAATTCGGCACCATCTCGTAACGCAACACATTTCACCCCATCCTGGTTAATATTTTCTTTATCGTCCTCAATCTGGTGCAAACCACACTTTTGCCACTGTGCTGATTCCTTCTGTCTACATTCTTTATCTTAGTTCACATTCTTTATATCCTTAAATGAACAATAAAAAGATGTGAAATAATATTTTTAAAACATGACGATTATACACACTTATTCAGTCATCGTTTGGAAAATATCGATATTTCAGTCGGCTATAATTTTTTTTATTTGTTTTGTATTTTAAAAACTCGTGCATTTAATTCAAAGCGCAACATTTACAAAACGCGATTTTTTAAATGATTATTGTTGTCGCCATTAGCGGAAGCTACTTAGCGCTCGGCTTCCGTAGCTAATGCTACAGGCTACGGAAGCCCGACGGGAACAGTTAGCATCACTAGCTGCTACGCTGCAAAGCTAGCCGCTAACTGTTCCCTTTCCAAGAAGATGGCAGCGCATCTGAAAAAGCGCGTTTATGAGGAATTTACCAAAGTCGTGCAGGTCAGACACGCTTCTTTCTTTTCCCGGGTTAGAAATTAAATAAATCCGACCAATTCTTTAACGCTAAGAAAGCGAGCTTGTCGGCTAACGCTATTAAAGTAAGAGGCGTAGCTAGCGGGCTAGCTAGCATGTTTGCTCCACTCAGGTGCCTGCTGAGATTCACTAATAAACACAAACAAGACCTGATTTGATGACATTTGAATGAAAACTGACTAAAACCGAGATTACGGACACCGATTTTGTAATTTTATGACACCTTTCCGAGCAGTGTTCACATCACACAACAAAATATGTATATTCAGAAGTGGCACAACAGAGAAGGAAAGCAAAGCAGCACTTTAAGGTCTAATCAAGTTTTCCAAACGTTTTCCACGTCGTCGGATCCAAACAATAAACCTCTTTATTTTCAAAACAAGAACAAAATGGTTTTTGTTATTGAAAAACACTGCCAAAGGACTTCTAAGCAACATGTTCATGAAGAATAGTAGACTTTGTAGAGACACTGCAAACCTTTTATTAACTGAAGAAAAGATGTGGGTGTTTAAACTATAATAATCCGGTGTTAGTATCCAAGTTATATTGTTATTAAACTGAGTTTATTGATTTTGTATGAAAAGCAGCTACCTGTAATTCCAAAAGTTTCAAGAAAACAACCGGCACACAAACAGTGTGCAGGTAATTTTCTTCACACCTGACATGAAATATCAGGGATGGGAACAAACACGGAAAGGATTAAAAAATAAATAAAAAATGAATAAGGCTTTTACTCATCTGCAGTTTCTGGCATGATATTTACCGCAACTGCATGATACTAAAGATAAGAATTGAGACGAGATGAGAACACCTTTATTTATCCCGAAGGAAATTGTTGTGCCAGAGTTTCAAGCAAAAACAGAACAGTAATAGATAATAATAGGAAGGAGGGAGAATAAGAAATACAATAAAATATTGTTTGCAATTTGTTTGAATTGCGGGCAGAATTGTGATTTTTTTCCCATGCCGTCTGCCAACAGATCCCCCACGAAGATGTTCCGGCCAAGAAACTACGTCTGTCCAAGCCCAGCAAGTCTGCGGCGCTGCACATTGACCTCTGCAAGGCCACCAACTCCACCGACGCCCTGCAGTACCTGCTGCAGTTTGCACGCAAGCCGGTGGAGGCGGAGAGCGTGGAGGGGGTGGTGCGCATCCTGCTGGAGCACTACTACAAGGTGAGGAAGCATCACTCCAGGGGGAAACACAGGGCACGCCGTCGTTTCTGAGCTAATATCTCATCGCAGTATGTTAGTATGTTAGTGTCTATTGTAAGTCGCTTTGGATAAAAGCGTCTGCCAAATGCAATGTAATGGAATGTAATGTAGGATGTTGGTATGTTAGTTTCCTGCAGGTTGCCGTCCCATCTTGTTTGTTTTATGTGTTTTATCTAGTTCTATGTATTTACAGGCTGAATTTTGGTTTTCTTTGCTTTGTTTTCCAGGTGATTTCTTTGTGATATCATTTACTTTTTAATTGATTTGAAGATAAGAATAAGAACAACTTTATCTATCCCGAAGGAAATTATTGTGCCAGAGTTTCAAGTAAAACATAGCAATAATAAATAATAATAGGAAATTGTATAAACAGGAAAAAAAGGGGGGGAGAATAAGAAATACAAATAAAACTATAAAGTGTCAAAGTGTTTTAAGGTCTTTACCTTCTTGTTGTGTCTGCTAATGACCTGGCCCCGGGTGGGAGGCTGAAAGCTTGGTTGTTTTGGAGAATAATTATTTCAACTAGTTTGTCAGCACCTTTTGTTGTTGTTGCTGTCCTGAGGTGAATCCAGAAGACAGATTCAAGCGTCACTGAGAAATGAGCGAGGAGCAGAAGAAAGAAGAGTCATAAAGAAATGAGTCAACTTTACAAGAACTTTACATTCAAATTAATTGTGTGTGTGTGTGTGTTCCTTCCTTCCTTCCTTCCCAGGAGAGTGATAACTCTGTGCGTCTGAAGATCGCCTCCCTGCTGGGTCTGCTGTCCAAAACACAAGGGTTCGGTCCGGACTGCATCGTGGACGACATCATGATCTCCATCAGCTCTGAAAGTACGAGACACTCGCCCGTGTTTGTCTCGCTAGTTAACTCACAAACACATTCGCCTTTGTTTTCATGCTGTGTGTGTGTCTGTCTGTGTGTGTGTGTATGTGTGTGTGTGTGTGTGTGTAGAGTCTCATCAGGTCCTGGCCCAGCTGCTGGACACCCTGCTGGTCATCGGTTCACATCTGCCTGAGAGTCCTGCAGTCAGACAGAGGCTCATAGATGTGGCCTGCAAGGTGACACACACACACACACACACACACACACACACACACACACACTGTTGATGATTATAAAGCTTGTCCCCTTGCCTCTGTCGTTCAGCATCTGTCCGACACCTACTTCGGAGTGAGGAACAAGTGTCTGCAGCTGCTGGGGTGTCTGGGCCTGGTGGACACACCGCTGGCCAAGGACGGCGAGGGCCTGGCGACGTCCTTAGGTGTGTGTGTGTGTGTGTGTGTGTGTGTGTGTGTGAAAGGTGTTAATACCTTGACATACGAGTTGAATTTCTCCCAAGCTCATAGCTCAATTTGCTCGTATAGCAAATCAAATTTCTACCATTAAAACGAATCGAATTGAATCCAGACATCAGGTTTTTTTATGTGAAAAATGTGGTTAACAAATAAGAAATAAGGTAAAAAATAATGATGCATAATGAAGTAGAATTTTAAGAAATAAACTGATTATAAGAATAAGAACAACTTATTTATCCCGAAGGAAATTGTTGTGCCAGAGTTTCAAGTAAAACATAACAATAACAAATAATAGTAGGAAGGAGGGAGAATAAGAAATACAAATAAGACTCTAAAGTGTCAAAGTCAAAGGTATTAAGTGTTTTAAGGTCATAAAAAGTACAAAGATTTGTATTGTATTATATTATATTATATTATTATAACTACATTTTATTATTATAATTATATTGTAATAGATTATATTAAGTGGCTTTACCATGAAGATTGGCAGTGGTGGAGTTTTTCATTTTTCATTTCACACTTAATGCTAGAATGTGTTGCTAAATGCTAATTCCTCCACTTAATATCTGAACTCCATTTATGGACGGAGAGAAGTCGCCCCTCTTTTTAAAACCATCAAACTTTCCACGACTCTTGTCCGTCCACATTCCCGCCGTCCGCCGCACCAAATCCCCATAAATGTGTCCTGGCTTCTCACAGACGAGGCTCTCAGCTCTCAGCTGTATCTCCGTCACATCCCAAGTAGAACTTACTCACTAGTCAAGGTTCTCGCTGTGTTCTGGAGGGTTTCAAACACACACTGTCTCTCCAGGAGCAGCCAGGGACGTCCAGAGCATCATCAGCGACTACTTCTGCGACCAGGACCCCCGGGTCCGCACCGCCGCTATCAAAGCCATGGTAACGGTCACGGCCCGTGGATGGTCCACAGCAGAGGCACAACATCTCCACTCACTGCAGCCTGATCTTTGTCGTTCCAGCTGCAGCTGCACGAGAGAGGGATGAAGATCCAGCAGGTCATTTATAACCAGGTAGCGACCTGACCATCTGTCAGGTGTGTACTATGGAGAGAAGCTTCCTGACCGTGTGTGTGTGTGTGTGTGTGTGTGTGTGTGTGTGTGTGTGTGTGTGTGTGTGTGTGTGTGTGTGTGTTGGCAGGCCTGCTGGCTGCTGGCAGATGATTACGAGCAGGTTCGCTCTGCAGCTGTGAAGATGGTCTGGGTTCTCAGTCTGCTCTATCCTGAGAGGTGAGAGGACTTCATCTCCACATACACACACACACACACACACACACACACACAAGGTTGAGGTGGATCATTTCGCTCCTCCCTGTCCATCAGCATCGTGCCCATCCCGTCCTCCAACGAGGAGATCCGCCTGATCGATGACGCCTTTGGGAAGATCAGCCACATGGTGAGCGACGGCTCCTGGATGGTGCGCGTTCAGGCGGCCAAAACCCTGGTGAGAAACAAACACACACACACACACACACACACACACACACACACACACACATCGAAGAGCCTGTTTCTAGAAGGTCTTAAACCTGACTCCAAGGTTTGAAGAGCAACCTCTAAAGGCCATCGGAGCGTTCTTCACTGCTTTCTCATTGTAGGAACTTTTTGCAGCTCCTAGAACCATCTCCGCTCCGTCTCAGGGTCTGTCCACTGAGCTCCCAGGTGATTGGTGGGACTCATAAGCCACATCCGATAGTAGATACTTCTTGCAGAACACCGTTTTTAAAAGCTATCCTGGTCTGCTCAGATGTTTTCTTAGTAAAATGGACAGAAGCAGCTAGAAACGGAGTGACCAAGAGGTCCAAGCTCTTCAGGGCTCACAGAGGAACATCTGGATTTTGTTCAGAATAAGTGTGGCGTCGCTAACGGCTAACAGGGTTCTTCAGGCAGCGAAGCAGGGAGAAGATAAAACCACCTCAGTCATCTGATAGTCCATGGTTATTATTCCATGAACGCTGGCAGCTTCCACCTCCATGGTGTCCATGTCGACTCCCTCCTCTTCTTCCTCTTCGTCGTCTTCTGCGATGCATTTTTGACCGTAGAGCTGAAGGTGAAAGGTAAACAGGCGTGGTCCTGGAGCGGAGCCCTGAGGGACGCCGAGCCGAAGAGTTCTCCTGTCCTGGCGGAGAACTTGGATGTTCTCTGAAGAAGGGATGAGGAAGCTGTGCTTCTCCACTTCCTGCCAAGCCATGAATTTGTCTTGTGTCTCCTGTTTCCTTCAGGGTTCCATGCAGCAGGTCAGCCACCACTTCCTGGACCAAACTCTGGATAAGAAGCTGATGTCCAACCTCAGGGTGAGTATTTGCGGTATGAAAACATCACGCGCGCTACGCCGCCGGAACCCTTCTACTTCCTGTCTCCAGAGGAAGCGCACGGCACACGAGCGCGCCAAGGAGCTCTTCGCCTCCGGGGAGTTCTCGTCCGGCAGGAAGTGGGCCGACGACGCCCCCAAGGAGAAGGTGGACACCAACACCGTGAACCTCATCGCCTCAGGGGCCTGCGGGGCCTTCGTCCACGGTCTGGAGGACGAGATGTTTGGTGAGGATGATGTCTGGCTCTGGAGGAGATCTCCTGCGGTTCCACCCGTGGAGACCTCCCGGTAGCTCCTCTGACCGGTACCTTCTCCCCCGACCGTCGTCCTCCGCAGAGGTGCGTATCGCCGCCGTGGAGGCCCTGTGCCAGCTGGCGCGCTCCTCCCCCGGCTTCGCCAAGAAGTGCCTGGACTTCCTGGTGGACATGTTCAACGACGAGATCGAGGAGGTGAGGCTGCAGTCCATCCACGTGCTGAGAGAGATCTCCACCCACATCACGCTGCGGGAGGACCAGCTGGACACGGTGCTGGCGGTGCTGGAGGTGACGCCCCGTTCCGAGACGCCGACCTCCTCCTCGTCCCGTCCTCGCTGACCTTCTCCTCGTCCTCCAGGACTCGTCGCGGGACATCAGGGAAGCTCTGCACGAGCTGCTCTGCTACACCAACGTGTCCACCAAGGAGTGCATCCAGCTGGCTCTGCTGGAGCTGCTGAAGAACCTCAACAAGTACCCGTCCGACCGCAACTCGGTGTGGAAGTGAGTTTCAACCAGTTGGTCGTTTCCATGACGACCGCCCCGATCCGACCCCGGAGGTGAAGTTGACCAGATGATTCTGTCCTCAGGTGCTTGAAGTTCCTGGGTTCCCGTCACCCAACCCTGGTTCTGCCGCTGGTTCCAGAGCTGCTCAGCACACACCCGTTCTTCGACACGCCGGAGCCCGACATGGACGACCCGGCCTGTATCCTACACACACACACACACACACACACACACACACACACACACTCCAACAGAAGTTGTGCGTCGGCTCCAAACACACACACGTGTCCTTGACCCGTCCTGGTCAGACATCGCGGTCCTGGTCCTGGTGTTCAACGCCGCCAAGTCGTGTCCCACCATGCCGGCGCTCTTCTCGGACCACACCTTCAGACACCACGCCTACCTGAGGGACAGCCTGTCCCACCTGGTCCCGCCCCTCAGGGTGAGGAGGACACCTTCTCCTCACATCTAGCGCCACCCGCTGGTCTGAAGCTGCACGCGTGTGTGTGTGTGTGTGTTTAGTTGCCGGGCAGGAAGCAGGTGCCCGGGCTGGACTCGGCGGACGCCGCCGGAGGTTCCGGCTCGGTCGAGGCGGCGCAGCTCTTCCTGCAGCAGAGCCTGAACCGGATCAGCACCATCCAGAACCTGGAGGCTCCAGGAGCCCAGGACCTGCTCAACTTCACCATACGGTACACACACACCCAGACCTTCGACATGCAGCGGGTTCAGGAGATGATCCGCACGATAGATACTGTCAGCGATGATCAGTTTGGGTTCATACAGTGCATGCACACACACACACACACACACACACACACACACACACACACACCTGTGTGTTCCAGGGACCTGAAGCGACTGGGCGAGCTGCAGACCGAGCTGGCTGGGGCTGCCGATTTCTCCGCCACCTACCTGCGCTGCCAGCTGCTGCTCATGAAGGTGTGTGTTTGGACACAGTATTTCGTTTGTTTTTAACTGGCTGCCGCCTGACCTTTGACCCCGCCCCGCCTCCAGGCTCTCCAGGAGAAGATGTGGAACATGGCCGTCCCGCTCTGCCTCAAGCAGAACGTCACCGCCACGGCGGCGGCACAGCAGGTCGGCCCAACCTCTAGTCTCTTGTCCCGAGTCTTTGGAATCCTTTATGTGACTCTGTGTGTGTGTGTGTGTGTGTGTGTGTGTGTGTGTGTGTGTGTGTGTGTTGCTGCCCAGATACTGGAGGAAACCTACAAGCTGGAGTTCATGTACAGCGGCCTGGAGAGCCGGCAGGTGGCCACCATCCACCATGTCCGCCTCCAGGCTAAAGCCCTGCAGCTGATCCTGAGCGCTCGCACCAGGAAGGGGTCAGCGCACACACACACACACACACACACACACACAGTTTTACACCTGCCCTCAGAGTATTGATTATCTGTTCCTCTGCAGGCTGGATCCTCTCATCAGCAGCTGCGAGAAGTTCCTGCAGGACGTCGAGTCTTTCCAGAGGTAATCGACCCGACCGTTATAAGACACCCCATAATTATCTACGAAAACCCAACGGGAAGGAGGTTTTATTTTTCCTGCCGGCTTCTGGCTCTGAACATTTGCGACCGAGTCGTCTTGAAGAAGAGCGAAGCCTGACGTGCTTCAGCTCCTCTGGCCGTTGCTTCGTCCTCAGGCTCTTCCTGGCGGAGCTGCCTCACCTGCAGGACGGCTTCGTGGAGAAGCTGCTGGAGCTCCTGCCCCGCTTGTCGTCCTGTAAGCCCGTGGAGATGGTGAAGATCCTGCAGACCACGCTCCGCCAGAGCGGCCTGCTGCAGCTGCGGCTTCCCGAACAGGTAGGAGAAGCGGTCGGCGCCGAGAACCCGTAGCGTCCGCCGGATAACCGGTCGATCCGCCCGCCGTCTCCTCAGATCCATCGAGCCACGGCCAACATCATCGAGCCCACGGGGGAGTCCGACAACCCCCTGAGGTTCACGTCGGGCCTGGTGGTGGCGCTGGACGTGGACGCCACGCTGGAGCACGTCCAGGACCCGCAGAACACCGTCAAAGTGCAGGTCCGGGTCCGCCTCGTCCGCGGGGGAGGGAGGGAGGACCGCAATGCTAACGCTAACTCCTCGCACAGGTTCTGTATCCGGACGGCCAGAGTCACGTGATCCATCCCAAACCCGGAGACTTCCGGAAGCCCGGACCCCACAGACACCGCCTGATCACGCAGGTCTACCTGTCTCACACGGCGTGGACGGGTGAGTGTCCAACCCCGCCGTCCGTGTGCGATGCTCTTGGGTTCCCGACGCCCTCCTCCTCCTTCCAGAGCCGTCTCAGATCGAGGTGCGCCTCCTGCTGGCCTACAGCTCCTCCTCCGCCGCCGCCAAGCCGGGATGGAGCGACGGCGTGGAGGGGCTGCCGCCGCCCGAGGCCGCCGTGGAGGGAACCATCCCCTTCAGCAAATCGGTCAAGGTCTACATCATGCCGAAGCCCGCCAGACGCTGAGGAGCGGGATGGCTTTCACTCCTCGGACATTTGGAGGTCGCGTCTGTCATTTAAACCGCCCGCTCGTTGTAATAAAACATTCTGGATTACCGGCTTTCACGCTCTTTATTTTCTACATCTCCCCGTCAGCAGGTGGAGTGGAAGACCCCGCCCACCTTGGCGCCGCCCGCCGCCAGCCTGTTGTACTCGGCCACGGCCTTTTCGGTCTGCAGGACCCTGACCTCCACGCCTCTCTGCTTCACAAAGTCCAGAGTGGCGGCGGGAACCTGGAGGCGAGCAACTCGATTTATCAACCGACTGAAAAAAACTACAAATATGGAGTCCTCACCTGCAGAGCCTGGTTCATCCCCTGTCCGATCACCAACAGGTCGATCCCTTTCCTCAGCACCTCCTCCAGGTCGGCGGGTTGGACCCCCGGCCGGTGCTGATGGAGGGGAACCCACGTGATGAGTGTGTGTGTGTGTGTGCGAGTGTGTGTCCAGATCCTGGTTCTACCCACGTCTGTGCCGGTCTCCCTCCAGTCCCAGGCCCGGCTCCCTCCGGGCCAAACCTTGCAGTCCTTGTAGCCGGACGGGCTGCCCTTCACGGTCATGTGACCCCAGGACAGCGAGGAGACCTCTGGAGAAGACATGGTCAGGTGGACCTCCTGGTGCTTCCTGGTCCAGGAGCGAGAGGGGGTCTGGAAAAGCCGACAGATATTTACCGCGGCCCTTAAGATGTCAATACATAGAGTGTGTTGTTGTTTCCTGCTGGACTGAATCTCCTGACTCTTGGACAAACGCTTTTGAACTAGTAGATGAGATAAAGTTGTTGGAGTGGATTCAATTCTATGAAATATGACTACCAGGAGAAGTTTTTAATTTGACAGCTTCAAGTGCTATTTCTTTTAAATCTATATCGCTTTAGTACACAGAGGAACGCCCATATTTGTTTAGAGAAGTAAAAGTCTTATTTTTGCAATAACGTTGTGCACTATAAATAACCTGCTTAGGCTATTTATAGCCCTCCGTGCGGGCGCCATCTTTGTTTTAATCCCGCCAGGTGTTCAGGATAAACAGGAGTCAGTGTGTTTTTCATCTAAAAGTGAGTTAATAGAAGTAGAAGACGAACTTTCTATGGATTAGCCAGCTGCGGCTGCGGCTGCAGGAGTGTCGCGTCTCTTACCTGCCGCTCTTCTTCGTCCTCTCCCGGCCGCCGTGCGCGCCGCTCGGCGGCTCCCAGCGGACGGACGCGGCGCTGCACGCAAACGGCCGCCAGACGTGATTCAATGGAATAAAATCTTGTTTTTGCACATGTTTGTATTCTTACCGTCACTAACGCGCACTGTTCAGATATTTACTGAAAGTAGGAGACGGTTCGTAGATGTTCTGCAGGACGGTGAGTTCTCAGCCACTGGATGGAAAGACCAACTGCAAACAAGACTCCAATGGTGAAATTAATTATTATTTGGGATGTCTAGGCTGGATTTAGGAGTTTTGGGGTTGTTTTAGGCATCTGTGCGTCATGTGATTGGACAAAGCATGAAGATGCTTTGAGGGGTTTTGAGTGAAGCTGACCAGGAAGTTCTCGCTTCTCGGCCTTTTTGCTAAGATCAGATGTAGTATCTGTTCTTATGTACTGACTTCCTCTTATACTCTTATATTGTAAAGCCCTATAATACCGTGGCCGTCGGTTATATATCATATATATATCATCCTAAAAGTCCAACGACCCACTCATATTAATGTCTCTCTCCTCTAAAGCTGGTTGAACCCGCGAAATGTTCATTTCACGCTTCACTTTTTGATCTTCTCCTATCTGTAGACACTACGGACATTTGAAATGTCTGTTAGATTGTGAAAAGATACTTTAGATGACATTGAGGTCCTCCAGCTCGTCCCGCTTCTCTCAAGATGTTGATCCACTGCTTGTCGGCAGGAAGCGCAGGATGCGCGTAGGCGACAGAAGGGACAAGTGTGACCCGAGTTTGTCTGCGAGGAAATCTTTCTCTATGAATGGTTTATGTGTGGCGATGGAGTAAAAACACTGACTGGGATTTGATCTGAGAGTTAATGGGTTGCATTTGAGTTTAAAAAGACGGTAGTCCGGATCCGTTCACCACACGGGCCAGCGCTGGAAAGTCTGTCAGACCGAGATCAGGGGAAAGTTCTCCCGGGCGAGAAGCAGAAGAAACCAATTGTGGCATCAGGAGGATGAACGGAATAGTTTCTGGTTGTCTTCTGACTTCCACGTGAAAATTGAAGCGCCTGCGTTGCTTTTCGGTTAATCTGGACCAACAAAACCCAGGGTTGATGTTTTCTTTCTCTGAATGGCTGACCCTGGATCAGCTTCTGGAAGGAGCAATGCATGGCGGGAAAGACCGTTCCCCGGTGCACCGGCGGGGTGTGTGTCAGCGTGGGTTCCCCCCGAGTGAGAAGAGCGTGCGTGTGAAACGGGTCCGTGCGCGTGATGTGTACAACTCATACTTACCTGGCAGGGGAGATACCATGATCAAGAAGGTGGTTCACCCAGGGCGAGGCTCAGCCATTGCACTCCGGCTGTGCTGACCCCTGCGAATTCCCCAAATGTGGGAATCTCGACTGCATAATTTCTGGTAGTGGGGGACTGCGTTCGCGCTCTCCCCTGATATATTGTTCAAAGCAATGCCCCTAGGAGAAAACGGAGAATAAGCAGTTGAGTACTTCATGATACTAATAACAGAGGACTTCCCCAGGTGATACGGAATCATCTCCAACACAAAGGTTAATCTATCAGCGTTCGCGCTTTCATTACATTACATTACATTGCATTTGGCAGACGCTTTTATCCAAAGCGACTTACCATAGAGGACATAGGGGCTGCAACTACACTTGCAAATACGCGATGCACAGGAAATATACTGCTCAAAAAAATAAAGGGAACACTTGAACAACACAATGTAACTCCAAGTCAGTCACACTTGTGTGAAATCATAGTGTCCACTCAGGAAGCAACACAGATTCATTTTGACTTGTTTTAAGGACATTACATCAAAGTTGGATCAGCCTGGAGTTTGTTTTTACACTTTAATTTTGAGTGTGATTCCTAATCCAGACCTCCATGGGTTGATACAATTGATTTCCATTGATCATTTTTGTGTGATTTTGTTGTCAGCACATTCAACTGTGTAAAGAGCAAAGCATTTCATAAGAATATTTCATTCATTTAGATCTAGGATGTGTTTTTTAAGTGTTCCCTTTATTTTTTGAGCAGTGTATAAAGAACAGTAAGCTTGGGTTAGTGATTTCTTTTTTTTTTTTTTTGGACAAAGACATACACACACACACACACACACACACACTGCATAGCCTAACTTGCTGCCTAACCTGATCCGGGGCATCAGCGCAGTAAAAAGTCCTGAAAGAGAACAGTTTTTACCTGTTTCTTGAAGGTTGAGAGAGATTAAGCTAGTCTTGTTGCTTCCGGAAGTTTGTTCCACCACTGAGGTAGTAGAACTGAGAACAGTTTTGCCTGAGATCGCTTCGAGCGAGCAGAAGGTCCTGCTAGTAGGTTTGTATCAGAGGAACGCAGCTCTCTGCCGGGAACATAAGGTCTTATCATTTGGTTCAGATATGCTGGACCTGTTCCTGAGGTGGTTTTGAAGGCCAGGGTCAGGGCCTTGTGCTTGATCCTGGCAGCTACTGGATGAACAGAGGTGGAACATGAGCCCTTTTGGGTTGAGCGATTACCAACCATGCTGCAGCATTCTGTACCATCTGCAGAGGTTTTATTGCACAAGCAGGTCGTCCAGCTAGGAGAGAATTGCAGTAGTCCAGGCGGGAGATGACCGTGGCCCGAACCAATAGCTGTGCCGACTGTTGGGTCAGGCAGGGTCCGATTTTCTGAATGATATATTTTACAATAGTAAATCAGTGTTGTTCGTCACTGCGATTTTTTTTATGATGCGTGTAGGAATCTTCTCTCCGTGTGCTACTCTCATGATGGAAACTGCAGAAGACCGGCTGTGTCTCAACAAGGGAGTTTTTTATTGCACATGGTAGGTCTACAATAAAAGCGTGGATTTATGGTCTGGCCAAAGACAATCCAGTGTAAACCCTCTTTCTGGTCCGTCTTCCAGTATATTCACTATCCTTCTTACACTTCTAACATGTGCTGTTCCTCTGATGGACTCATTCCTGATCCTTTTCATCCTGGTCACTCCCAAGGTGAACCTCAACATCTTCGTCTCTGCAACCTCTACTTCTGCCTCCTGTCTTTTCCTCATTGTAACTGGTTTTGAGTCCATACAGCATCGCTGGTCGCACCACTGTCTTGTACACCTTTCCTTTTATTCTGGCTGAAAGTCTTCTATCACCCCTGACATTTTTCTCCACCTGCTTGGATCCGTCTCCTCACTATCATAAAGGTGGGGGGCTTCAATAACGTTTCCCTGAGATGTGTCAATGCTGTATGCATTCCACACGCTCACCTCACAAACTTATGTTAATATTGCATGCAGTCCCCATCTTAAAAGCAGACACATCCTGAAGTCGCTGTGTGAAATGTAAAGGGTTTCTGAAGGGAAAACGACAACATGCCAAGTGCGTTGGAATTGCAACAGAAATCGTAGTGAGGAGAAATGTGCCATTTGCCACAAATATACCTGTAGGAAATCTAGAAAAGGATCTCCATTTGTGTGTAAAAATGCTGAAAACCAAAAAAGTTGTGGAATATGCTCACAATTTGTTTTCAAGGCAATTTATTTGGAATAGTTTTCGTGATGAAATAAATGTTTTTCTTATTCCTTTGTTTGCTGTCTCGTTACTTTTACCCCTTTTTCTCTGCAACCAGAGAGGGGGAAAAGGTACTGAGCAAATTTTCAACTGCAATGACCAGGTTATAACTTCAAAACTTCTTGGAAGAGGAGGAGGTCTGCAGGAGAAGCGAAAATTTCCAGGACTTTAAGTCTGTAAGATTAATAAAGAGATTCCTATCTGGCTTGGTAGGGAATTGAAATTTTGAAATGATGTCACTCTTCCACAGAGTTGCCATACCATCGTCTTCTAATGATAGATAAAGTGGCCATATTTTATTGAATTCACTTACATCAATGTGTTCGATGACGTTGAAAAATGGAAGTTGTGTTTCATAAGTTGCACTTATAGGATAGTACATTCTGAAAAACATCTTTCTTCTTCCACACCGTCTCCTAGGAGACATTCGACATTAACTCTCAATACTGTATCATCATGTTATTTGTACTTAGAACTTACCACCGTTCATATTTATTGTATGTTTATTTATCGTCACTTCATGTTGAAATGCAATGCAAACAGCAAAGTAAGGATGCCATTGTACAAGGAAACATGTTTCCACATTGTATGTATGACATTAAACACTTTGAATCTTGAATCTAGAAATATTGTACGTACTTGAGGTCATTCAGCACTCGAGTGTGTTGTGTGTGTGTGTGCACATTTACATCTGCTACTTCATACTGGATTTTTTTATTGTGTTTCTCAATTGACCATCCTTTAAAAAAGATTGTCAAATCCTCTGTGAATGAGCAAGTGCATGGTAAATAGTAGCAGGGGGTCAAATGTGAGAAATATGAAAATGAGAAAAATGTCACAGCAGGGAAATTCTGGAATGTTCTTGTCAAATACTGTCATCTACAGACTAATGATGCAACTCATTTATGGATATTTGGGGGCCGATGGGCTTCATGCGTCTTCATAAGGCGACAGAAGAAGGTGTTATAACTCTTCTTAAACCACCTGTTCATGTTCTCGGTTCTGTTTCAGTAGGAATTAGAGGGAAAATGACTTCACAACCCGTTTCAGCTGAGCATCTCAGACACTGGACCTGGACCTGATTCATCAACAGTGTGTCAGAACTTCTCTCCATACAGTGCATGTAATAACCTCTGCATGTCAACAATGGTGGTCTGGCATCAGTTAAACCACAGAATGCCAGTGAAAGAGTTCAGAGAAGCGGGACTCGGGATGAAAGTGTCCACGGAGGGGATTCCACAGCTCCTACATCTCCGTGGAACACAGGAGTCAGGAACATCTCACCTGACCATGCTGCGTTCACGGTCCATCTTCAGGACGCCCATGGAGCTGTGTGTACACATTCACTTTGTTTTTTCTTAATTCATAATTTAAAGGAGAATTAAGTCATATGGTTAGAATCAGAATTAATTTATGTAGTTTGTAATTGAACCGAAGAGTTTATGGCCGTTTTCCAATGTTTTCCTGTTAACGGAAGTGAAGAAGGGAGCTGTCGGTCCCTGAAGGCTCCGGGGTTCCGCGATTTGTTCCCGGTCAAGAGCGCCGTCCAGCCCCGCCGCAGGCCGCCGCGTAAGTTCACTTTTATCGTTTACATTGACGTTTTCTCGACGTAGAATCGTATTTGCCGTGTTTATAACAACCGCGACGCAACTCTCGGTGTTCTTTGGCAGTAATTGGGGGCGTTTTCGGCCGAGAAATCTCGACACCGTCACAGATTTAGTGAGCTAAGGCTCCGCTAGCTAAGCAGCCTAGCTAGCGGCCTTCCGCCATCTTGCCTCGGAGCGCGTCGGTAGTTAATTGTTAGCGGCTCATACGGCAGCGTTAAAGCCGTGGTTTATCCGAGCATGTCTGGTTCCGTCCGGACCAACAGTCGCCGTCACAACCAGTAATAGCCGGTACGGGGCGGCGTTAGCGCTAAGGCCGTCGAAGGTGTGTCTGTTTGGGGTTTCTCAGGCCCGGGTGTCCCTGGACGGTCGTGGGTGTTCGCCAGGGAAGGAGGTGATTTATCGACAGGTATAGAAAGTGTTCCGAAAATAGCAATGAAATAGCTCATGTATTTTAAATGTAATTGTGTCTTAACATCACACCGAGTGTTGTCTCATGTTCATGACGTTTATTTAATCTTGTTTTCCGGCGATGAGCGCCGAGGTTGGCCGCGTCGATGCAGTGGCCGCGTCGATGCATCGGTGTCCACAAGATGGCGCCCATTCGCCGCGCTCTGGTTCAAAAGTCCAGGTTCCGCCCGTGTCCGACTCTTCCCCCCCTCTCTTTTCCACACCTCGGGTGGATTTGAGGCGGAGAAGATTGCTAGGAGTCTGGTTGTTTAAGTGTTGAGTTTATTTTGATGCTTCGGCGTCTCAGAACAGGATGAGTTGGTGCAGTAACCAGCGGTGTCCACAAGACTGCGCCCGTTCGACGCGCGGTGAATTGTAATTGGTGCAAAAGTCCAGTGTCCATCCGTGTTTTGGAGTCTTTTCTCCTCACGGAAGACTTTATCGCACGTCTCGGGTGGATTTGAGACAGGGAGAATTTTTTGCAGCGGTTTTTGAAGTCCTGGGTTTATTTTGATGCTTCGACATCCTATTGGGCGGCCGCTCACCACGTGACCGGGCAGAGGCGGAAGATGCATTAGCCATGTTGTTCTTGTAAAGCAGGAACATCGACTTCCACCGGGACCTCCGTCTCCGGGGCGATGGAGGAGATGCGATGTCGGTCCGAGCCGAGCGGCGGAGACGGGGTGGGGGTTTATTTGTGAATGAAGTCGTGGGTGAAGCTGACGGTGCGGGGAATGTGGTGGTGTCGAGTGACGGTGTGGAGTTATCGCTTCTCGGCCTTTTGGCTAAGATCAAGTGTAGTATCTGTTCTTATCAGTTTAATATCTGATACGTCCCCTATCCGGGGACCATATATTAAATTGATTTTTGGAACAGGGAGATGGAATAGGGGCTTGCTCCGTCCACTCCACGCATCGACCTGGTATTGCAGTATTTCCAGGAACGGTGCACCCCCCTCTCACTGTCAATAATAATACTTCCCTTGGTACAATCCCCATATCTGAGTACCTTATCATGAATTGGTAATTCCATATAAAATGGCTTTGCACATAAAACTGGTATGTGAGAGTCAACGCGGCCATTTTACTGATAAATACGGACTGTGTGGATGATATTGTGACAACAATGCCGGTCATTCCCCCATTGTTGTTTCGATTGGTAAGGGGTGCTAGATGAACACAAAGTAGCAGGAGGGTGTTGGGAGTGGTGCGACCAGAGTTTATCTGCTGGAAAGCCTGCCTCTACGATTTGCATTTGTGTAGCGACGTATTATCCTACCTTGGATCGGATCTGAGAGGAAACGGATTGCATTTGAACGTAAACGGCAGTCCGGAAAGACTGTGTCAGACAAAGAGATCAGGGGAAGCAATAAGTGGCATCAGGAGGATGGGCGGAATGTGTTCTGCTTGTCCTCTGACTTTCACATGAAAATTCAAGCGTCTGGGTCCTCGCGGTCAATCGGAACTAAGAGTTGACGTTTCACTTGTTGTTGAATGGCTGCGATGGCTGACCCTGGATCAGCTTGTGAAAGGGGCAATGCATGATGGGAAAGACCGTTCCCCGGTGCACCGGCGGGGTGTGTGTCGGTGTGTGTGAGATTCACTCCTTGCGACGTGTGTCTGAGGTGTGTGAGACGGATCTTGCGTGAGCTCCCGGATCCTGCGGTGTTTGTGAAGAGTCCGCGTAGGTTCCCCCCGAGTGAGAAGAGCGTGCGTGTGAAAGGGGTGCGTGCGCGTGATGTGTACAACTCATACTTACCTGGCAGGGGAGATACCATGATCAAGAAGGTGGTTCACCCAGGGCGAGGCTCAGCCATTGCACTCCGGCTGTGCTGACCCCTGCGAATTCCCCAAATGTGGGAATCTCGACTGCATAATTTCTGGTAGTGGGGGACTGCGTTCGCGCTCTCCCCTGATTTACTGTACAAAATAACATTTTGCATTAACATACCAATGGCATTGTTGGAAACGTGTCTCATCATCCAAATGGGAAACTGAGTGAGTGAACATCAGATCACCCCCTCACATCTACCCTCATATCTTATGACTATTGATGGGTTACGTTTTGTATAGCCGTATTCATGCAAGTCGGCTGATACAATGTTCAAGATAATTGATGCGCGCTTTAAAGGCCTCGCAGTGTGTGTGAACATACATACGAGTATATCTGCCTGTATTATATCAAGTGTCATTTGAACCAGTGTTACTTGAAATGACTGCTTTACTATATATCTTTGGCCACCAATCTATTCCTTAGTGGACTGCACTGTGTTCCAATCTCACCTTTCTGTGAAAATCCTCTATGAATGAGCAATACTGTTTTGTAGCAACTTACACAAATATCCATAGCCACATTTTCAATTGCACAATGTAAATGCTGTAATATTTATACGCATCTCTTGATGTGTGTTTTGTAATACATTTCAGATTGAGTAGAAAAGTCTGATGGGGAAACCTCGGAGGCACCAAAGAATCAACGTGAATCAGTGTAGGAGACACACCTTTCGGGGGAAATCCTGCTTTTCCAATCCAGTCTTTGTCTTGTCCTCCAACCCACCGAAGGGATTCAATGCAGCATTGGTCCGTTCTGCATCTGAGGCTTGCATCGTTCCACTGTCCAAGGCTGAACTCGCAGCTCTGAAACCAAAGGAATGTCTGTTTCAATGAGGTAGAGCCATGGTCGATAAGCTTCCCTTTCACGATGGAAATGCTCTCTGACTTGTTGGCTTTCAACTTCTACTTCCCTAGGTAGTGTTGGAGTGAAGCTTCCCCATCAGGTGTTTGGTGGAGGTGATGGTGGGATCAAGGTGGTCCTTTCATCCTTGCAGGAACAAATCGGAGGGAGCTGCTGTCAAGCCTGCCGTTGCGCCACTCCATCTTCCCACCGAGATGCCATGATGATCATCTCCGTTGCCATGATGTGTATTCTGTGGTTGTTTTACAGAATTTCAGAATTGGAAGAAGCTTCTGACCAGGTTTGTTGTGGTTTCGGACACATGGGAGAAGGTTGAGGTTGAGGGCCTCCTATGGGGGATGGCTCCAGAAGCCTTGACGAGGTTAAAATATAAAACATGCAGGTCTTTTCTTTGCCTTTTCCAGATTGTATTCGTTTTTTTTTTTTTTTTGCAAGTGAGTACCGGCTATGAGTTTTGAGTGAGTAATTATGACTTGTTATCTTGAAGTGTTGCTTCCACAGCAATCCAAAAATGCATCTTACATACAGTTTAAGGATGACAGACCTCATGCAGAGGTGGATACTCCTCGACAGGTTCATTTGTGGTCATAGCTTCATTTTAACAGTTATCAGTCCAGTCAAGGTTCAATAGGATTTCAGTGTGTTGTCGGTGCTGATTGCCATCACCCTGTTCATAGGTGAATTCAAAACCACAATTTATTTGAATGTTATTGTCTTCTTCTTTTCCCTTCAGGGGTCGCTACTGCCAAACAACATTCTCCATCTGCATCCATAAATCTTCTCTTTGCTCTTCCTTGAGATTTCCTGCCTGGCAGCTCCAATTCCAGCATCCGTCTATCAATATATTCTCCATCCTACACCGTACATGACGAAACTCTCAGTCTGGCTTCTCTGAACTTCTCTCCAACACGTCAAACATGTGTTTTCCCTCTGATGGACTCATTCCTAATTCTATCCATCCTGGTCACTCCCAAAGAGAATCTTAGCATCTTCATCTCTGTGACCTCCAGATCTGCTTCCTGTCTTTTGGACATTGTCACAGTTTCTAGGCCACAAATCCTCACTGGTCCCACCACTGTCCTTTCCTTCCATTCTGGCCGATAGTCTTCCATCTCTTTGTGCCCCTGACACTTTTCTTCTCCCATTCCAACCTGCTTCAACCCGTCTCTTCACCTGTTTTCCAGACTCTCCTACACTCTGGACTGTTGACCCAAAGTACCTGAAATCCTCCAAAGTCTTGGTCTTTGAATGATTAAAAAAGGCTAAAACATAAACATATTATTCCAAGTCAAAGTCTGTTTAGAAAGTGTTGAATACATTTGAGTTGTATATGGATATGTGTCTGTGTATAGGTTTGTTTTTCAGATTCAGATGACAAACAGTCCATGAGTCATCTTCCATCCCTGCTTTCACAGACTCAAAGGGTATTTTTTCCCTGTGTTTTGTAAGCAACGAGGGGGTGGCTTCTCGACATGTATCAAGGTGTTTGAGCCTGCTGTCGTGGATAGGTAGTCCATCGCAGCCCTAATGGAGTCTTCTCATCAGTGGTTATATATCTTGAACCAAGTGATAAGACCTTATGTTCCCGGCAGAGAGCTGCGTTCCTCTATTACAAACCTACTCGCAGTACCTTTTGCTCGCTCTAAGCGATCTCAGGCAAAACTGTTCTCAGTTCTAATACCTCAGTGGTGGAACAAACTTCCAGAAGCAACAAGACGAGCATCATCTATCTCAACCTTCAAGAAACAGGTAAAAACTGTTCTCTTTCAGGACTTTTTACTGCGCTGATGCCCCAGATCAGGTTAGGCAGCAAGTTAGGCTATGCAGTGTGTGTGTACGTTTGTGTATGGCTTTGTCAAAAAAATAAAAATAAAATAAATCACTAACCCAAGCTTACTGTTCTGTATATTTCCTGTGCATCTTGTATTTGCAGCCCCTTTGTCCTCTATTGTAAGTCGCTTTGGATAAAAGCTTCTGCCAAATGCAATGTAATGTAATGAAGTGTAATATCTTGATACAGGGATAAATATGGGCTCAGGATACCATGGTCATGCTCAGTTTGCCAGATTAGTGACACAGTTTGTAGTTCTTGGACTTACACGGACTATGTTGTCTGTTTATCTGCATAGGAATCAGTGCCCAGTATTTAGTTATAAACGGCAGTGACGTGCAGGTAGGTCAGGTTCAAGTGACAGATACAATGTGTGTATTTACAGCAATACAAAGGAGTGAGTTGTATGCAAACAGGAAAAAGTCAAGGATTACTACAAAGTCCACGTATAAAATGGAATGACTTTAATGTTATTTATAATAAATTCTCATCTGCTCGGTCGAAGGCACTGTTCAGTAAAAGCTTTCCAGAATGTATTTGCAGTAAGTATTTCAAAAAGTGTTTCAGTGTCATAACTTCATGTTATACAACGTGAACATCTGCGGCGTACCGACTATAAGGACCCATTTATGAGTGTCTAGCCGGCGCGGTTTATATGCAGGTGCGCCCAGTATTCCGGAAACATTGGTGTTTTTCTCTTCCAAGGGATCTTTCTGAGGACCGTCGTGCAACTGACTCGGGATGAAAGTGTCCACGGAGGGGATTCCACAGCTCCCACATCTCCTCCGTGGAACACAGGAGTCAGGAACATCTCACCTGACGATGCTGCGTTCACGGTCCATCTTCAGGACGCCCCTGGAGCTGTGTGTGCATTCACTTTGTTTTTTCTTAATTCATAATTTAAAGGAGAATTAAGTCATATGGTCAGAATTAGAATTTATTTATATAGTTTGTAGTAGAATTGAAGCGAAGAGTTTATGTCCGTTTTCCGATGTTTCCCCGTTAACGGAAGTGAAGAAGGGAGCTGTCGGTCCGTGAAGG
Source organism: Fistularia commersonii (assembly GCF_037954325.1). Classification (NCBI taxonomy): domain Eukaryota; kingdom Metazoa; phylum Chordata; class Actinopteri; order Syngnathiformes; family Fistulariidae; genus Fistularia; species Fistularia commersonii. The sequence continues at coordinate 913,689 of NC_141301.1, forward strand.
CTCCGGGGTTCCGCGATTTGTCCCCGGTCAAGAGCGCCGTCCAGCCCCGCCGCAGGCCGCCGCGTAAGTTCACTTTTATCGTTTACATTGACGGTTTCTCGACGTAGAACCGTATTGACCGTGATTATAACTACCGCGACGCATCCCTCTGTGTTTTTTGTGGTAATTGAGGACGTTTTCGGCCGAGAAATCTCGACGACGTCACAGATTACGTGAGCTAAGGTGAGGCTAGCTAAGCAGCTACGCTAGCTGAACAGCCTAGCTAGCGGCCTTCCGCCATCTTGCCTCGGAGCGCGTCGGTAGTTAATTGTTAGCGGCTCAAACGACAACGATAAAGCGATGGTTTAACCGAGCGTGGTCGGTTCCGTCCGGACCAGCAGTCACCCGTAGAGCCGGTATTATCCGGTGCGGGGCGGTGTTAACGTCCAAGGCCGTCGAAGGTGTGACCGGGGTTTCTCAGGTCGAGGTGTTCGCCACGGAAAGAGGTGATTTGCCGTCGTGTTAAGAAAGTGTTCCACTGGTAGTGATGAAAAGGTAAATTTATTTCAAATGTAAATGTATATTTTTATCTAATTCGGCGTTGTTTCGTGTTCATGACGTTTTTGGAATCTTGTGTCTCTTGCATAAGCGCCGAGTCTCCGTGGGAACAGGATGAGTTGGTGCAGTAACCAGCGGTGTCCACAAGACTGCGCCCGTTCGACGCGCGGTGAATTGTAACTGGTACAAAAATCCAGTTTCCATCCGTGTTTTGGAGTATTTTCTCCTCACGGAAGACTTGATCCGCACGTCTCGGGTGGATTTGAGACAGGGAGGATTTTTTGCAGCGGTTTTTGAAGTCCTGGGTTTATTTTGATGCTTCGGCATCCTATTGGGCGGCCGCTCACCACGTGACCGGGCAGATGCGGAAGATGCATTAGCCATGTTGTTCTTGCAAAGCAGGAACATCGACCTCCACCGGGACCTCCGTCTCCGGGGCGATGGAGGAGATGCGATGTCGGTCCGAGCCGAGCGGCGGAGACGGGGTGGGGGTTTATTTGTGAATGAAGTCGTGGGTGAAGCTGACGGTGCGGGGAATGTGGTGGTGTCGAGTGACGGTGTGGAGTTATCGCTTCTCGGCCTTTTGGCTAAGATCAAGTGTAGTATCTGTTCTTATCAGTTTAATATCTGATACGTCCCCTATCCGGGGACCATATATTAAATTGATTTTTGGAACAGGGAGATGGAATAGGGGCTTGCTCCGTCCACTCCACGCATCGACCTGGTATTGCAGTATTTCCAGGAACGGTGCACCCCCCTCTCACTGTTAATAATAATACTTCTTTTGGTTCAGCTCCCATATCTGAGTATTTTATCATGTATCGGTAAAACCGTATAATATGACTTTGAACATTGAACTGGTATGTGAGAGTGAACGCGGCCACATTACTGACAAATATGTACTGTGCGGATGATATTGTGACAACAATGCCGGTCATTGTTGTTTCGATTGGTAAGGGGTGCTAGATGAACACAAAGTAGCAGGAGGGTGTTGGGAGTGGTGCGACCAGAGTTTATCTGCTGGAAAGCCTGCCTCTACGATTTGCATTTGTGTAGCGACGTATTATCCCACCTTGGATCGGATCTGAGAGGAAACGGATTGCATTTGAACGTAAACGGCAGTCCGGAAAGACTGTGTCAGACAAAGAGATCAGGGGAAGCAATAAGTGGCATCAGGAGGATGGGCGGAATGTGTTCTGCTTGTCCTCTGATTTTCACATGAAAATTCAAGCGTCTGGGTCCTCGCGGTCAATCGGAACTAAGAGTTGACGTTTCTCTTGTTGTTGAATGGCTGCGATGGCTGACCCTGGATCAGCTTGTGAAAGGGGCAATGCATGATGGGAAAGACCGTTCCCCGGTGCACCGGCGGGGTGTGTGTCGGTGTGTGTGAGATTCACTCCTTGCGACGTGTGTCTGAGGTGTGTGAGACGGATCTTGCGTGAGCTCCCGGATCCTGCAGTGTTTGTGAAGAGTCCGCATAGGTTCCCCCCGAGTGAGAAGAGCGTGCGTGTGAAAGGGGTGCGTGCGCGTGATGTGTACAACTCATACTTACCTGGCAGGGGAGATACCATGATCAAGAAGGTGATTCACCCAGGGCGAGGCTCAGCCATTGCACTCCGGCTGTGCTGACCCCTGCGAATTCCCCAAATGTGGGAATCTCGACTGCATAATTTCTGGTAGTGGGGGACTGCGTTCGCGCTCTCCCCTGATAATCTGTAGAAAGGAAAATATCTCAAGTCTACACGCAGCCCGATTATTCATGTATCACATTACTCAGGTGGGGAACATCAGTAGACGTTCAAAATCACGATGTTACCAAAACTGAAAATTCCAACGTATTCCCAGATGTGAAGGGATCAACTCCAATACATAGATCCATCTATCAGCTGGCCATTACCCTTCAGAGGGTCTCTTTCTTTTGACATTGCCATTCGACTTTCTCCATCTAGCCATATTCTCTGTATCCTCCTCTCTCACAACTACCTTCATTTCTTATCTGATATATATTGTCCAACTAAAATTATGGGTGTTACGTTTTTTTTATAGCAGCATTCATGCAAATCGGCTGATATAATGTTTAAAGGCCACGCAGCGTGTGTGAACATACATACGAGTATATCTGCCTGTATTATATCAAGTGTCATTTGAACCAGTGTTACTTGAAATGACTGCTTTACTATATATCTTTGGCCACCAATCTATTCCTTAGTGGACTGCACTGTGTTCTAATCTCACCTTTCTGTGAAAATCCTCTATGAATGAGCAATACTGTTTTGTAGCAACTTACACAAATATCCATAGCCACATTTTCAATCGCGCAATGTAAATGCTGTAATACTTATACGCATCTCTTGTGTGTTTTGTAATAAATTTCGGGTTGAGTAGAAAAGTCTGATGGAGAAACCTCGGAGGCACCAAAGAATCAACGTGAGTCAGTGTAGGAGACACACCTTTCGGGGGAAATCCTGCTTTTCCAATCCCATCTCTTTGTCTTGTCCTCCAACCCACTGAAGGGATTCAATGCAGCATTGGTCCGTTCTGCATCTGAGGCTTGCATCGTTCCACTGTCCAAGGCTGAACTCGCAGCTCTGAAACCAAAGGAATGTCTGTTTCAATGAGGTAGAGCCATGGTCGATAAGCTTCCCTTTTCACGATGGAAATGCTCTCTGACTTGTTGGCTTTCAACTTCTACTTCCCTAGGTAGTGTTGGAGTGAAGCTTCTCCATCAGGTGTTTGGTGGAGGTGATGGTGGGATCAAGGTGGTCCTTTCATCCTTGCAGGAACGAATCGGAGGGAGCTGCTGTCAAGCCTGCCGTTGCGCCACTCCATCTTCCCACCGAGATGCCATGATGATCATCTCCGTTGCCATGATGTGTATTCTGTGGTTGTTTTACAGAATTTCAGAATTGGAAGAAGCTTCTGACCAGGTTTGTTGTGGTTTCGGACACATGGGAGAAGGTTGAGGTTGAGGGCCTCCTATGGGGGATGGCTCCAGAAGCCTTGACGAGGTTAAAATATAAAACATCCAGGTCTTTCCCTTGCCTTTACCAGGTTGTATTCGTATTTTTTTTCTTTTGCAGGTGAGTACCGGCTATGAGTTTTGAGTGAGTAATTATGACTTGTTATCTTGAAGTGTTGCTTCCACAGCAATCCAAAAATGCATCTTACATACAGTTTAAGGATGACAGACCTCATGCAGAGGTGGATACTCCTCGACAGGTTCATTGGTGGTCATAGCTTCATTTTAACAGTTATCAGTCCAGTCAAGGTTCTATAGGACTTCAGTGTGTTGTCGGTGCTGATTGCCATCACCCTGTTCATAGGTGAATGCAAAACCACAATTTATTTGAGTGTTACGTATCTTCATGAGGAAAACCTCATGTCTGGTTCCAGTGCCCAAGATGAAGCATCCCAGCACACACAGCGACTACAGACCAGTGGCCCTGACATCACAAGTCATGAAGTCGCTGGAGAGGCTTGTCCTGAGGCACCTTCGCACAGTCGTCGGACCTTCACTGGACCCCCTGCAGTTCGCATAGCAGCCACGGATAGGAGTGGAAGACGCCATCATCTTCTTGCTGCACAGAATCTACACACACCTTGAGGAGGCAGGAAGCACTATGAGAGTCGTGTTCTTTGACTTCTCCAGTGCTTTTAACACCATTCGACCTGCCCTGCTGACCAGGAAGCTTCTGGACATGCAGGTAGATGCTCCACTCGCGGCCTGGATCAACAACTACCTCACAGGTCGGCCGCAGTACGTGAGGCTGGGAAACATCACGTCGGACACCATTGTTAGCAGCACGGGGGCTCCACAGGGGACAGTCCTGTCTCCGTTCCTGTTCACGCTCTACACCTCAGACTTCAGGTTCTCCTCGCAGTCCTGCCACCTGCAGAAATTCTCAGATGACTCTGCCATCGTGGGCTGCATCAACAGAGGCCAGGAGGAGGAGTACAGGAGCATGGTGGACAGGTTTGTGGAGTGGTGTGGACTGAACCACCTGCAGCTCAATGTCACAAAGACAAAGGAGCTGGTGGTGGATTTCAGGAAACAGAGGACCCATCCGACCCCAGTCACCATCAGGGGTACAGAGGTGGACATTGTGGACAGTTATAAGTACCTGGGTGTCCACTTGGACAATAAACTGGACTGGACTATTAACATCAACGCCATCTTCAAGAAGGGTCAGAGCCGCCTGTTCTTCCTCAGGAGGCTCAGATCTTTCAATGTCTGCAGGACCATGTTGCAGATGTTTTACCACTCGGTGGTGTCCGGCGTCATCTTCTACGCTGTTGTGTGCTGGGCAGCAGGATCAAGACAGCTGACGCTAACAGACTCAACAAGCTCACCAGGAGAGCTGGATCTGTCCTGGGCGTGGAGCTGGAGTCTGTGGTGCAGGTGTCAGAGAGGAGGATGCTGAAGAAGCTCCTCAGCATCATGGACAACATCCATCACCCCCTGCATGCCACACTGACGTCCCGTCAGAGCTCTTTCAGCCGTAGACTGATACCACCGAGGAGCTCCACTGAACGCCACAGGAGGTCTTTCCTCCCTGAGGCTATCAGACTTTTTAATTCCTCTCCATTCAGCTGCCGGCAACCATAAAAACCTATCTTAACCTAAAAAAAAAACAAAACTGTGCAATATTTCATTTCACTGTGCAATATTCAGAACTGTGCAATATTTCATTTCATAACAGCTACACTACATGTTTCTCTTCTATCATACTATTGTGCACTCCTTACCTCACTTGTTACTAAGACACTTATAGTTTTATCACTGTTTACCAAGACACTTTATAGTTTCACTGAGACACTTTATAGTTTATAGTTTATTTTTATTTCTAATTCTGCCTTTTCTTTTATTATTTATTACTGTTATATTTTCTGTAACTCTGGCACAGCAATTTCCTTCGGGATTAATAAAGTTGTTCTTATTCTTATTTTCCCTTCAGGGGTCGCTACTTCCAAACAACATTCTCCATCTGCATCCATAAATCTTCTATTCGGTCTTCCTTGAGAGCTCCTGCCGGGCAGCTCCAATTCCAGCATCAGTCTACCAATATATTCTCCATCCTCCACCGTACATGACGGAACTCTCTCAGTCTGGCTTCTCTGAACTTCTCTCCAACACGTCAAACATGTGTTTCCCTATGATGGACTCATTCCTGATCCTATCCATTCTGGTCACTCCCAAAGAGAATCTTAGCATCTTCCTCTCTGTGACCCCCAGATCTGCTTCCTGTCTTTTGGTCATTGCCATCACTGTCCTTTCCTTCCATTCTGGCCGATAGTCTTCTATCTCTTTGTGCCCCTGACACTTTTCTCCACCCATTCCATCCTGCTTCAACCCGTCTCTTCACCTCTTTTCCAGACTCTCCTACACTCTGGACTGTTGACCCAAAAACCTGAAATCCTCCAAAGTCTTGGTCTTTGAATGTTACATGTACTTTGATTAAAAAATAGGCTAAAAGATTTAAAGTGTTATTCCAAGTCAAAGTCTGTTCAGAAAATGTTGAATACATTGGAGTTGTATATGGATGTGTCTGTGTATAGGGTTTGTTTTTCAGATTCAGATGACAAACAGTCCATGAGTAATCTTCCATCCCTGCTTTCACAGACTCAAAGGGTATTTCTTCCCTATGTTTTGTAAGCAACGAGGGGGTGGCTTCTCGACACGTATCAAGGTGTTGAAGCCTGCTGTCGTGGATAGGTAGTCCATCAGAGTCCTAATGGAGTCTTCCCTTCCTGTCAGCAGATTTTCTGCGTTGTCACTTGGGACGAAATGTTAACATCCAGAAAAATTAGCACTTCCTTGATTTAAGTGGGGAGGGAGATTGTTGTACTATTCTCTAATAAGAAAAGATAAGATAAATTGAGTAATTGATCCCCATAGGGGAAATTTGTTTGTCATAGCAGAGCAACACTAACAATATCAATAAAACTAAATACAAGAAACAAGTGACAACAATAGAGAACAGAGAACCTTCACCAGGGTCTTCAGGTGAGCATCCTTTTGTCATCAGTGGTCATATATCTTGATACACTGATTAATATGGGCTCAGGATACCATGGTTATGGTCAGTTTGCCAGATTAGTGACACAGTTCATAGTTCTTGGATTTAGACTATGTTGTCTGTTTATCTGCATAGGAATCAGTGCCCAGTATTTAGATATAAACGACAGTGATGTGCAGGTAGGTTAGGTTCAAGTGACAGATACAATGTGTATTTACAGCAATACAAAGGAGTGAGTTGTATGCAAACAGGAAAAAGTCAAGGATTACTACAAAGTCCACGTATAAAATGGAATGACTTTAATGTTATTTATAATAAATTCTCATCTGCTCGGTCGAAGGCACTGTTCAGTAAAAGCTTTCCAGAATGTATTTGCAGTAAGTATTAGGATAAAAGTTCAAAAAGTGTTTCAGTGTCATAACTTCATGTTATACAACGTGAACATCTGAAAGCTTTCCGACTGTAAGGGCCCATTTATGAGTGTCTAGCCGGCGCGGTTTATATGCAGGTGCGCCCAGTATTACGGAAACATTGGTGTTTTTCTCTTCCAAGAGATCTTTCTGAGGACCGTCGTGCAACTGCCTCGGTATGAAAGTGTCCACGGAGGGGATTCCACAGCTCCCACATCTCCTCCGTGGAACACAGGAGTCAGGAACATCTCACCTGACGATGCTGCGTTCACGGTCCATCTTCAGGACGCCCCTGGAGCTGTGTGTGCATTCACTCTGTTTTTTCTTAATTCATAATTTAGAGGATAATTAAGCCATATGGTAAGAATTAATTCATATAGTTAGAGGTAGAACTGAAGCGAAGAGTTTTTGTCCGTTTTCCAATGTTTCCCTGTTAACGGAAGTGAAGAAGGGAGCTGTCGGTCCGTGAAGGCTCCGGGGCTCCGCGATTTGTCCCCGGTCAAGAGCGCCGCTCAGCCCCGCCGCAGGCCGCCGTGTAAGTCCACTTTTATTGAGTACATTGACGGTTTCTCAACGTTGAACCGTATTGACCGTGTTTATAACCACCGCGACGAAACTCTCGGTGTTTTTGGCGGTAATTGAGGACGTTTTCGGCCGAGAAATGTCGACGACGTCACAAATTACGTGAGCTAAGGTGAGGCTAGCTAAGCAGCTACGCTAGCGAAACAGCCTAGCTAGCGGCCTTCCGCCATCTTGCCTCGGAGCGCGTCGGTAGTTAATTGTTAGCGGCTCAAACGACAACGATAAAGCGATGGTTTAACCGAGCGTGGTCGGTTCCGTCCGGACCAGCAGTCGCCGTTAGAGCCGGTATTATGTGGTGGCGGGCGGTGTTAGCGTCCAAGGCCGTCGAAGGTGTGACTGGGGTTTCTCAGGCCGAGGTGTTCGCCACGGAAAGAGGTGATTTGCCGTCGTGTTAAGAAAGTGTTCCACTGGTAGTGATGAAAAGGCAAATTTATTTCAAATGTAAATGTATATTTTTATCTAATTCGGCGTTGTTTCGTGTTCAGGGCGTTTTTGGAATCTTGTGTCTCTTGCATAAGCGCCGAGTCTCCGTGGGAACAGGATGAGTTGGTGCAGTAACCAGCGGTGTCCACAAGACTGCGCCCGTTCGCCGCGCGGTGAATTGTAACTGGTACAAAAGTGTTTCCATCCGTGTTTTGGAGTCTTTTCTCCTCATGGAAGACTTTATCGCACGTCTCGGGTGGATTTGAGACAGGGAGGATTTTTTTTGCAGTGGTTTTTGAAGTCCTGGGTTTATTTTGATGCTTCGGCGTCCTATTGGGCGGCCGCTCACCACGTGACCGGGCAGAGGCGGAAGATGCATTAGCCATGTGGTTCTTGTAAAGCAGGAACATCGACCTCCACCGGGACCTCCGTCTCCGGGGCGATGGAGGAGATGCGATGTCGGTCCGAGCCGAGCGGCGGAGACGGGGTGGGGGTTTATTTGTGAATGAAGTCGTGGGTGAAGCTGACGGTGCGGGGAATGTGGTGGTGTCGAGTGACGGTGTGGAGTTATCGCTTCTCGGCCTTTTGGCTAAGATCAAGTGTAGTATCTGTTCTTATCAGTTTAATATCTGATACGTCCCCTATCCGGGGACCATATATTAAATTGATTTTTGGAACAGGGAGATGGAATAGGGGCTTGCTCCGTCCACTCCACGCATCGACCTGGTATTGCAGTATCTCCAGGAACGGTGCACCCCCCTCTCACTGTTAATAATAATACTTCTTTTGGTTCAGTTCCCATACCTGCGTCCTTTATCATAAATCGGTAACACCGTATAATATGCCTTAGAACATTGAACTGGTATGTGAGAGTGAACGCGGCCACATTACTGACAAATGTGTACTGTGCGGATGATATTGTGACAACAATGCCGGTCATTGTTGTTTCGATTGGTAAGGGGTGCTAGATGAACACAAAGTAGCAGGAGGGTGTTGGGAGTGGTGCGACCAGAGTTTATCGGCTGGAAAGCCTGCCTCTACGATTTGCATTTGTGTAGCGACGTATTATCCCACCTTGGATCGGATCTGAGAGGAAACGGATTGCATTTGAACGTAAACGGCAGTCCGGAAAGACTGTGTCAGACAAAGAGATCAGGGGAAGCAATAAGTGGCATCAGGAGGATGGGCGGAATGTGTTCTGCTTGTCCTCTGACTTTCACATGAAAATTCAAGCGTCTGGGTCGTTTCGGTCAATCGGAACTAAGAGTTGACGTTTCTCTTGTTGAATGGCTGCGATGGCTGACCCTGGATCAGCTTGTGAAAGGGGCAATGCATGACGGGAAAGACCGTTCCCCGGTGCACCGGCGGGGTGTGTGTCGGTGTGTGTGAGATTCACTCCTTGCGACGTGTGTCTGAGGTGTGTGAGACAGATCTTGCGTGAGCTCCCGGATCCTGCGGTGTTTGTGAAGAGTCCGCGTGAGTTCCCCCCGAGTGAGAAGAGCGTGCGTGTGAAAGGGGTGCGTGCGCGTGATGTGTACAACTCATACTTACCTGGCAGGGGAGATACCATGATCAAGAAGGTGGTTCACCCAGGGCGAGGCTCAGCCATTGCACTCCGGCTGTGCTGACCCCTGCGAATTCCCCAAATGTGGGAATCTCGACTGCATAATTTCTGGTAGTGGGGGACTGCGTTCGCGCTCTCCCCTGATTAACTGTTGAAGACAATATATATCACCAGCACATTTGTGAAATCGGTGTTGATTTTCCTTGCCATTGTACAAGCCATAAATAATATCATCATGTTTCTGAGTTCATAGTTATTCTGTCGCTATGTCCGCTCATCCTCTCAGATGACATAATTGACATATACTAACACTGCTCTGTAAACTGTGGTGTAAATATACCACGTTATGCTAAAAGGGAGTTTGCAATAGTTGCTAAATTTTACTCCCTTACATCAAGAGTTGGCATCAAGAGTTATAAAGTGACAACTCTGCTTCACACGTTGTACTTTAAGGATAATTCACAGTGGAAAAATATCTCTCTCTTCTTCCAGACTGTCTCCTCTGAGACTTTGACATTTACTCAAAAATGAGTCATGTTCTCCGACTTTTGTATTAGTGGCTGTATTTGTACTTCGGAATAAATTCCACGCTTGTGGTCATGTGGCACTGTCGTCTGTTGTTTGTACACATTTTCATCTGCTTGTTCATATGGGAAATGAAAACATTATTATTGAAAATCTATGGTAAAACTGTTGCAATGTTTTTTCTTATATTACTGAGTTCTCAATTCACCTTTCTGTGAAAAGGATTCTTAAATCTGAACAAGCAAGGCTGATTTGTAGCGACTTACACAAAGATCTACAGCCACATTTTTAATTGCGTATTGTAAATGTGTAATACTGAAACACATCTCTTGTATATTTTGCAATAGATTTCAGGTTGAGTAGAAAAGTCTGATGGGGAAACTGCATAGGCAAAATAAAAATGTTTACTACCTTTCAGGGGAAATCCTGCTTTTCCAATCCAATCCTACAACCCACTGATGGGATTCAATGCAGCGTTGGTCTGGTCTGCATCTGAAGCTTCCACCATCCGAGGCTGGACCTGCAGCTCTGATATCAAAGGAATGGCTGTTAAGTGAGGTGGAACCGTGGTCAGTAAGCTTTCCTTTCACAATTGAAATGCTCCCTGACTTGTTGGCTTCCAACGTCATCCTTCCCCAGGTAACGTTGGAGGGAAGCTTCTCCAGCAGGTGTTTGGTGGAGGTGATGGTGGGGATCTAGGTGGTCATTTCATGTTCTTTGAGTGTTGTACTGGGGGGCTTTTCCAATAATTATTTGGAGGCACGAATCGGAGGCAGCCGCTGTCAAGCCTGCAGTAGCCCTCCTCCGTCGTCCCACCGAGATGCCCTGATGATCATCTTGTGTTGCCATTGCCATGGTAAAGGCTAGAGGGGATGTTCACTGTTTGTCATAACTTAATTTTGACATTTATGTTCAGTCCAGTCAACGTCCTGTGGGACTTGAGTGTGTTGTTGGTGCTGATTGCCGTCACCCTGTTCATAGGTGAAACTAAAAGCTTGAATGTTGTATTTGAATATTTTACAATTTGATTAAAATAAGCTCAAAATGATCATTGCAGTCCAAATCAGCTCATTTTAAAATGTTGATTTGAATCGGTGTCAGTGCCCAGTATCCAGATACAGTGGGGCAAAACAGTATTTAGTCAGCCAACAATTGTGCATGTTCTTTCTTGTGCAAGAGGTCTTTCATTTACATCATTGGTACACTTCAACTATGAGAGACAGAAAATCACATTGTCTGATTTTTAACAACCTTATTTGGACATAATGATGGAGAATAAGTAGTCGGTCAGGAACAAACATTCATTGCAATACTTTCTTATATACCTTTTGTTGGCAATGACAGGTCAAAGGTTTTCTGAAAAGTCTTCATAAGGTATTCCAGGGGCGGGCAAACTTTTCGGCTCAGGGGCCGGATTGACTTTTAAAATTTGACAATATGATACATGTAAAACAAAAAATGTATTTGTGAACAGTACATATCAGACACTTTTGATATTTGCTTTGAAAATAAAACCAACTTGGTTTTGAAGGGTCTGACGTTTGCTTGCATTTCATGTGTGTCAGTAGGTAAATGCTAAATAACAAAGCCAATCTGTGTCATTCAGTTCAGGATAAATTCTCAAGAGTTCTGAAGTAGCTCCAAAAGTTGATAATCTCCTGTTTGAGCTCCCACATTCCTCGATCCAATCAAGGAATCCCTTGATGGGCCGGATGTGGCCTGTTTAAGAATAAGAATAGAACAACTTTATTTAACCCGAAGGAAATTGTTGTGCTAGAGTTTCAAGTAAAAGATAACAAAAATAATAGTATGAAGGAGGGAGAATAAGAAATACAAATAAAACCATAAAGTGTCATAGTAAAGGCTATAAAGTGTTTTAAGGTCTTAAAACATACAAAGATTTGAATATTCCTTTAGGCTGAAGGGTTTGCCCACCCTTGATGTATTCTCAGGGTTTTTACACTGTTTTACACTGTTGCTGGTAGTTTGGCCCATTCCTCCATGCAGACCTCTTACCTCTTGTAGATCCTGCCTACAAAGCCACTCCTTCATTGCCCGGGCAGTGTGTTTGGGGTCATTGTTATGCCGAAACCCAGCCATATTTTATCTTCAATGCTCCTGCTAATGGAAGGAGATTATCACTCCAAATCTCACAATCCATGGCCGCATTAATTCTTTCCTTTACACAGATCAGTCATTTGGTCCCTTAGCAGAAGAACAGCTCGAGAGCCATGCTTTATACTGGTGATGCAACACAATTAGCTTTTACCAGAAAATTGTATTTCAGTTTCATCTGACCATGGAACATTCTGCCAGTCCTCTTCCGGATCATTCAAACACCCCCCTATAAAATTCTGACGCAATGGGGCACATACTGTCTGAAATAGGGGGGACACATGGGGCACTTCAGGGCTTGATTCCCCGGCAGCGTAGTGTGTTACTGATGGTAGCCTTTATTTCTTTGGTTCCAGATCTCTGCAGCTCATTCTTTAGGTCCCTCTGTGGTGTGTGTGATCAATTTGACCCCTTGGGGTGAGCTCTTGTGTGGAGCCCAAGGTGGAGGGAGATTATCAGTGGTCTTGTATGTCTTCCATTTTCTAATAATTGCTCCCACAGTGGATGTCTTCACACCAAGCTGCTCTCCTAGTCCAGATTCAGTCTTCCCAGCCTGGTGCCGGTTCACATTTTTGTTTACGGTGTCCTTAGACAGCTCTTTGGTCTTGGCCTGATTGAGTTTGGAGTGTGACGGTTTGAGGTTGTGGACAGGTGTCTTTTACCCTGGTAAACAAGTTCAAAAAGGTTACATTAATACAGGTGTGGAGAGAAAGAAGTTACAGGTCTGTGAGAGCTCTGTGTTATATTGTTTGTTGGTAACCAAATACTTATTTTACTAAAGCATTTACCAGTTAATTTATTAAAGATCTTTAGCCCCAGCACTGTCTCTCATAGTTAAATAGCAACAGAGGGTCAAATGTGCAAAGCCAAAAATGACTTGGATTGGGACAAAGTGGGGATAAAAATTGGATGAACTTTTCCTTGTTTTATTCATTATGAATATTTTCCATCAGCCGTGTTACAGACACTGCTTTACCAGGACATATTTACAAATGTTACCAGTATGTATTTGTATGTATTTAATTAAAAGTAAAGGATAATGTGTCTCATTACAATATCTCGTTACAATGTGAACACATGCAGTTCACAGACAAGGGCAGCTATTTGTGTTTTTACCCGCTGTGGTTTATATTCAGATGAGCTCAATGAGGGACGATGTCACTTTCTAGGACTTTCAAGTTGCACAACAGTGCTCATAGAGGAGATAAAAGAGCTACAGTTTATCACGGCATCTCCTCTGGTCCTGCTCACTCTAGGTGAACAGCAGGGGGTCCAGGGCTGGTCGGTGTTGGATCTCAGGTAAGACAGAACAACAAGGTGCTCAGAGGACGTCAGTCACTCCTACAGTCAGGATGGAAGATCTGTACCCAGGGTTCTGTGGTTCTTTGTTATCCTGCAGACGGGGATGATGTTGGAGGTCTTGGAGCAGACCGGCGCTCTAAAGGAGACTTCTGGGTGGCTGGACCTGGACCTGATTCTTCAGCAGAGTGTCAGCACTTCTCTCCATTCAGTGCAGTTAATAACCTCTCCATGTCAACGATGGTGATCTGATATCAGTTAATCTACAGGATACCAGTGTAAGAGTTCAGAGAAGTGGGATTCGGAATGAAAGTGTCCACGGAGGGGATTCCACAGGTCCCACATCTCCTCCGTGAAACACAGGAGTCAGGGACATCTCACCGGACGATGCTGCGTGAAGCTGATAACACAAGTCCATCAGGGGGATGGAGCTGTGTGATCACCTTCACTCCTATTTTCTTAATTCACAATTCAAAGTACAGTTAATTCATGTGGTTAGAATTAGATTTAATTCTATAATATGAAGTAGAATTAATTAATATAGTTTGTAGTAGAATTGAACCGAAGAGTTTGTCCGTTTTCCGATGTTTCCCCGTTAACGGAAGTGAAGAAGGGAGCTGTTGGTCCCTGAGGGCTCTAGGGTTCCGCGATTTGTTCCGGTCAAGAGCGCCGTCCAGTCCCGCCGCGTAAGTTCACTTTTACAAAAAATGTTGACGGTTTCTCGACGTACAACCGAATTGACCGTGTTTTTTTAACAACCGCGAAGCTACTCCCGGTGTTTTTGACGGTAATTGAGAGCCTTTCGGCCGAGAAATCTCGACGACGTTACAGATTTCGTGAGCTAAGGTGAGGCTAGCTAAGCCGCTCCGCTAGCTAAACAGCCTAGCTAGCGGCCTTCCGCCATCTTGTCTCGGAGCGCGTCGGTAATTTATTGTTGGCAACTCAAACGACAATGATAAAGCGGTGATTTATCCGAGCGTGGTCGGTTCCGTCCGCACCAGCAGTCGCCGTAACAGCCGGTATATGCCGGTGCGGGGCGGGGTGAGCGTTCAAGGCCGTCCAAGGCTGTTTGGGGTACCGGGGTCCAGTGGGTGTTCGCCACGGAACGAGATGATTTACCGTCGTGTTTAGAAAGTGTTCTGCAGGTAGTGACGAAACATGAGTTCAATTAAATGTAAATGTATATTTATATCCATTTTACTCTTGTCTTGTGTTTGTGACGTTTTTTGAATTGCGTTTCCCGGCGATGAGCGCCGAGTCTCTGGGAGAACTGATCGCGTCGATACGGTAACCAGACGGGTTCACAAGATGGCGCCCGTTTGCCGCGCTGTGTATCGTGAGCGGTTCAAACGTCCCGTTTCCACCTGTGTCTTTTCTCCTCACGGACGACTTTTTGCCACATTCCAGGTGGATTTGAAGGGGAAAAGAGTCCTAGGAGACGAAGGCCTCCACCGGGACCTCCGTCTCCGGGGCGATGGAGGAGATGCGGTGTCGGTCCGAGCCGAGCGGCGGAGACGGGCTGGGGGTTTATTTGTGAATGAAGTCGTGGGTGAAGCTGACGGTGCGGGGAATGTGGTGGTGTCGAGTGACGGTGTGGAGTTATCGCTTCTCGGCCTTTTGGCTAAGATCAAGTGTAGTATCTGTTCTTATCAGTTTAATATCTGATACGTCCCCTATCCGGGGACCATATATTAAATTGATTTTTGGAACAGGGAGATGGAATAGGGGCTTGCTCCGTCCACTCCACGCATCGACCTGGTATTGCAGTATCTCCAGGAACGGTGCACACCCCATTGATGTGACCAAAGTTAAATGTGTCTTCCCACAATACCTAAGATATCTCACGTACTCGGTAACTGGAACTTGTCTATGCCCCGCGTTACCTCGTGGTTCGCACGATTGTCAGCAATACTGTCCCTGTTGAATCTACCGGTAGGGAACGGTAGGTAGCGACACACGAGCGTGTCTGATTGAAACCCTGTCCCTACCGTTTGCCCCGTGCAGCCCAATAAAACTCTATGGACCAGAACTCAGCCTAAATGGATCGCATTTGTAACGGATGCGTGAAAATTCTTCGTGAAAATTGAAGCGTCTGTGTCGTTTTCGTCGTTCCGGCCCGTCGGAACTCAGAGCTGACGTTTTTTGACAGTGTGTGTATGAGACTGATCGTGTGTGAGCTCCCGGATCCTGCGGTGTTTGTGAAGAGACCGCGTAGGTTCCCCCCGAGTGAGAATGGCGTGCGTGTGAAAGGGATGCGTGCGCGTGACGTGTACAACTCATACTTACCTGGCAGGGGAGATACCATGATCAAGAAGGTGGTTCACCCAGGGCGAGGCTCAGCCATTGCACTCCGGCTATGCTGACCCCTGCGAATTCCCCAAATGTGGGAATCTCGACTGCATAATTTCTGGTAGTGGGGGACTGCGTTCGCGCTCTCCCCTGATTTACTGTTCAAGAGTAAGGTGGTGTTACCACTTGCCTGATCCTAGTTATCACTGCACGTATCATAACTGTTATCGGTTTGGGATGGGCTGTCTCCCAACTGGAGCATCCTTACTGCATATGGTAGGTGCATCACAAAAGTGTGTATTTATGATCTGCCCAAAAAACAGTCCAGAGTACCTGAAATCCTCTAGCTCCTGGCATCTGCACTCCCTGTAGCCTAGCCTCACAGTTCCACCTGAGTTCCTCTCATCTCCGCACATGTATGCTGTCTGGCTGCAACTGACTTTCGTTCCTTTCCAGAGCACACCCCACCTCTCCAAATTGTCCTCCACCTGTTTTCTGCTCTAACTACGGATCGCAACGGCATCTGCAAACGTCACGGTCCGTGGAGATTCATGTCTACCCTCATCCGTCAGCCCGTCCGTCACCATTGCGAACAAGAAGGGGCTCAGGGCCTATCCCCGAAGGAGTCCCGCTTCCACCTTGAACTTCTCTGGTACCACCTTACAGCACACCACACCACTGTCTCACAGCACACACTTCTCTGCCGCTCCTGACTTCCTCGTCGGATACCAGAGCTTCTCTCTTGGCGACCTGTGGTACGCCTTTTCAAGGTGCACGAAAAGGCAATGCGGCTCCCACCGGCCTTCTCTGTACTTCTCTACGAGCATTCTCGACGAAATATACCGCATCTGTAGTACTCTTCATTTTTGCATGTGTATTTTATTTATTTTTCTCTTTCTCTTGTCATTAACTGTCCCGCCGTGCATACGAGTCATGGTATGGCCTTGGCGAGCTCCCTCTTTACCTTAGGCTGTAGCCTAAGGAGTGTCTGATGATTTTTGGTTAGAGTAGCCTTTGGCGTCACTCGCTGTAATCATGGAGACTAAATAGAAGGAGCCCCTGACAGATGTGGAAATGACTGGAGGTGGAAAAGACAGAGGACGGCTGCTTATAAAATGCCCTTCCGCGTATGTTGTACTCGTTTACGGCCATACCACCCTGAACACGCCCGATCTCGTCTGATCTCGGAAGCTAAGCAGGGTCGGGCCTGGTTAGTACTTGGATGGGAGACCGCCTGGGAATACCAGGTGCCGTAAGCTTTTTCATGTTCGTCCTCTCTGCCGACAGCAGGGGGTGCTGTCTCTCGAGAGCGCCAACATTTTACACATGGACACACGCCGCTCATTCCCGCTCATACGCCGGATGCTTTTCCTGACGGGACCCCCTGCATTTTAGTGTATGCATACTGTTCTTGAGGAAAAATACAAGTGTTGACGTGGCATTGTCATTACCTGTTTTTTACCTATATCATCACTCACCTCATCATTTCTACACTTATCTCTTCCTGTGTTTGTATCTCATGCCTTCACTCACTGTAGAATCTGGCAAGAAAAGAAACGATAATGGCTTTAATGACACACACATGTAGGTATATGTATATATGAAATTATATATGCCATTTAACACCAAAGTTTCCTGATTTTTTATCAACAGTGTTAGTTGAAATGACTGCTTTTCTATCTATCTTTGGTCATCAATACATTCCAGAGTAGACTGTGCTGTTTTAATCTCACCTTTCTGTGAAAATCCTCTATGAATGAGCAAGGCTGTAATATCCACATACACTGCTCAAAAAAATAAAGGGAACACTTAAAAAACACATCCTAGATCTAAATGCATGAAATATTCTTATGAAATACTTTGCTCTTTACACAGTTGAATGTGCTGACAACAGAATCACACAAAAATGATCAATGGAAATCAATTGTATCAACCATGGAGGTCTGGATTAGTAATCACACTCAAAATTAAAGTGTAAAAACAAACACTAGGCTGATCCAACTTTGATGTAATGTCCTTAAAACAAGTCAAAATGAATCTGTGTTGCTTCCCGATTGGACACTGATTTCACAGACGTGTGATTGACTTGGAGTTACATTGTGTTGTTCAAGTTCCCTTTATTTTTTTGAGCAGTATACATCCATAGCCACATTTTCAATTGCACAATGTAAATGCTGTAATACGTATACACCTCTCTTGCTGTGCCTTTTGTAATAAATTTCAGGTTGCTTAGAAAAGTGATGGGGAAACCTTGGAGGCACCAAAGAATCAATGTGAGTTAGAGTGTAGGAGACACACCTTTCGGGGGAAATCCTGCTTTTCCAATCCAATCTGTGTCATGTCCTACAACCCACTAAAGGGATTCAATGCAGCATCGGTCTGTTCTACATCTGAGGCTTGCATCCTTCCACTGTCCAAGGCTGGACTCGCAGCTTTAAAACCAAAGGAATGGCTGTTTCAATGACGTGGAACCATGGTAATCCTTGCAGGCACACTGTCAAGCCTGCCGTTGCTCCCCTCCGTCTTCCCACTGAGATGTCCTGATGATCATCTCCATTGCCATGGTAAAGCTCTCAAGGGCCTGTCACAGAACACTGCTCATAAAAATAAAAGTAAGGAAAAGGAAAGGGGCTTTATGTTGACAGCATCTCCTATGCACTTGTTGACTGTAGGTGAACTGCATGGGGTCCAGGGCGGGTCGGTGATGGATCTCCGATGAGACAGAAAAACACGGTACTCAGAGTAAGCTGAAAAGGGAGGAGTGTTGTATGGTTTTCAGGAAGGTCTGGACAACCACTGGTAATTCTGATCAGGGAGACTGGGAGGTGAGTACCTGGTGTGTTGTTTGGAAGGAAAGAAGATCAGGAGACTTGGTGGTGGAATGAGGAAGTGCGGGAACATTTACAGAGAAAGCGGTTAAAAATGAAGTGGGACGCTGAGAGGACTGAAGAGTACAGGAAGGAGTACAGGGAGATACAATGGAAGGTAAATATAGAGATACCCAAGGCAAAACAGGGCGAATAATGACTTGTATGCTCGGTTGGACAGTTAGCAATGACAGAATGGTTAGTATATACAGCTTGTCAAAACAGATATTAATGGAAAGCATGTACAGCAGATCCGGGTGATGAAGGATAGAGAGGGAAATGGATTGGCAGATGCTAAAAGACATGGTAAGTGGACTTTTCTGAAAATTGTTAATGGGCAAGATCTTACTCTAGAGGCTAAAGTTCTCTTGCCTTTTCCATTACGGAAAGTCCGAAATGCATGTCCTGGTTAAGGGATCAAATCTTGGAAGAACATAACATGAATGCCTTTGGAGACCATCCAGGAAGTACAGTCCACCACAGTTTGCTATCAGGACATTGTTAATTCTTGTCAAAATCTCCTTCTCGAGGCAATCTTTCTTCCCTTGAAGACCTTTCACATCTCATCTGAGAAGCTTCTCCAATTTACTTTGCTGCCTCTCACAAACATAAGGTTTAAAAGGTGCTGCTGTGCTGACGGGATCCAGGTTGAGTAATTTTCATGTTACCAGTGCATCTGCCGAAAAATGAGTACTTCCTTGATTTAAGTGGGGAGAGGGGTAAGATAATATAATACTTTATTGATCCTCATAGGGGAAATTGGTTGTATATCTTTATATAGATATAAACATATCTGCTATTTCACTGTCATGTCAGTAATGCATTTGACTTTTCTTGGACTTAAACAGACTCTGTTTATTTGCACAGGCATCAGTGCTCAGCATCCATATAGAAACAACTGTAAAGTGCAGGTAGGTTTACAAAGGATGTATTTACAACTGAACTGCATCAGTTTGGTGGCAGAGCAAAAACGCATTGATAGGTAAAGTCACTCAGTTAAGCATCAGTTAAGCCACAGAATGCCAGTAAAAGAGTTCAGAGAAGCGGGACTCGGGATGAAAGTGTCCACGGAGGGGATTCCACAGCTCCCACATCTCCTCCGTGGAACACAGGAACATCTCACCTGACGATGCTGCGTTCACGGTCCATCAGCGGGATGGACCTGTGTGTTCACCTTCACTCTGGATAGTCTTTCATATAAACACGACATATAGTTTGGACTAGTGGTAATTCATTTAGTTTGAAGTAGAATGAATTAATATAGTTTGTGGTAGAATTGAACCGAAGAGTTTATGGCCGTTTTCCAATGTTTCCCCGTTAACGGAAGTGAAGAAGGGAGCTGTCGGTCCCTGAAGGCCCCGGGATTCCGCGATTTGTTCCCGGTCAAGAGCGCCGTCCAGCCCCGCCGCAGGCCGCCGTGTAAGTCCACTTTTATTGAGTACATTGACGGTTTCTCAACGTAGAATCGTATTGACCGAGTTTATAACAACCGCGAAGCAACTCCCGGTGTTTTTGGTGGTAATTGAGGACGTTTTCGGCCGAGAAACCTTGACGACGTCACAGATTTCGTGAGCTAAGGTGAGGCTAGCGAAGCCGCTCCGCTAGCTGAACAGCCTAGCTAGCGGCGTTCCGCCATCTTGCCTCGGAGCGCGTAGGTAGTTTAGTGTTAGCGACCCAAACGACAACGATAAAGCGGTCTAACCGAGCGTGGTCGGTTCCGCCCGCACCAGCAGTCGCCGTTAGAGCCGGTATTATCTGGTGGGGGGGCGGTGTTAGCATCTAAGGCCGTCGAAGGTGTGGCTGTTTGGGGTGTCCCAGGCCGAGGTGGCCGCCACGGGATTCGTCACGGAAGGAGGTGATTTACCGTCGATTTAAAAATTATAAAAACTAACAATTGTTCAACTGGTAGTGATGGAAGAGTAAATTCATTTCAAATGTAATATAGTGGCTTTTTATATCGAATTCTGTGTTGTCTCGTCTTCAGGGCGTTTTCAATCTGTAATCTTGCATAAGCGCTGAGACTCCGTGAGAACGTGAGGTGTCGATGCAGTAACCAGCGGTGTCCACAAGACTGCGCCCGTTCGCCGCGCGGTGAATTGTAACTGGTACAAAAGTCGTGTTTCCATCCGTCTTTTGGAATCTTTCCTCCCCATGGAAGACTTTATCGCACGTCTCGGGTAGATTTGAGACAGGGAGGATTTTTTTGCAGTGGTTTTTGAAGTCCTGGGTTGATTTTGATGCTTCGGCGTCCTATTGGGCGGCCGTGCACCACGTGACAGGGCAGATGCGGAAGCTGCATTAGCCATGTTCTTGTAAAGTAGGAACATCGGCCTCCACCGGGACCTCCGTCTCCGGGGCGATGGAGGAGATGCGATGTCGGTCCGAGCCGAGCGGCGGAGACGGGCTGGGGGTTTATTTGTGAATGAAGTCGTGGGTGAAGCTGACGGTGCGGGGAATGTGGTGGAGTCGAGTGACGGTGTGGAGTTATCGCTTCTCGGCCTTTTGGCTAAGATCAAGTGTAGTATCTGTTCTTATCAGTTTAATATCTGATACGTCCCCTATCCGGGGACCATATATTAAATTGATTTTTGGAACAGGGAGATGGAATAGGGGCTTGCTCCGTCCACTCCACGCATCGACCTGGTATTGCAGTATCTCCAGGAACGGTGCACCCCCCTCTAACTGTCAATAATAATACTTCCCTTGGTACAGTTCCCATATCTGAGAAGTACTTTATAATGAATCGGTAACACCGCATAATGTGACTTTGAACATCAAACTGGTATGTGAGAGTGAACGCGGCCACATTACTGACAAATGTGTATTGTGTGGATGATATTGTGACAACAATGCTGGTCATTCCCCCATTGTTGTTTCGATCGGAAACGGGTGCTAGATGAACACAAAGTAGCAGGAGGGTGTTGGGAGTGGTGCGACCAGAGTTTATCTGCTGGAAAGCCTGCCTCTACGATTTGCATTTGTGTAGCGACGTATTTTCCCACCTTGGATCGGATCTGAGAGGAAACGGATTGCATTTGAACGTAAACGGCAGTCCGGAAAGACTGTGTCAGACAAAGAGATCAGGGGAAGCAATAAGTGGCATCAGGAGGATGGGCGGAATGTGTTCTGCTTGTCCTCTGACTTTCACATGAAAATTCAAGCGTCTGGGTCGTTTCGGTCAATCGGAACTAAGAGTTGACGTTTCTCTTGTTGTTGAATGGCTGCGATGGCTGACCCTGGATCAGCTTGTGAAAGGGGCAATGCATGACGGGAAAGACTGTTCCCCGGTGCACCGGCGGGGTGTGTGTCGGTGTGTGTGAGATTCACTCCTTGCGACGTGTGTCTAAGGTGTGTGAGACGGATCTTGCGTGAGCTCCCGGATCCTGCGGTGTTTGTGAAGAGACCGCGTGGGTTCCCCCCGAGTGAGAAGAGCGTGCGTGTGAAAGGGGTGCGTGCGCGTGACGTGTACAACTCATACTTACCTGGCAGGGGAGATACCATGATCAAGAAGGTGGTTCACCCAGGGCGAGGCTCAGCCATTGCACTCCGGCTGTGCTGACCCCTGCGAATTCCCCAAATGTGGGAATCTCGACTGCATAATTTCTGGTAGTGGGGGACTGCGTTCGCGCTCTCCCCTGATTATATGTCAAAATTAAACACTCAAAAAAAATTTCAAGAGTCTTGTGCACTTAACGACCACCATGCACCGGCATGTAGTGTTTCAGAACTTATTTAGACATGTGCTTTCCTCCTAATGTTTTCAAAGGGGTGGGACTTCTTGTATGTTTCTCTCAGTTTAATGCAAAGGAGAACAAGACTTATATTGGGATTATTGATCCCGGTGATTGTACAACAGCACAAAATATCTAGTCACAGGTGTGTGGAACTTAAAAACATGGTCCTGGAGTAAAAAAAAAAAAACATTGTTTAAAGTCCATTTTCCACATCTGGAAACAACCTGAAATTTTAAGTTAACTCTGCACACCTTCAAATCTTAAGTAGCAGCTTCTTTATACAGATTTGCTACTGCAAGTTTTCACTTCGCAGCTGGTTTTATTTACATACTGCAAACAATGTTTAAAGCAGCCGCTGTGTCTCCCAGAATGTGAGCTTTAACTTAAATGCGCATATGCTGTCATAATACTGTGTTAATATTTTTTTGTGTCTTTGTAACATTTTGTTCAGATTATTCAAGTGCTTAGTAATATTAACTG
Organism: Fistularia commersonii; assembly: GCF_037954325.1. Lineage (NCBI taxonomy): Eukaryota > Metazoa > Chordata > Actinopteri > Syngnathiformes > Fistulariidae > Fistularia > Fistularia commersonii. Next base: position 936,531 of record NC_141301.1, read on the forward strand.
TTAAAGCGAGTTCCTGCAGTCATTGCAGGCATTGTAATTCAGAAAAAAAATCTGAATGTAGCTTCAGTGTATAGACACATATAACATATATTTAATTAAAATGTTTAAGTGCTCATGTTCTTTCTCGATGAATTGTTGAAATTCATTCATTGAATTGTCTAAAAATAAAGATTTCTTTATCATTTTATCAATTGTGTTTGTTGAATGACTGCATGATGGTGATTTGTCACAACAGCTGCAGTGGCAGAACCAGCCATAGTATATATTATGTATCCTCATCAACCAATAATTCAATACATTTGATGATATATTCCTTTTCTGTATTCATCAAAATGTCATACATGTAAAGTTAACATTTATCATCTCATTTCATATATCAGGATACCTAAGCTAATCTAAATTATCCCATCAGGACACCCTTTTGCTGCGAAAGCTTGTTTAGATAAATTCAAAGTTGTTGGTGAGATACAGGCAGGAGGCAGGAGACGTTTATTTGACATTTTATGGCCTTGACTCTGGAACGCAGTCCACCTTGCAATCTGTGAGGACTTTGTCATGCCTTCATCTGTAGCATCCATCTGCCAGTGCCTTTGCACATGCAGTCAAGATGTGGTTCAGGGTGCAGAGACCTGCCCCAAATCTTCAAATTATCTGGAGTAGAAAGAGGTCTTTTTTACACAGGATTTATTGTTTATACAGCACATTTTTCTTATTACAAACATGTAGCAAAATGGGGGGGCTAGAACCGATCAATTGCATTTTAACCCCCATTTGATATGAGCAAATGGAGGTATGAGCTCAGCATTGTGTAGTTCGTGTGAACCAAGTTGTGTTCAACCCGATTGTTGTCCGCTTTCCAGATTGAGGGCGAAGTCCCCGTCCACAACACCAGGGGGACCCAACCTGCCCGTGTTTCAGTCTTGAGTGGGCGGAGGCGTTGTTAACGGGGCCGGAAGTGAGATCACCCCGAGGACCTGTTTGCTTTTCCGATCTCCGGCTTAACCTGTCTGATAGGTGTGGGCTGGCGCAGGTACGAAGAGGAGCGGGGCCGAGAGAGGAGGAGGAAAGCGGCGCAGAGCTCCTTCTCGCACGGCGAGCGAAACCCAGAGGTCTGACCGAGCAGAGGAGTGAGGGAGGGAGAATGTGACACAACCTGGCGGAGATTCTTCGGCTGCCTAACGGCCAATGGGTGGAGGATACCAATGTTGCAGCTCAAGCTCTGGGATGTACAAGACGTCGCTGTGTTTATCAGCATCACGCTCTATATGTTTCACCTGGGTAAGTTCTAGCACACCCGCAAACAGTTCCTCTAATGATTCCCCAGCAGGCAGGGTTTGCCGTCGCGTCCTGCCCGTGAAGGAATGCTTATTGCCTCATCCTCATTTCAACCTGTGCATATAAAAGCCGCCCTTTTTTTTCGCCTCTCGAGCGGAATTCTTTTCCCGTGTCTCACTCTGTAAACACGGCAGAGGCAGAACCAGATCCCCAAGTCGGTGTCCCGCGGAAACCCACAGACATGAGACAAGGCCGATTCCTGCAACACGTCCGACAGGTTTCCTTCCTCCAGCAGGCACGACGTAATTTGATACCGCCCCCGTACTAGCGATCCGTGTCCGTCTAATCCCGCCGAAGGCCCCCGGCGAGCAAATCCCGGTTGATATTTGTAGGTCAGGTGGGACGCGCTGGTTCTGAGACTCGCCTGGAGGATTTTGTGAGCAAAAGCCCAGAGGGATGATTTTACTGGAGCGTCCTTCTCTGGTCCTGGAGGGCAACCGGCCACAGGGGCAACATCTGACCATGAAGGTGATGGAAACAATACGTTGGGAGACCAGGGTGCAGGACCTTCCGTCCTGCTTGGATAGACCTCCAGGTCGAAATGAGGTTCAGACACTTTCTTGGTTATTCATTCAGTATCTATTTGCTTTGTATTCATTGATTTATCTATGTAAACTTTTTTTAATCTGTATTCATGTATTCAACATTTATTTAATTCCACTACCCTACTTGTCTAGTTGTGAATTTATGTGCATGCTTGATTTATCATGTCATATGTTTTCATGAATGCAATGCCCTTCCTGTTATGCATTTAGATATGTGCATACTGTTTTTATTTACTCAATTATTAATTTGATATTCATTTATTTATACTATCTGTACTATCTAGTTGCACACTTTATTTTTATTTATTTGCTAAATTTGTAGTTATTTATTTATTGACCTACCCTGCCAGTCATGTACTTATATTCAACTGTTTATTTTGTATTTATTTACGCTATCTATCTATTGTATATTTGTCAGCCTGTGTGTACCTGCACACGTGTATCTTATGTGCATGTGCGTCCATCTGGCGTCTCACAGCGGGATCTCCACTGCTCTCCTCCCACAGCCGGAGCCATCTCCATCCAGTCTCCGCTGAGGAGCCTGACTAGGTCGGTGCAGGAGGACGTGGTCTTCTCCGTGAACGTCACCACCGTCGGGATCCCCACCGTACAGTGGACCTTCATGTCGGGGGCGGTGAGCCGCGCCATCGGGGTCTGGCAGCCTGGCGGCTTCACCAACCTCACGGTGGATTACAGAGCCAGAGTGCAGCCCTATGACAACGGCTCCATGGGCCTCAGGGACCTTCGGCTGCAGGACGGCGGCTTCTACGTGATCACCATCACGGAAACCTCCGGGAGCAGCAAGGACGCCGGCTTTGTCCTGAAAGTGAACGGTGAGTTTATGCCTGGGCAGACCGGGTGTCTTCGTTTCCTTCTCCTCCTGCTGGGTTTCCATGCCGTGGAGAAAGATAGGTTAGCTGCAAAGGTCTTGTTTTCTGCGATTCCACGGTGGAGACAGCATTTATCTTGTCATCTGGTCATTGACGTTGACTATCCGGCCCGCCCGGCTCTCAGGAGATGTTCCCACTGGAGTTGTCACAAATCTATTGACTTCTCTGTTGTTATTTTCCCCTCGTCTCTGTTCTCCAGAGGTGCTGTACGAGGATCTGCAGTACCTCTCCGTCTCGGCGCTGGCCCTGGGCTGCCTGGCTGGCCTTCTCATGTTGGTCATGTGGCTGCTGAACAGAGTCTACAGGACTGTAAGGGGCTGGAGGCGGAGCAAACAGATGCCAGGTAAAGGCCAGTTTTCAAAGTCCACTGTCACTTTATGAGCAGGTTCAGAGCAGAGTTGAAGATGTAATCGCTTTGAAGAACTGCCCCAGAGCATTTAACACCATGTGAGAGGTCCAGAACCAGCTCTGGAGGCTGCTGACCTCCCACTCTTCTTTTTGAAATCACTTATCATGGATCCAAACACCCAACCTTTGAGCAAACCACCCGAATAGAACTTCCTCAACCGTCTTGAGGTCTTCAGCCAGTAGCCTTTTTGGTCTTGATTGGGAAGTAGTTTCAGTAATATTGTCACAAGAACACGCAGAGCTTTTTTTTTTTTTTTTTTTTTTTTTTTGGTCAGCACATGATGTGCTGACCAAAGGTCAGCCTGACCCATCTTGGCTGAAAACTGTGTTGAAAGACTTTGAATAAACGTTGAAGGCAGAGGAACCTGGAATGAGCGTGGAACCTCTGTGAAAAGGCAGATGCATGCGGACCCGGTTCTCTTCCGGCACCTGTGTTTTGTGCAGAGACCCTGTTATCTGTCACGTTCTGGTGTTGGGTGTGCACCGGTTCAAAGGTCTGTCACGCGGCGCTAACGTTTATTTTTTTCCTTTTTGCAGAAAATGATGCCACAGAGCTGCAGCCTCTTTGATGGGAAACTAAACCGTGCACCTTGTGCCTGAACCAAAAAAAAAAAAAACCACACACGATGCCGTTGTTGCTGTAGTAACTTTAACCTTGGAGTACTTTGATAGGATATTTTTGTGAAGAAGACTTGGTCTCACTGTTTACATTTTATATAAATGCATTTTAAGTCACTGCTAACTCACGGAATCCAATGTAAATATCTCGGTGGAGAAAACGACCCCCCAAAAAGTGATGTATTTATTGTAAAACACTTTGATTTTCTTCTAATAAATCTGTTTTCTGTATTTTGCTGAAATGCATGGCAGGGCTTCAAAAACAGTGAGGTCAGTGGAGACTGCGAACAAATAATGCTTGATGCAGAACGGCGAGGAGACGTAAGTCTCCAAATAAAATACGCAGGATTTCTAACTGGTTTCATTTCTTCCTCCTCCCCCGTGTTGACAATTGTCTTTCTGAGCTCTGCTTTGTCTGATACTCTCTTCTTCCTCATTGGCGTCAGACTTGTTTCTCCAGCTCAGTCCTTGTTAAATAACCAAATATACAGTTTATTCTGTATATACCTGTCCTGCTCCTGCTAACTCTCTGCTGCTCTTTGCTTCTAGTATTTAATCCTCAGACATGGATAAATATGAGTGAGGATTACATGTCTGTCATACTGCGGCAGCTGGAAATGCCCTGGAAAATCATTTAAAAGGCTTCCTCACACACTCACAGTCGGGAAGGAGGATGAAGATGAAGCACTTTAATCGGTCTCACTTTTTCACGGTAACAAGGACACTCAAAGAGCGAGGCCATCAAGAAAAAGCAAACTCCAGAGCAGGTCAGATCTACAGCTTCTGTTACCGTGGCGAAAACCCGGAGTTTCTCCCCTGAAGTTGTAATCGAAAGCAGAGATACATGAGAAACCAGAGGCGGAGGAGAGAGGAAGAGCCTCCCAGTTGGTAGGAGACACGTCTACGGACAGGGGGTCAGAGCAGCCATGAGGAGCTCCATCTTGTAGACAAAGTTGCGTCCCTCCATCTTGCTCCAGTGGACCTCCTTGTACGGGCCCCGCAGGTGGCTCCACTTGCTGTCCTGGATGGTGTCACTCTTGGGCAGCTCTTTGCTCTGGCTGCGTGGGAACTGCACCAGGACTTTGCAACCGCTCTCCGGACCGTTTCGCACTGAAAGAAGAGGCAGATGTTCGTCAGAGAAAACGGGCGATATCTATGTATGTCGGAGTCGCTACAGAGGCGCCCGTCTCACCCGAGATGGCGTACTCTCCGTTGGGAGAGGCGACGGTGATGGCGGAGGCGTTGCCGATGCTCTCCACCGGGCCGAGGCCCACGTGGTTGCTGAAGCTCAGGACGTGCCAACCCATCACCTTGGCCAGCTGCTGCACGGCGTGAACCTGATGCTGCGACATCTGTGAGAAGACGGTCGGAGGTGGACTTTGAGTAAATGCAGAAAATCCTCCTCTGCTCATAACTGAATGAAGAAGTGATGTGGTAGTTCTGGATACCTGTGAGAGGAGGAAGTCCTGCAGCTCCTGTTCCTGGTGAGATAAGGTGATGACGCGACCATCTCTGTGCACCACCCGGATCTGCTCCACCCCGATGTTCAACTGCAGCTGGATGGACCTGGATACACAAACCACCCGTCAGCGCCGGGATTGCAATACCAGAAAGTTCAAACCGAGTGGACTTCTGGATTGTAGTTTTGCAGGAGAAGCACACCAGAACCTTCTGACAACATCCGGTCCAGCCCTTGGCTGCATGAGCCGAGAAGAAACCATCTGCTCCAGTGTCTCTGAGACTTTCTGAACTTTGTAGGACCCAACTGTTCGAATCAGGAGGGTGAAACAACAGGTCTATGGGGCCAATGACTGAGGCCATGTTTGTAGTCCTATAGTTTGACTACAAAACTTCACAGACACAGCTACTTCCTGTATCCGATTTCATCAATTTCATCAATAATGGAAGCAGAAGATGTGATCGGTGAGCCTCTGCCATCTTTTCCACCGGTCCCTCTCCCCTTCTTCTCCCCTCCACCTCAGATACCTACTTGCAGATCTGCTCGTAGCCCTGGGAGGTGATCAGCACCTTCACGCTGGACTCGTAGACGTCGTTGATGTTGGACCAGTGGGCCTGGATCTGGGGGTCCTCGATGCGACTGGCCAGGCTGTCGATGGTCCGCGCCGTCCTGGTGATAAGCAACGGCGGAGAGGTTTGGGACACCGAGGTTTAGTCAACAAACATCTACCCGTGGAGCAGTGTAGTATGGAACAACACTGGAGATGGCAGGTTACAAGTATAATCGGGTCGCCTCAGTCTGGTCATCAGTGGTTTACAACGTTATCTTCTCCCCCTCACACTGACCTACAAGGATCTTCTACTGTCCTCCTGTCTGCTGAGACAGCGAGGAGGACAGTTTGACCAGACCTTTGAGCTGCTCGGTTCGCAGATAATGGCAAGGGCGAGTTAGGTTTGAAATGTAATCATGAGTTTGTAGTTTTGCTCCTACTGGGATGTTCTCATTCAGGTCCAAACCGAGAATTAACCGGTTGTTTTTAGTGTCTCGCCTCAGACTGGTTTGTAAATGGACATGGTAAACATCACCGCCACGGTGAAGCAGATGTTTCACATGGTTTCCGTGGTGCCGACAAAAAGACCCTGGATGCAATCTCACAGATTCTCAAGCTGAATGACAGCCGCTAAAAATGTCCCGTACCTGCTACGGAGGAAGATGTGCTTGGCCTGCTTGATGATCTTCTCCAGCAGGCCCTCGCTCTGCTGGAGGCCGGAGATTTCTGCCTTGTCGTAGGCCAGCGGGCCGGCCAGGCGCAGGCGTTTGTGGCCAAAGGGGGCGCTGGCAGGGTGTGGCATCACCACGGAGCTCAGCTGCTGCTTGTGGAACTGGAACAGAGAGAACCTGCTCACTCCTTGGACGACTTTGGGATTTTCCGCTCGGTCATGAGCGAGCTTCTTCTCACCTCTCGCATCATCTGGTGCAGGTTGTGCTCCAGCACGTACAGGTGGTCATCAGGTTTGGACTTCTGCGGAGACGCCTTGTTCTTCTTCTCTCCGGTGGAGTGGCAGAGTGATATTGAAAGCTGCAGGCCTGCAGAAGAAGATGGCAGATGTAGATACACATTTTGACTTTCTTTGTAAAGAAAATAAATTAAGAATGAGCGTGGAGACCTGGGAAAGGCTGCGAGATGATCTGATTCTTCACCACAATGTGAGGGATCTGGGATTTGATCTGCACGGCCTCTCTGGACAGCTGGGCGAAGATCTCCTTGCAGAGCAGGACATTCTGAGCCGCCTCCAGCTTCACGTGCCACGGCTGGGTGCCTGGACCAGAAGAAGATGTTTAGGACATCTGGGAGCTGGCAGACACTAACCTATGGGTTTGCCGTGAATCCCACCTGCTTTGGTTTTGGGCTGTCTTCTGAAGAGGTTGACCGTGCCGAGGTCACCGATGTCCGGAGCTTGCTTCTGGATGGAGACCTGAAGACACGGACGGAGGTGGACTGAGAAGATCTCGCTCCTGCAGCCGCTCTGTGGCGATGCTGGATTTTAAGGCGTTATCACCTTGATATAAGCAGATCCCTCCAGGTCGCTGGGGATCTGGACGTCCAGGGGGCAGTAATCCTCCGGGATCTTCTTGTCCAGATCGATGTCTGTGTTCTTGATGACCTCAAAGGTGCCTTGGTGAGGAAACAGGGAGCCTGCGAGGGCGAGAAGTCAACACATGCTTGATGTTCCGGACTCAGACTGGAAGTGTCTTCACCGCGCACTGACCGGCGCTCCGGTAGCTGAGGTCCCCCAGGATCTTGTCTCCGATTTTGCGCAGTTTCCACTGTGAACGCAGCCGGAGAAGTTCTGAATTGAAGTCTCTCTGCCTTCTGTTCTCCTGGTTCTCAGCCACGGACTTGTTGAGCTTCTCCGCTCCCCTCAGGAGGAGCTGCCCCGCCGTGGCCAGAGACTTCTTCTTGCTGATCAGCTGGAACACCTGCGGGGTCTGCGCAAGAAACAGATCATCCGCAAGTGGGACAAGGACCGGGGCGTAACCGGGAATCAACGATCTCCTACCTTCCCTGCGTTGGGATCTTGAGACACCGGGTCCAAGGCCATGTACTTCTTCTCCTTCACCACGCTGAGCACATCGTACAAGACGCACATCTCCGTCAGGGCGCTGCGCAGGTTGTTGCGCACCGAGTCCCATGGCCAAAGAGACGGCTGGAACTTCACCTGGCCTGCGTGAGAAGACAACCCGGTCGGGGATGAGTGGGCACGCAGGGACCAGATGGTTCTCCAGAAAAAACTAATGGGGGTCGTCAGGAACAAATCTGAGGGGGCCTTCAGGTGTTGGTGTGGTATTTACATCTACCAAATGACTGACATGTACCAAACGAAGATAGACCTCCCTGTAGATACCTTCCTCCTCCTCTGGCTCCTGCTTGCCCCACTCCCGGTCCCTGGATTCCCCCTCCGCTCCTTCCTCCTCCGAGTCGGACCCCTGGCTGAAGTCGATCCTCTGCGCCAGCTTGGCCAGGTTCTGCGACATGGACAGCGGGGCCACGTAGGTCTCCGTCCCGTCCAAGGCCACCTCCTGAACCTGCTTCTCGCAGGAGGACTCGATGCTGACCCTCACCGCTGGACCCCCGGACATGGCGGAGAACCTGGAGGGTCAGCCGCTCATTCATAAGTACAGACACGTAAACACTGATATATATGCCGATTCGAAAGGGGAAAAAAGCAAAAGGTGTCAGCTCTGGATATGTTTAGACGAATTAAAATATTTATGGTTGTTTTAGTCGACATTTATCATACCGTTTTAATGAAATCGCTGAAATATTAATTATGATAATGGCTGCATTAGCTAGTGTCGTGTTGCTGCAAGTGGCTAGCCAGGGCGCTAGCTCAGGGCTAATCACGTCGCAGGAGGAAGTTAACGTTTAAATCAACACTGCAAACACTGCGCTTGATCTTACCTGTGTGACACAATGTAATCCCGATTTAGGAAGATCGATTCCCTGAAGCCACTACTTTTTGTTTTTCTCTCCCCGATGGCGCTTTGAATGGCGATTTCTTCGCTGTTTATTCAGTAGCAAGCGCTCTCTACCACCTCCCACTGGGACACGGGAGAAGTCCTCCACCTTCGTCTTAAAACATGTAAAAACAATTTGCCTGAAAACTAATAATGGAAAAGCTAGATACGCGTGTTATTGCTATTTCGGAATGGTATAATTTGGGTATAAATTATCACATTAATAAGAAGAATCAGAGACGTCCTTCCGGCTTTGGGAATGGGGCTTTTGTTTACCTTATTCCCCCGGGATGATCGTTTCTGTAACGGATAAAAGGCTCCGTGTTTTTTTAGTGTTTCTCCATTTAAACTCAATTCGTTTTCTTTGCGCTTCTGGTCGATTGAGGGGGCTGCATAATATTTTATTTTGAAATGCTACCGGATGCTGCGATGTCACACGGTGGGGATCCACGGCGGGCAGTTTAAACAAGCGGAAATGACGTTGCGGGACAACAACGGTCTCTTCGGGTTGGCGAGAATATCATGATTTCTTTTTTAGGTTTCATTCAGCGCCAGTCGGGTTCCATTTGACCAGGCCTAGTTTGTTGTACGTTTGAAATGATTTCGCTTAAGTTAGTTTCACTCGCGATGCTCGCAAGGGCGCGCAAACCCGGGAACAAACGAAGCGGCTAGCAGAGTGCTAGCAGCGTGCTAGCAGAGCTGGCACAGCCGGACAAAATGAAGAGGAGAGTTGCTAGATTGCGACCGAGTCCCAACGAGGAGGCTCAGATGATACGAGAGGAAAAGGAAAGGAGGAGAAAACTGCGAATACAACAGGTAGGTTCAGGTTGGATAAAAAAAAAGACAATCCTTTCAAGTTTGTTTTTTGAGCAACGTTGTTTGCGTTCTTGTTCAACAGACTTTGCCCTCAGTGTGTTCACTTCACACGGATTTATTTGCACTATGTGATTGTCTTCACGCTCTCATTGATACGTAAGAAGTGCTTCTACTGAAAGCCATCAATTTTGAAACTCTCAAATATCAATTTGTGGGAAACCGGGCCAAAATATGTGCAGGTTAGTTATGATTGTGTGTAACAAATTTTGTTAAGGCACATTATCTCCACCCATAGCCTACAGCTTATCTGGGGTTTGGGTCTCTTGGTGCGGCTCTCAATTGTGAGGTGTTCCCGGGCCAGCAGATAGACTCCGTCCCCCCAGCATGTCTTGGGACTTCTGTGGCCCCTCCACATGGTGGCATGTAACTGACGGCTTTGGTTGAAGTTTTGGTTCTCATTGTCTTTTTTAGATTTGAACTGAACATTCTCTGCCATTTTCCAGACCGCCTGTTTTCAAGAAGTCTGATGTTCAGATTGTTGTAAGACCCTCCTGCCCGATAACCTGCTGATATAATGTGGAGTTGTTACTGACTCACAGGTGCGTGAGCAGCAGCGGCACATCGCGATGCAGATCCGCCAGAATGTCGAGCAGAGGAGGCAGCAAGAGATGGTGCAGCTGGAGGAGGAGCTGAGGGAGCAATGGGAGCGACAGCGTAGGGAGAAACTCTCCGCCCTGCAGGCGCTGTACGAGCAGAACCTCCAGCTCCTCGGCCAGGGACACCGGAGTGCCAAGGAAAATGTAAGCTGCTGATGAGAAGCGCTTATCCAGCTGCCGCCGCCTTGAAGCTCCGGCTTAATGTATGTCTCCTCAGGAGCCTGACCTTGCGGCCATGGCTCGGAGGGAGGAGGAGAACCATGCCAAAGCAGAGGAGCGTTACAGGGAAGCCCTGAAGGAGCTGAAGTCAGCACGACTTAAGGAGCGTGAAAGGCAGAGCCAGTGAGCAGAGCTTGAAAGATGTTTCCATGTTCGGAGGCAATCGGAATGGACGGAACGTTGTGGGTGATCCTGGGTTCGTCTTTGTTTCTGCAGATCCATCAACGCCAGGAACAGAGCGCTCCAGGCAGAAAAGGAGCGATCGGCGAAAATAGCCCGCCTCCCGCCGCCTCCTCCGCACCCCGCTCAGGTGGTCGACCCCCTCGGTACCCTATCCCACTCCAGAGAGCAGAACTCCACTGTTTGTAAATGTGAAGAGCATCAAGATATCTGATCGCGCCTGCGGGAGCCACGTCACAAGAATCAGAACCTCGGTGGTTTTAATTCCCCGTTCTGCTCGCGGGTGACGTCGTCTTCTCTCGACCCGACAGAACATCGATGCCACGCAGCCGCACAAAGGACAGAAGTTGGACGCCCGTGCCTTCGCCGCCACACATTTCCACGTGCCTGAGGTCAGCGTGGACCGGGAGGGAGACACGCAGCAGGTGGGACTTCCGGGTCTGGAAAGAACCCGACTCTTGTCACCTCCTGTCAGAGCTGCCTAACCTGTCCGCACCTGGTAGCCCAGCGCCCGAGAGGAGGCCCGGCTGGAGATGAGGAGGCTGCAAGACGCCCAGCGGGAGGACGAGAGGAGGAAGGGGGAGCAGCAGGAGAAGGCTCGTCTCCGAGGGGAGTGCGCTCTGAGGAAGGAGCGGCTGGCGCTGGTACGACTCTCCACCATATTGACATCAGCGCTCAGTTTCTGGTTCTGCTGATGCTCTGATGAAGTTACCGGTTCTTTGGGTGCGACCGTTGGTCCCCGCAGGACCGCCGGCACCTGCTGGTGGAACTGGAGCAAATGCAGCAGATGGAGCTGAGGCGGAGGAAGCAGCGCGTGTCGCAGATGCCCCCGCAGGTCCTCCAGCCCCTCTACAGGAGACAGGAGATGCGGGAGGACCTCCAGAGGGAGATGGAGATTGCTTTTGAGGAGATGTACACCAGCGAGAGGAGTAAGGAGTGTCTCAGGGGGGACCCGGCGGTCCAGCTGGTACCCGAACCTCCGCCGGCCCCGTCCGAAGGCAGCCAGGACCGGGACCTGGACGTCACAGTGGATGAGCCGGCCTCTGGTGAGACAGAGGACAGGCTGCAGGAGACCGGCCACACTGAGCAGGAGACATCTGATGCTGGTAGGTAGAGCCGCCAGGGACAGAAGAACCAGATCCACAGATATTGAGGGTTCTGGTGATCACATTTGGGAATAAAATGTTAATACCTGGTTGTCATTTGGTACCAGCCCACGTGTTCCCTTTGCCGTCTGTCTGAAGGGCCAGCGGAGCCTTCCAGACCTCCTCCCCGCCGCATGCTGAAGAAACTCCTGGATCGTATCAGGAACCAGAGGAACCAGTGGACGGACCGCAGCAGTCCCTTCGTCGTGGACGAAGCACACAGTCAGATCCCCGAGCGGGACTCGTCCATCGACACGGGTTCTCTGACCGGCGAGGAGAGGTGCAAACCTGAGGAGCTTCCCGGGCCTGTCCACTCACCCCCAGGTGACGCCCTCAACGTTACCTCCTCTAGCTTCCTGCAGCTCATCTGAAGGTTATCCATAACCCAGTGGACAGAGTGAGTAACCTCAACGTACGTCCTTTTCTGGTGCAGCACCTGAGCGTGCAGAGCAGCGGGAGGAGGCTGCTCCTCACCCCGATGGACCCGTCCACTCCGTCCAGGAGGACCAACACAGGAGAAGGGTGAGCGCTGGTTTGTACAAAATGCTGAAAAGGAACCCCGAAGAACAAGGAGGCCGCTTCCCTCTGAGCCACGTTTCGTCAGATTTGCTTGACACGGCGCTCTTTGTCAGGTCTCCTTCGAGGAGCGTGGAGCTCCTCAGGGGTCACGCCTCCCCCTAATGTTCTAAAGTGATTTGTGCTGAAAAAGTCAGAGGTGTTCATTTTCTGCAAAGACGTCCCCCAGTTACAACTCATGGATTTTCCGTTTTCCCCGGTCTTGTGTATTTTAAGGTTTTGCAAATGTTTTGTTGGCAGCTCACACACGTCCGTCCTAATTTGCCAGGAGATGGAGCTGGAGCAGGAGAAGCAGCAGCAGATCCGGCTGCTGCAGGAGCTGGAGGAGCAGAAGACCCAGCTGGAGCGGATGCTGTTGGAGGCTCAGCGGGAGCGAGAGCAGCTGAGGGTCACCGTCGGCCGGGAGGCTCCCGTGATCCGAGAAGAAGCGTCCAAGCGGGAGGAGCAGAAGGAGGAGGAAGGGGAGGTCACCCGTGATGTGGAGGTAGGCCTCCTGTCACGTGCACACCAGCTTTGTTCTCACAGAGCTTGAGACAAACGGCGTCCTTTCAGATGTTTCCACACTGTGAGGGTGAGCACACCAGGAGGATCAGGGAGTACCAGGCCCGCCTGCTGGAGCACAACAGGTACGTCTGCTGGACGTTGGCCGGCGTGCATCATTTCAGATCTGCACACGTGCTGGTTTCATAAATGTCCCCTTGGTCCATCTAGGACTCACCAGAGGTCCGTGGAAGTGGCCCGCCAGCGTCTGGAGGAGTACCAGCGGGCGCTGCGCGTCCGTCAGAGCATGATGGCCTCCTCGCCGTCCCCTCTGGATGTGGGCCGTTCTCCTCCATGTCTCCATCACCACCTTCCCGTGCAGTTTCTCAGAACATGCGCGCACAGCGACGCACGGCCGCCCTCCTCCACGGAAGCGCCTACCAGAGAGTCGGATGTTTGCGGCCCACCATCGTCCTCACACCGCCGCCACATTCAGGAGGTCACAGAAGGCATCATGGAGAGGGTGACGCGACACCTCCCGGAGCGACTGAGACCCTCCGGCAGCGCCGCCGCCCTGAGCCCGGCCTCTGAGGAGGCGCCTCCGGCCCGAGAGCAGCCGAGGCCCGGCGGGGACGAGCTGAGGAGGAGACGGGACCTGGAGCAGATGAGGAAGCAGAAGGAGGCCCTGCAGGCTCTGATAGGTGTCGACACACAGGTGAGTTTGGCACCGCTCAGACCTGCCGCTGGTCCTGGAGCTTCAGGATAACCCTCAGCCTCCCGCCTGCAGCCTCCTCCTGAGGTGGACCACGAGGAGCCCGGGTCCGAGGACATCGGCCTGACGCGCCAGCTGTTACTGGGCTCGCTGCTTCGAGCGATAGAGGAGTCTCACGGAGGGAGTCTGTCTCACCTGGAGGAGCCTCAGGAGGACATCTCCTCCTCGTCCGGTCTGTTTGCACGTCTCCTCGCCTTCTCGGGATTCACCCCTCAGCCCGTGGTGACGGCTCTGTCCTCCTCAGGCCACCTCCCTCCTCCCAGAGTGCCCAAGCCCCCCGTGACCCGTGTCCGTCTGGGGCTCCTGGAGATGATGCCCGAACCGCACGAGCTCAGCGCCATTCAAGAAGTGGAGACGCCCGTCAACACCAGCAGAGTCCTGGATCGGCACCTTCCAGAAACATCTGAGCAGGCCTCGGACGAGGAGGACCGCGAGACGCCGCCGACTCGCTATGTGGACCGGCTCCCGCCGGAGCTGCCCGTCTCACCTCCGGCCCCGGGAGGCTCTCCGTGCTCCGGGACCAGCTCGGGGAGGTCCACCTGGTCCTCCGGAGAGAGGCTGCTGTCCGGAGCTGGGAGCCCCTCCGAGTCCTCCCAGCCTGGTACGTGAAGGTCGGGAGGAGGAGGAGCAGGAGGAACGACGAGAAGAGAGAACCTCAACTGTTTCTGTTTGGCGGCGCTTTTTCTTCCAGACTCCATCCAGAGGATCATCTCGCCGCCCTCCCTCCCCTCCGAGGACACCGGCCGGCACACGGCTGCACACGACCTGGTAGGTCCTGACCTCCTCACGTCTCCTGTCCCTCCAGCTTCCGTCTCTGAACGTCCTCTGAGGTTCACACACTGTGGACCCGTGATGAAAACTAGCCAAATCTGAGCGCCGGGCACCGGCCTATGATTACGCTTGAGAAGCTTTCTTACTCGTGTGTGTATGTGTGCGTGCATGTGTGTGTGTGTATGTGTACGTGCATGTGTGTGTGTGTGTGTGTGTGTGCGTGTGTGTGTGTCCTGTTTTCTGAGCGATGATGTGACTTTACGTGGCCTGAGGTGTGTTTGACAAAATGCACTTTGTGATGGTGTCTACACTTGAACTGAGCTCAGATCTCTCAGGACTTCTCAGGACCTTCTGACCTCTGAGTAGATCCTCCAAAAGAAAAAAAAAAATCAACAACATTTTGTGTGTGTGTGTGTGTGTGTGTCAGTCATCTCCCAGACCCCCTTGCTCTGACGCCTCCACCACCATTTCCACTGGCAGCTATATAACCACCGACCCCGAGCAGAACCTGGTCAGAGGTGAGAGTTTGGTGTGTGTGTGTGTGTGGAGTCCTCAGAACACGAGTTGCCGTCTTGAAGAAGGGCGATCCGAGGAGCCGCAGATGTTCTGGTTGTGGTCGTGGTCTCAGCCTGGTGTCTGATCCCTCAGCAGATGCAGAAGCTCCTGGGTCGTCCTCCCAGTGCTCGTCTCCAGCCAGCAGTCGCTCCTACGTGAAGGACGTGCACTCGCTGTTCAACGAGAGCAGCATCCAGCGCATCATCGACCGCTACGCCGCCGAGCTGGACCTCTCCCTGAACGCCGCCGGAGGTGCGACCGTAACTCCGGCGAGGCCACGCCGGCTCCTCGCTCGGCCGCTGACCCTCCCTGTGTTTCTGCAGGTCACTCCCCAGCCTCCGACACCGGGGGGGACGGCCCCGGAGCCACGGACGGCCCCGGAGCCACGGACGGCCCCGGAGCCACGGACGCCACGGAGCCGCGGAGCCGCGGGCGGACCGGGGACCTGCAGGTCAGCCTGTCACCGTCTACTTCCTGAATTCATGGCGTTTGACGTTCATCAGCCACAAGCTCGATTGTTACCAAGGATTAGACCGATACCTCTCTAAACAATTCAGTTGTCACCACAGCTTCACGGAGTAGAAACGTGTGCAAATGGTCACACTAGCAAAACATATCTTACTGGTTGTAAATGCAAAGAAACCGGTACAATTTATACACCGGGATACAAATATAAACAATAGCTTGTGCGAGGGAAGGTTTGAAATTGCAGGCGTGCAGTCAGGGATGTGGGTAGAAATCATTAAATCAGAGTAAAGTGTCCTGGAGGATGTGAAAATAGATTATAAATCTAAATACTGCAGGGATGAGAGCGGTGGGCTGAGATGGAGGACGTGCAAGAGAATATTTCTGACATGACAGCAGTCATATGATCAGTTGATTGACTTCTAGTAGATTGTGACGGCGGGATGTTTGTTTTTTGTAATTCACATTATTTTTCTAATGTAATCAAAGTGGTGTGTGTCCCCAGAATGTGTCTCCTGCTCCGTCGCTGGCTGAGGACCAGGACTCCTTCAGGCCTCTGATTGGCCAGCTGGCGGACCAGTCGTCCCGCTTCGCCGCCTCCCCGTCTGGCCTGGAGCGGCTGGTCGGCCAGCCGTCGGCTCACTCGTCCATGATCGCCCGTCCGTCCGGTGCCGGCGGCGGCGGCTGGGAATCCACCCTGACTCGAATGATCCGCCGGCTCTCCCATCAGTGGAGCTCCAGTGGCGGCCAGGACTTCTACGCCCCCCAGATGGAGCGGTCCACGCTGTGGCCGGAGGAGGAGAGCCAGATGAGACCTCTCATGGGGGAGCCGGACGAGTCGGTCGGCCGGCACAGCGCCGCTTCGGGTGAGCGAGGAGATCCGGCGTGAACTTCAGAAGACCTCCTCCGAAAACATTGACGCTGTTTGTTTCTCCGAAAAGAAGATCCCCGGTTGGATTCCGTGGAAGCCCTTCCGAGCGATGCAGATGACCAACGGGTGGCTCTTGTCGTATTCTCAGGTGAAAGAAACCGTCTGGATCCAGGCGTGTCCTCCGGTGCCGGGCAGCAGACGCCCCTCGATGTGCCGGAAGAACCCGAAGGTGACCACGAACCCCCGGCAGATCCTGGAACTCCAAGACTGTCTGGAGCCCTCACACAACTGATTGTTCTTCCAGAGTCTGCTGCCGGCGCCGACTCGTTCCACCCTCTCCTGGCCGAGGTCACGCACAACGAGACGGCGGAGCCCTCGCTCACGTTTCGCCCGCCCGGACCCGGAGCTCCGTCCTCCCCGGAGCAGACGTACCAGGAGTCCCAGGAGTCGCCCGAGCGCTTCAGGACAGATGGACTCCTCACTGCGGGGTCTCAGGTTCTCCTCCAAGGGTCCGTCCTCAGGTGCTCGGTGCAGAGTCTGGCCGAGGCGACGCCCGCAGTCCCCGAAGCGTGGAGTCCTCCAAGCCTGGACTCCTCGGATCATCGGGACGAGCCCGTCCCTGCCGTCGTCCTCCCTGCTGAAGAACCCGAGCTGGACCTGAGCTCCCGGCTGGAGGCGGCCCAGGAGAAGGGCATCCTGGAGCAGTCTCTGATCACGCTGGTGAGCGTGACGGACACCACGCTGCAGGAGCAGGACTGCCAGCTGTCTGGGGACGAGGACCAACCTCCAGAGGGTTCCTGGCAGGAGGAGGAGGTGATGAAGATGCCAGCGCCGTACGTGAACGGACTCTTCGTTCTCCGGGTTCTTCATTTCACCGAACCTCTGTCTTCCAGGAGACAGAACCTGCAGTGATGGACGAAGCTCCGGAGGCTTCCGGGGAGCAGGACCCACGACGTGGCGGTAAAATCTCAACCGATGGTGGGTTTGGTTTTCACCCATCCGTCGGTCTGACCTTCTGCTCCCCCGCCTGCAGCGACGCTCCTGGAGATCCAGTGGGGTCCCGGCGAAGGCCTGCAGGAGTTCCACCAGCAGAAGCAGAGAGCTTTGCTCCAGAGGTCCTCCCGTCGCGTGGAGGAACTGAAGACCAGGGCGGCTCTGAGGACCGGATCCAAGGCCCGCGGGCGGCGGCCCGCTGAAGATCCACCAGCGGACGAGACCAGACCAGGGGCTCGGCCTCCAGCTCGAGGCCATTCCAAGGGAGGGAAGGACCTTCAAGCTGGAGCTCAGGCTGCTGAGGAGTCCACCTTCAAGCAGGAAGTGACCCCCGTTCCATCAGGTACCTACCACCACACGCTGCTCCGAGAAGAACGTTCAACACGTCGGTCCTCCGGCTGAGGAGGGAGTCTCCTCCTGAGAAACATCTGAGAGGTCTAAGAGTAGTAAAGTTCTCCTTCAAACCTCCTTTCAGGAGCAAACCCATGTGACCTGAAGAAGGTGGCTGAGGTGAAGATCTCCACGCCTGAGCAGAGGAAGCGGGACGTTTCCGAGATGCATCAGAGAACTCAGAGGTGAAGCTCCGAGGGACGGCGGTCCTCTACGGACTCACGGACGGAATACGTGATGTCTTCACTGTCTCCACAGGCTGTACGAGCAGCTGGAGGAGGTGAAGCACCTGAAGGCCACCAGGAGCAGACAGGAGGCCTGCGCCAGGAACAGACAGAGAGCCAAGGACTTCCAACGGGTAAGGAACCCGGTCAGATGTGATCTCCACGGCCCGGTGTGGACCCTGCTGATGGAAGGTCTCCCCCGTCTCCACAGAGAACCCTGCTGAAGCTCCGCGCCAAGCAGACCAAGCAGAAATAGACCCACTTCTATTTCTTTGCACTTTTAATGTTAAATCGAGGTTTTATGAATAAAGCACTTTAGTTATTGGGACTCGTCTTCAGAGCTCCTGAGTGGCAGGGAGGACTCAGACCTCGGAGACCCCAGATGGAACACTCGCGTCCTTTTGTTCGTCGCCGGCTCCGGAGCGTCCAGGAGGACGCGGAGCTCTCGGCCCGCTGGACGAGTCGGGATCAAGATTCCGGTTTCACACGTTCACCACTTCAATACGTGATGGAAACCAAAGTGACGGTCGGAGACGCCTGGTTCCAGCACAACCTCCAGCGGCTTCTACAACTTGGAGAAAGACATCTGCTTGGGGTTCTTCTTCTCTATGGAGGCCTGGGCCGACTTCATCACATCCTGGGTCTGCAGCATGCTCATGTTCCAGGTGGCCTGCAGGAGGAGGACCCAGATGGTGAGTTCAGCTCTCCGTGTGTGTGTGTGTGTGTGTGTGTGTGTGTGAGAGAGGCTACCATGTAGTCCAGCCCCTCGGCCACGCTGTGGTCCCTGGAGTACAGGAGGTTGACTTTGGTTCCCTGCACGGCCACAGGGCTGCGGGCGGCGATCTCCCCGGCCATCTCCAACGCCCCGGCCATCATGGCCTCCTTGTCTACAAACACCCGGCTGGCGGGACAGCGAGCGGATTAAGGACTTCTGGGGAGAAAACTCCAACCGTGGATCTCCTCTCCTCAGCCCCGAGAGCGAAGCCAGAAGGTCGCTCACCTCACCAGGCCGCAGCTCTTGGCTTCATCGGCGTACATCTTCCTGGCGGTCAGAGCCAGCTCGTTCACCAGGCTGGGGGAGGACGGGGACGTTAACGGGTTCTTGGGAACGACCCGACGAAGCCTGGGGTTTACCTGCGGCTGCCGATGACCTTGGGAAGCCTCTGGAGGGTTCCCACGTCCGCAGCCAGTCCGATGTCGACTTCCTGCCATGAGACAACATGGCCGCACGCCGTGTTTTTTTTTTTTCTTACGGAGGAAACTCCCGGAACCGACAAGAGTGAGTGTGTGTGTCCGACGCACCTTCACCTGGAACCAGGCGTCCTGCGTGCACAGGCGGATGTCGCAGGCCGTGATCAAGTCGACGCCTGCAAGAGAACAGACGCTTTCAGCTGCGCCTGCGACCCCCGGGATTGCAAAGTCAAAGCAGGCGTCTGGACCATCCTGCGGACGGTCGATGTCCTACCTCCTCCGATGCAGGCGCCGTGGACGGCGACCACAACCGGTTTGGGGCACTGGAGAAGAGTTTCACGTTAAGAAGTCGCAGTTTGGCCAGGTCTGTGTGAAATGCGAGTTCTCTCCGGACGTGACGTCACCTTCTCTATGACGGAGAAGGTCTCCTGGTACTTGGTGATGATCCTTCTCAGGTTCCAGGACACCCTGGCCGTGTCGTCGCCCTGCGGCTGCAGCACGTCGCTCGCCATGTCCATCAGGTCGATACCTGCACACCGACACACGGTGGAGTTCTTTAAAAAAAAAACAGGATCCGGAAATGTTCGGTTCGGGATGCGGGAGCGACTCCACGCCCACCTGCCGTGAAGATCCTCCCGGCGCCGGAGACGACCACCACGCGGCACTCGGGGTCCTCGGCGATGCCGCTGAAACACTCCACCATCTCACTGGAGGACGGAGAGAAACATTAGCTTGGCCTGTGCAAAGGCAGAGATGCCTTCAAGGTCCTTTGGGACAAAGACAGGATGTTAAAAAAGAAATGTAAACTCTTGTGGAATTTATGGACATTTGGGGTGTGGCAGATGTCACTGACGTCCCAAGAACATCTGCTGCACAATTACTTTGGTTTATTTCTTCGCCATCACCACTTCCTCTCCTGTTGCCGTGGTGATCAGACAGTCAGGGCCACTCTTAATTTCAAATGTAATAAGGTAAGTGATATGTAAATACTGAATAAAGGCTGGATCTTATGTCCTCTCCCTGACGGGCCCTGCAGACCCCAGTAACATCTGAGACAAAGGTCAAACCGTCCCCTGCCTCCAGAAGGCTCTGTTCATGGCGTTGAGCTTCTCGGGGCGATGCAGCTCCACGTGTGTGACGGACTCGGAGGGGCTGCTGACGGCCAGGGAGGTGAAGGAAGGGGCGGCGCTGGCGGAGGACGTCATGGCGCGGGACATCACCGGACAGCTGAGCCACAGATGTCTGCCTGAGGGGACAACCAGGACGAGGTCAAGAAGATCAGAAGGTTACTTGATCTCACACTGATATGTATTTGTGTGTGTGTGTGTGTGTGTGTGTGTGTGTGTGTGTGTGTGTGTGTGTGTGTGTGTGTGTGTGTGTGTGTGTGTGTGTGTGTGTGTGTGTTTCTATTATAGGTTTGTGTGTCGTGTCTATGGGTCACATGCATGTATGGGGGCTTGTGATTGGTCCAGAGAACAGGAAGTGCACAGAGGGTTGACAGTCAGAAAGGGTGTTGATTGTTTTTTATTAAGATGTGTTTACTTTGCACTAACGCGCACAGAACAGATTAATTTATTTTACACCGGAAGTGGTGACAAACGGAAGTTGCATGATTGGGCGGACGGGGGAAAAAAGGCGCTAAGAGTCAATGGAAAGTCATTTTGACCCGCGGGCGGACTCTTACGAAACACACAACGAAAATGTTTTTTTTCCAATTTAATCAAACAGCTTTAAGTTCATTCTAAACCCCAAAAGTTACGCCGAAAAATAACAAACTTACACGTCGTTAGCGCTGGACGGACGCCGACAGACAGCATAGCTCTCGGAGCGACGGGGAGGACGGCCGGGAAACTGCCGCTTGTTTGCGTTGAAGTCACGACTCAGAGGCGGAAAACCGTCCCAGAGTTAATAATTAATTGGTTAATTATCAACAAAGTCTGTTTTCAGTGACGTCCTTTTGCTCCCCTCGCTTGTTGTTATCGGAGTGTTTCTTCTTCTTCGATGGAGGAGTCCGACCAGCTCTTGGACTCACTTCCGCCCCCTGCTGGAGCGGAGGTGAACTGCAACCCGCCTCCAGGTATACGCTGTATATTTACAGAATGGTTTTAAAAAGGACTGTTATGTTCTTGTAAAGTGCTGGACAATACAATTTAAATGTATCTCCAGTCTGAACTTTTCCGTGGATGGTCATATACACACAGCTCTCACTCACAAACACACACACAGTTCAGATAAGTAGACAAAATTAAAAAGCAAATGTGTACGAAATGAATTTAAAAGGGCACAGTCAAATTATTATTATTAAATTCTATATGTTTACATGTTTACATGGAATATTCCATGTATTAAGGTGGCATGTTTATGTGCTGGGAAAACCCAGCTTTAATTCTGCTTGACAACTATTGCATCAAGAGTTTAAAACAAACAGTGTCATAACTTAGTTTGAACAACATTTTCCAGTGGATATAATTAAAAATCTACTTTATTTGTTTGAACAGAATTCAAACTATACTTTATGATTCTCATCAAGGGGAACCCACTGTCAGCTTTGCAATATTTATATGATATAGGAATAAATATAAAGAGAAAATGTGTGTCTCAGTCATCCATGTCACGGTAAATTCTTGTTATAGCACTGGACTTGACTTTCTTCACTTGAAGTTGTTTCAGCCCTCAATCGAGAGGCTTCTTCTGTTCTAATGACCAGTTGGGAGTTTCACAATATGACTGCCAGAGACCCGCCCAAACCTTGGCAGTTATATTCAGAAACTCCCCACCGGTCATTCAATGAGGGTTGAAATGTCTGTTTGATGAGCAATAGCTGTTGTTGGCAAGAGTAACACACAGATCTGCAATACAACTAACTGTTCCTGCTCCAATCCAGGTAAAAACAAAATAATAAAAAAAAAAAACAGAATTCATTACACCCCAAACCACACCCACATGCTTCCCAGCAGCCCCAAAATCTCACAGAAAAGAGCATCAACATAAACCCAAATATTCATAACTTGTTTCAATATGGTGATTTAAACTTCTTCTTCTTCTTCTTTCGGCTTTTCCCGTCAGGGGTCGCCACAGCGAGTCAACCTTCTCCATCTAACCCTATTCTCTGTATCTTCCTCTCCCTCACCAGCTACCTTCATATCCTCTCTCACTACGTCCATAAATCTTCTCTTTGGTCTTCCTCCAGACCTCTTGCCTGGCAGCTCCAATTCCAGCATCCGTCTACCAATATATTCACTATCTCTTCTCTGTACATGACCGAACCATCTCAGTCTGGCTTCTCTGAGCTTCTCTCCAAAACATCGAACATGTGCCGTCCCTCTGATAGACTCATTCCTGATCCTCTCCATCCTGGTTACTCCCAAAGAGAACCTCAACATCTTCATCTCGGCAACCTCTAGTTCTGCCTGCTGTCTTTTGGTCATTGGAACAGTTTCTAGTCCAAACATCATTGCTGGTCTCACCACTGTCTTGTACACCTTTCCTTTTATTCTGGCCGATAGTCTTCTATCACATAGTACCCCTGACACTTTTCTCCACCCATTCCAACCTGCTTGGACCCGTCTCTTCACCTCTTTTCCGCACTCTCCGTTGCTCTGGACTGTTGACCCTAAGTACCTGAAATCCTCCAGCTTCTTGATCTCCACTCCCTGTAGCCTCACCGCTCCACCCGAGTTCCTCTCGTTCACACACATATATTCTGTCTTGCTGCGACTAACTTTCATTCCTCTCCTTTCCAGAGCATACCTCCACCTCTCTAGATTTTCCTCTACCTGTTGTCTGCTCTCACTACAGATCACAATGTCATCCGCAAACATCATGGTCCATGGGGATTCCTGTCTAACCTCATCTGTCAGCCTATCCATCACCATTGCGAACAAGAAGGGGCTCAGAGCTGATCCCTGATGGAGTCCCACCTCCACCTTGAACTTCTCTGTTACCCCTACAGCACACCGTACCAGTGTCTCACAGCTAGCATACATGTCCTGCACCAGTCTAACATACTTCTCTGCCACTCCAGACTTCCTCATACAATACCAGAGCTCCTCTCTTGGCACCCTGTCATATGCTTTTTCTAGGTCTACGAAAACGCAATGCAGCTCCCTCTGGCCTTCTCTGTACTTTTCTATTAGCATTCTCAATGCAAATACTGCATCTGTAGTACTCTTTCTAGGCATGAAGCCATACTGCTGTTCACAAATGCTGACTTCTGCTCTCAGTCTAGTTTCCACTACTCTTTCCCATAACTTCATTGTATGGCTCATCAACTTTATCCCTCTGTAGTTGCCACAATTCTGCACATCCCCTTTATTCTTAAAAATAGGCACCATCACACTTTGTCTCCATTCTCCAGGCATCTTCTCACTCTCTAAGATCCTGTTGAATAATCTAGTCAGGAAATCTACCGCTGCCTCTCCTAGACACTTCCACACCTCCACAGGTATATCATCAGGACCAACTGCTTTTCCACTCTTCATCCTCTTCAATGCCTTCCTCACTTCACTTTTACTAATTTTTGCTACTTTGTGGTCTACAATAATCACCTCTTCTACCCTTGCCTCTCTTTCATTTTCCACATTCATCAGCTCTTCAAAGTACTCCAGTACTACTTCAAAGTTCCATCTTCCCGTCACTCTTCTAGCATCTGTCAATACATTTCCCTCTCTGTCCTTTATCACCCGGACCTGTTGTACATCCTTTCCATCTTAATATGGTGATTTAAACGTTGGGGTTATATTATTTCTAGTTGACTGCAGTGGTGACCATGGTACATTGAATATCCCCACTATGGGATCAATACAGTCAATCATAATTTATTATATATTATATTATATTATATTATTATAAGTCAAACAAATCGCACGGCTGGTGTGGGGAAATCTAATCAAAGCAAAGCAGAACCTTTCACACGGGGTCGGTGTTTCCCGTCGGACTGTTATTGGGCGAACACCGGAACCGGAAGTGTTGCTGGTGTGACAGCGGGCGGCCCCCGCATGTTGTCAGCTGGGCGACCTTAGCGACGAGATGTCTATTTTCACGCCAACGAACCAGATCCGCCTGACCAACGTGGCGGTGGTCCGGATCAAGAAGGCCGGGAAGCGCTTCGAGATCGCCTGCTACAAGAACAAAGTCGTGAGCTGGAGATCCGGAGCGTGAGTACCGCCGGCGCCGGAAGTGAGTCCCCTGCAGCTCCGGACGGCTAACGCGGGCTGTGACCCCCCATCCTGCAGGGAGAAGGACCTGGACGAGGTTCTGCAGACACACTCCGTGTTCGTGAACGTCTCCAAGGGCCAGGTGGCCAAGAAGGAGGACCTGGTC
Source organism: Fistularia commersonii (assembly GCF_037954325.1). Classification (NCBI taxonomy): domain Eukaryota; kingdom Metazoa; phylum Chordata; class Actinopteri; order Syngnathiformes; family Fistulariidae; genus Fistularia; species Fistularia commersonii. The sequence continues at coordinate 960,931 of NC_141301.1, forward strand.
AAATGTTTCGGGACGGACGACGTGACGGAGATCTGTAAACAGGTGACGCACACGCATCTCAAGTTGCTAACGTTTTATTGACTCGATAATGAAGTGTGTCCTGTGAATCTCCTGCGTGTGTTTGGACTGTGGGAGGGGAACCCCTTGGGACCCCACGGGGAGACTCCCACCCCGTGGGAATCCAACCTGGGACCTTCTAGCTGTGAACTTCTAACCACTGCTGCAGCTCAGCTCTGTTGCTACTTGCTAATTTTCTCACTACTTCTCACGTGTTTTCTCCAAAAATACCCCAAAGGTTGAGTGTTAAAATGTCCAGCACAGCAAGTAAACAAAACTTCCCAGGAAAAAAGAACATGCTATCCGCTCATGTCTGAGCAGCATTATCCCAATTTCATGCGAAATACACTTGTCACACATCACTTCCTGGTTTCTCCTGCCAGATCTTGACCAAAGGAGACCTCCAGGTGTCCGACAAAGAGAGGCAGACCCAGCTGGAGACCATGTTCAGGGACATCGCGACCATCGTGGTGGAGAAATGCGTCAACCCGGAGACCAAGAGGCCGTACACGGTCAACCTGATCGAGCGCGCCATGAAGGACGTCCACTACTCCGTCAAGGCGAACAAGAGCACCAAGCAGCAGGCGAGGAGACGCCGCGCCGTTCGATCCCGTCCGTCCCAGTCGCCCAACAACATCACGGGATTGAAGAAGTCCCTCCTTTGTCTTCTCCCCCAGGCCCTGGAGGTGATCCGGCAGCTGAAGGAGACCATGCAGATCCAGAGGGCCCACATGAGGCTGCGGCTGGTGCTGCCGGCGAAGGAGGCCAAGCGGCTGAAGGAGAAGCTGAAGCCTCTGCTGCAGGTGGTGGAGAGCGAGGACTTTGACGAGGAGCTGGAGATGGTGAGCAGCACAGCTTTAACTTATATATATATATGTGTGCGTGTGTGTGTGTGTGTATGGATGCATGTATGAATTTATGTATGTATATGGATGTGTGTGTGTGCATATATATATATATATATATGTACATATATAAATTAATATTTATACTTATTCACACATAAATACACTTATATTCACACATTTGAATACAAACATACATATATACATGTATTCTAACATATAAATACACAAACATACATTCAAGGAGTATATTGTTACATGAACAGTGTAAAAACAAGTTTCTCTGTACAGTGAAAATCCAATTTTGCTGTCTGCAGTACATTGCAATATATATATATATATATATATATATATATATATGCATGTATGTATTTATGTATGTGCATATATGTATGTCAATATGAGTGTGTATTTCCGTAAATACACAGAATTGTATAAACAGTTAAAAAAGGGCGGAGAATAAGAAATACAAATAAAACTATAAAGTGTCAAAGTCAAATTTATATACATACATTAATAAATAAATATATATATATATATATATATATGTGTGTGTGTGTGACCATTTGCACATATATGCAGGTAATATGTATATATTTTTTATATATATGCATGTATGTATCTGCTTATATGTATATAAATGTGTATACAGATATGTTGGTATAGGTATGTCTACATGATTATATGTTTATATGTATATACATAGACATTCATGTATTCATATGCATCTATATAAACATATATTTACATACGTATGTTCATACTAGTGTATGTATTTACATGTATGTATGTATAGATAAATATCTGTATTTATGTATATATATATATATATATTATTGCATAGGTATATATATATGCTTATGTTAGCATATGTATATACTTTTACATATATACTTATTATATACTTATTTATATGTATGTCTTTATACACATATGTATGTATATATATATATACACACATGAATGCGTATAAATATATGTATAAGTATGTATATATGTGCTTAAATGTGTGTATATACATGTATGCACTTGTGTATTTATATAATATATGTGTGTATACATGTATGTATTTATATGTAAATACATGTGTGTATATACACTTGTCTATGTATATGTATATATTTATGTATGTATCTGTGTATGTATACATATATATGAATGTATGTGTATATGTTTATATATATATATGTGTATGTACATGTATGTATGTATATATTTATGTGTATAGATATGTATATATTTCTCCATAAAAAACATATTTACACATTTATACATATATATCTATAAACATATATGTGTGTATGTATATATTATGTAAATATGTTTGTATGTATGTTTGTATTTTTGTGTGTGTGTCTACTCAGGTGTATGTATGTATATACATATACACACATATATATATATATAAATTCGTATGTATATTTGGATGTACATATAAGTGTATGTATTCACATGAATTTATATAAGAATGTATATATGCATAGATATATATGTATGTAAATATATATAATATTGCATATGTATATATGTATGTGTATGTTTATATGTATATGTCTGTATACACACATGTGTATTTGTGTATACATGTATGTGTATTTATATAAATACATTTATTCATATGTGTATATATATGTATGTAGTTATTTATGTATGTATATAATTTTACTTAAAACTTTATATATTTATAAATATGTATGTGTATATATGTATATGTGTATCTATATATTGGTATGTATGTATTATATATATACATATGTATGTAAATGTGTTTTGTAGGTTTTCTAATAAGTATATACATGTATGTATACGTGTATATAAATGTATAGATATGTATATATTTGTCTATAAAATTGCATATATCTATACATATATATGCATAAACATATAGATGTGTATATATGTATATTAATATGTTTGCATTTATGTATGTATTTCTACTTAGGTTTATGTGTTTGTTCATGTATATATATATGTGTGTGTGTGTGTGTATATGTCTATAAGTGTATATATATGTATATGTAATAAGATATATAGATGTATGTATGTGTATATATATATATATTTTTTTTTTATTTTTATTTATTTATTTTTTTTTGCATGAATGTAAAATTAAGTAGAAGATCTTGAGGCTGATTTCTCTCGATGTCTTTTCCATTTAAACCGTGGACTCTGTGCTCTGCCCTCAGGTGTGTCTGGTGGACCCCGGATGCTTCCGGGTGATCGACGAGCTGATCCGCTGTGAGACGAAGGGCCGCGGCTCCCTGGAGGTCCTGAGCCTGAAGGACGTGGAGGAAGGAGATGAGAAGCTCTAGGAGAAAGACTCGCTTTTATTCATGCTCAGCTGGTGAACAGCTTCACTAAAGGCCCACTGGCGTTTTATTTTTTCCTTTTTTGTGACACAAACAATGGGCGGGAACACATCTCTGCAATTCCCCAAGAACACATCTGGTATTTTTTAAATATTTTCCATCATTTTTTAGACCGGAGTGGATCTTCTCAATCCTCTCTGTTGGGTAGATTTGCAGGCAAGCAGAGGAATAAAAAAAAAAAAAAAAAATCAAAGGACACATTTGAGATATACTGAGATAAACAGGTGTGAGAAATGTAAATATATAAATGATAAATAAATAAGTCATTCACAAACACGTCCCTTTTGAGATGTTTCAGGTGAAAGTTTGATCCAGAGATTCTGCCTGTCCAGGAGCGTTGAAGCCCTCTAGCGCCCCCTGGTGGCCGGCGGGGAAAACACCTGCAAACCCGAAACAGGAGGTTGCTGAAGTCCAGCGAAAACGTCGAACACAGAAGTGAACGAGAGACGACAAATCTAAACCACCGTAAAGTAAGAGAAGAGGATGGGGAGAGTTTATTCACTGTGGTGACGCCGAAAAGGAAAGAAGCATAATGTGGGCTCTAACTGCCTTGCACTTGTTGTCCAAGCATTTTTAGTACTATTTAGCTTGCAAACTACCCACCAAAATAGCACCGCCCCAAGCTAGCTGCCCGATATTTTAGCTAAGCTACTAGCTATCAATATAACTAAAAAGCTAGCTAGCTAGCTTTTCATTTTCTGCGGCAGTGTAGCCTAGCGGTAAACTATACATCATTTAAACTAAGTAGCGAGACAGCGCCCCGGATATTTAACCTAGTTGCAAGCTGTCCATCGATATAGCCTGTAGCTAGCTGTCCATTGATTTAGCCAAGTAGCTAACTAGCGTAACATTGTTGCTAGGTAGCCGACTAGGTAAACAACTATCCAGTCTGTCATTCTCGCCTTTTTTTGCTTTTCTCTTTTTAAAGACACAACAACAATTATTGACTCGCGTCTCAGAATAATTGTAGTAAACAAAAGTGTTTTTAAACAGAATCAACAAAAGAAAGAACCCGCTCAGATAATTTTACAGTATTTTTGAAAACATAAGTACAGCGTACACTGCGAGTCAGTATTATTAATCAACACAAAACCATAAAGAATATTAAGTGTTCTGTTTTTGTATTTGTTCACAGCATCACAGTATCTGAACCAGTGTACTCTTAATACTCTCTCATAGTTCATATATTTATTATCAGCAGATCTTTCTTGAACATGTCAGTGAAACCAAAAGTGTAGTGTGTGAGTGTGTGTGTGTGTGTGTGTGAGAGAGATATTCATTTAGAAGTCTGATGCCACTCCTCAACCTTGGAATTCAGTGTGACATTCCTTCAAACGCCATACGAAGACGTGGTTTTACAAGGCTGTCCTTCCAGGTGTCCCGTGACGTCCGAAACCTCCTGCATCTTTGGGGTCACGTCGGTTCTGCTGTGCGCTGGAACTGGCTCTGCGTGAACGCCGTCCTGTAGATGCTGCTCAGCGGGTGTCGGTCCCGCTCGCCCGGCGGTCCGCCCAGCGTCGGGCACCGCGTGGCGAGGAAACCCCCCCCTGCCACCATGAGCCCGAAGGAGATCCAGGCCAGGTAGAGCGCCGGCCCCCAGGCCCTGCTCAGCACCACGTCACCGTCCAGCGGCTGGCTGGTGTGATGACACGTCCAGGCGGTGGGAACCAGCAGCAGGAACCCCGCCAGAAGAAAGAGCCCTCCGGAGAAGACCTTCACCTGCCCCCGCTGGGGGAACCAGAAGGCCCCCGCCGCGGCGATCGCCACGGCGAAGGCCCCGACCGCGATGGACGCCGTGATGAGGGTTCTCCACGTCCTGAAGTTCCCGGAGAGAGACAGGAGGGCCTGGTAGAAGGAGCAGTGCAGGCTTCCGTCTTGTCCCAGGTCCCAGTGGTCCCACTGCAGCCACACCCCGTCCCAGTAGGCGGGCAGGACGGCGCTGACGTTCTCCACGGCGCCGCTCACCGTCCACAGCGCCAGGCTGCGGGTCAGGATGTCGCAAACCCACCCGACGAACGCCACCCCCAGAGCGGCCAGCTCCAGACGCCGCTCCATGCCGAGGGCCTCGCGCTCAACTGACGCCGCCGAACCGGAGCGGGGTGTTTTCAAAAGTGTGTGTGCCGCATATCTGATGAGGTTGAGAAGAATATCCAGTTCTGAGGAATGAGCAGAGGAGGGCCGGGACGCAGCTGGGCGGAGGCTCGCAGACGCTCTGTTTGCTCTGCCATGGTTTCAAAACAATTGGAATCTCCCAGTTCTTCCTGAGACCTGGAGGAGAGGGTGTGTGTGTGTGTGTGTGTGTGTGTGTGTGTGTGCGTGCCGGAGGGCGAGCAGGGTTACAAAGAACCTACTGTGTCCTCTCTGCTGGGTCTAACCCACTTAAAGCGCCTCAGGTTGTTGCCGCCGCTGCTTCATGGCTCCTGAAGCAGAGTTTGCAAAAGGAAACTGCTTGGAGATCAAGAGGAGGAGGCAGCGGTCCGATAACAGTCATAATAATAATAATTTTACGTATTCATTATTTATAATTTTAAACGATACTATCAATTATATCATTATTTGTAGTAGTATCATATACTAAAATTAGATGACAAAAAAGGTATTACTGGTAATTTTTACATTTATAATAAATGATAATATAATAGATTTATAATAAAAAATGTGGGGCTAAATTAATTACATTAATTATTAATGTCAAATAAATACAATAAAAAAATATAAATAAGTGTTTAGAATTTCTGAAATTAATAAAATTATTAAAAAAGAATCATGAAATGATTGATGGATAATCAGTTAGTGGACAAGAAAAAGAAAAAGACTGTTCCATCTTTATTTAAGATCATCCTGAAGCGACGCCAGAATGAGCCAAATAAAACTACAAATTGAAAGTGCAAGATAAAACTACAAAAATGACATGCATCTACAAAATGGAAGTACAAAATAAAACCACCAAAAAACTACACAATATAATTTTTAAAAATGACAAACTTAAGGCTACAAAAAGAACGACATATAAAACTCCTTCTTTCGTCTTTTCCCTTCAGGGGTCTCCACAGGGATTCAACTTTCTCCATCTAAACTAGAAACTTAAGACTACAAAAACAGCTACATGTAAAACTAAAGAATAAAATAAAAAACTACAAGCATAAGGCTATGAAACTACAAAAAATACTCCTAAAACTACAAAAACAACCATGTATAAAACTACAGCATAGAATAAAAAACTACAATCATTAGGCTACAAAAACAACGACATGTAAAACTACAAAACCGCTGAATATAAAACTACAAAATAGAATTTAAAAAATACTACAAACTCAAGACTAGAAAACAACTACATAAGAAACTAGAAAACAACCAAATATAAAACTACAAAATAGAATTAAAAAAAGACTACATACTCAAGACTAGAAAACGACTAAATATAAAACTACAAAATAGAATTAAAATAAAGACTACATACTCCAGAATAGAAAACAACTACATAAGAAACTAGAAAACAACCGAATAAAAAACTACAATAGTACATATGAAACTACAAAAACAAAAACATATGAATCTACAAACTCACCCCTCCATCTTGTCATGAAAACATGATCTCATCACTTTCTCTTCAGACACACACACACACTTTGAATTTCCGTGTGTGTGTGTGTGTAAAGAGCGCTCGAGCGTCACGTGACGTGCGTCACGGGTGATCAGACGTAGTCCCTGACGGCGTGGGCGTGCGGCGGGCGCGTCACGGCGGCCGAGTAGAGCGTCCTGGCGGCGGGCGAGGGGCGAGCGGCGCACAGGGCCGCCCCGCCGGCCAGAAGCAGCCCGGAGGTCACGAAGCCGATGTAGATGGCGGCGCCCAGCTCTCGCTTCAGCGCCTCGGGGACGCGCGGGTCGTGGAAGTCCCTGATGACGCCGTCGGCCGTCCAGGACACGGCGACGGCGGCGGCCAGCGCCGCCAGGCAGAAGGCGGCCCCGGAGCCCAGCACCACCCGGGCCTTGACCCGCGGGTGGCTCAGGCAGTCGGTGCAGCGAGCGCCCAGGAGGAAGAGGAGGAACCCCAGGCAGCCCAGCGCCACGCTGGCGCAGACCAGGCCGCGGGCCGCCTGCAGGTCGGCCGGCAGGTCCAGCAGGGCGTCGTAGAGCTTGCACTGCATCTGACCCGTGTACTCGCTGACGCACGTCATCCACAGACCCTCCCAGAACACCTGCATGACCACCAGCCGCACGCCCACGAACGCCGTCACCTTCCACATGGGCAGGGCGCAGATGAGCACGGCGCCCGCCACGCCGGCGCCCGCCGCGCACGCGCCCAACTCCTGCAGGGCCATGGGACGCCCAGGCTGAAACACAGATATCGGCATATTGGGATCAACGTGGCAAGCAGATACTGTGACGGCATTTGAACACACACACACACACACACACACAGACATCACCGCCCCCCATCGTTTTATATACGCTGACGTTGAACAGCAGGTTAAGATGAATGTTTAGAAATGAAATGAAATAAAATTAAAAATTAAATTAAAATGAATAAAAATACTAAAATATACATAAGAGTATGTTAAACATCAAAAAATTAAACAAAAATTTAGTCAGTAAAATAAAATTAACATGAAATTAGGATGACAAAAAGAAAAGCAAAAAAAAATAAATAAAGATGAATAAACTAAAGTTTAAAAGAAGTAAATAAAATAATGATCTGAAGTTAAAAGTTAAAAAAATTAAATGAAAAAAGTAAAGTTTAAATCAAACTAAAATTACCTTAAATGAAAATGGAGAAAAGAAAATTAAGTAAAATTTAGAACAATGAAATTGAATTAAAATTGAAATTACATTCAATTACAATGGATTAAAATAAATAAGAAAAATCAGAATAAAATAAAACAATGCATCAAATAAAACAAAAATGAATTAAATAAAATTAAAATTAAAATTAGAATAAACAACAATAAAAAAGAAAGAAATTTCAAACTTGATGTACATATAATAAATTAATTGTATAAAATGAAAAAAAAAAATGAGACAAAATAAAACCAAACAAAATAAAATATAAAATGAGAAAAAAATTACATGAAAGGAAAGAACAAAAAATAATTAAATTAATCAAAAGAACATAAAACATCAAATCTAAGAAATTAAATAAGATAACATGTGTTGATTAAATCTCACTGAATTTGAAACAAAAACACACAACAAAATAAAATTAAAGACAGAAAGAAATAAGAAGAGAGACAATACTGATGACATTCAAAATGCCATTTGAAAGGAAGGACTTAAGGAAGATTTTTTTAAGATAACATGAATTTGGTAAAATACATTTAAATACAATGAATCGAACAAAAGGAAAAAGTGAATCAAATTAGCAGACCATGGAGTGTGATACAACAAAACGTTTCAAATTGAATAAAATAAAATATCGTTAAATGCAAAATAAGGTAGCATGGATTTTCTTAAATCACATATTTCAGAAAATATAAAATGAGAAAAAAATAAGATAAAAAGAAATAAAATCAAAAAAAGTATAAAACACAGAAGAAATACCAATAGAAATTAAAATGAGATTACATTTACAACAAATCAAGAAATTTATCAAAACAAGAAGGAATAAAGTTAATTTAAATGACAATAGATAAAATAGAAAACTCAAAAATTAAAACAATAACACAAGATTGAGTACCTTAATTAAATAAAAATAAATGATAAAATAAAAAAAATAGGAGACAGAATGAAATAAAAAGATATAATTTTAAAAAATTAAATCAAGCATTTAGATAAAATGAATGAATGAAAATGACTAAAATGAATAAACAAAAAGAAAATGTCGATTAATCAAATTAATGGAACATGAAATGTGGTAACATTGATAAAAAGATACAAAAATTGAATGAATAAAATATAATAATGAAAAAATAAGATGACACAAAATTGATTAAATCACATTAGAGTTGAATTAATATAAAATAAATTAAAATAAAATATGTAGAGACTCATGTCGCGGATCATTTCCTTGTATTTCAGGAATAGATATCACTGAAACCTGTGGATGTTTGACATCTGCCCTGTCATTCACAGAAACCGGAAGAAATCAGCAGTGAAGTCTGAGAAGAACTGGAAAGCTGTGCTGGGACGGCGCTCGCCGATGTAAAGAAGTATTTCTCAAAGATGGCGTCGTTTCGGGGTGGAGGTCATATTTCCATCCACTGGCTGATTACATCCAGAACGAATGTCCTCATGTCTTTTGCTTGCTCATCCCTGGTTGTTTCATTGACATTCAGGTCTACCTTGCCATGTTAATTTGTACATATGTATATTTGTGTGAACTATTTATGTTCAATAAAAAAACATTACACACAACACTTTATCTGTATATTTTTGAATCTGATGTGAATAAAACGATGACGTGGATCTAATGGAGGTCAGTCTATATCCTTGTCAGGAAGTTAAACCCTCTTTTCAATATATCCTTTCCAAAATTAACAATTGATCGTTCGGTCAGTCGGTCCGATCTTCGATTGGCATTTGCGTGGGAGATCGTGTGTGATCATGACGTCATGAAGTGAAATCAAGCTGCCTTCCAGGTCAAAAAACACGAATAAGTTTGAAATCAAGGTTCAGAGCAGCGGCGTACATGTTGTAATTCTCAGTTTGTCCGCTAGAGGTCGCTGTTTCACCCCGTTGGGGGACAAACATGTAAACCAGGCCTCGATTATACACAACACTTTATATCTGTATATTTTGGAATCTGATATGAATAAATCGATGATGGGGATCTGATGGAGGTCAGTCTATATCCATGTCAGGAAGTTAAACCCACTTTTCGAGAAATAATTTCCAAAATTAATAATAGATAGTCCAGTCAGTCGGTCCGATCTTCGATTGGCATTTGCGTGGGAGATCATGTGTGATCATGACGTCATGAAGTGAAATCAAGCTGCTTTCCTGGTCAAAAAACACGAACAAGTTTGAAATCAAGGTTCAGAGCAGCGGCGTACATATTGTAATTCTCAGTTTGTCCACTAGATGGCGCTGTTTCAACCCCACTGGCGGACAAACACGTAAACCAGGCCTCGATTACACGCAACACTTTATATCTGTATATTTTTGGATCTGATGTGAATAAATCAATATCATGGGTCTGATGGAGGTCAGTCTCTATCCCTGTCAGGAAGTTAAACCCAAATTTCAAGATATCCTTTCCAAAATTAACAATCGATCGTTCAGTCAGTCGGTCCGATCTTCGATTGGCATTTGCGTGGAAGATCATGTGTGATCGTGACGTCATGAAGTGAAATCAAGCTGCCTTCCAGGTCAAAAAACAGCAAAAAGTTTGAAATCACGCCACTCAGCAGCAGCAGCGGCGTACATGATGTAATTCCCGGTTTCTCCGCTAGAGGTCGCTGTTTCTTCGCGATGACGTCATGACCGTGAGGCTCAAATGGAGGCTGCTCGCGCCGGTGTGTCGCCGGACGCCGTGGCGCGCGCCTGTAATCCCAGTTTCCGGGAGGCTGAGGCTGCGGATGGCCGGGCCTCAGGAGCTCTGAGCCGCGGACGGCTGTGCCGATCGGGCGTCCGCGCTAAGCTCGGTACCGATACGGAGCTCCCGGGGGAGCCCGGGAGCCCCGGGTCGTCTAAGGAGGGGCGCACCGGCCCAGGCCGGGAACGGAGCAGGTCAAAGCCCCCGTGCCGACCGGTAGCGGGATCGCGCCCGTGAATAGTCGCCGCGGAGCAGCCTGAGTTACCGGCGAGACGCAGACTTTTTACACACTCTCTTTCACTGGAAACACACACACCGCACCTCACACACACTTCTTACATCTTCTATTTAAGTTAGACAACCCGCGGCTCCTCCATCTTTACGCTGCGGCTCCGAGCGGCTTGGGGAAATACATTTTAAATATTTAATTGGAGTATATTTCATTTGTGTTCAGTCATTTTTTTAACTTTGAGTTCTAAGTTGGAAGATTATTGTCATCTTGAAATATTAAATAAAATTATATTTATTATTTTTCGCCGCTCAAAATAACGTCACACTGCCGGAAGTCGGTATACCCGCCAGCCGGTAAAGTCCCGATGTGCAGATGCTGTGCACAGAAGTTCAGGAGCAGAAGTCCCATAAACCAGGTCAAATAAATATTTATGAAGATATTTTGCAAATATTTATTTTTTATTGTTTACTGACACAGTGATTTTTTTCCCGATTTATTTTTAAAACTCAGGTCAAGGCTCCGCTACACGCTCTGAAAGCCCAAAGCTCAAAAGGAGTTCATTACATAAATAAAATTTAATTTTCTCTGTAATACTTTGTGTATTTCAGAAGCAACACACTTCACACTTGTTTATACAAAGTGTAAAGGTAATAAAAAGCGATATATACAGTGGTACCTTTATTTTAGACGTCAAAAACTAATTGCGGCTCCCGGTGTTTTCTTTTCCAGGGAAACCGAATCCAAATGTCTCTTCGGGTGTTCCGGCTGCGACCCCGTGTTTAGACAAACTATCTTTTGGCCGCGCCTGCAGCGCCCCCTCCTGGTGAGGATGAGTTACTACAACTACTGCAGGCATCCTTTTGGGAACACATCTTAATAAAGACTATTGATCCACATCAAAAAATAAAAAATAAAATAAAATTCCGTCTGCTGGAGTCCGCTGAGCCTCTAGGGGGCGCCAGAGGGCAGAAACCCAGGCGGGGGCAGAAAGAAGGTCAGGGACTGCATTTCCAGGAGGAGGGAGGTCTGAGGGCCAGAAGACCCCGGAGGTCCCTGAAGGACCGGCCCCCCTCTCCCAGACCGGTCTGCGGTTTCCGTGACGACAGACGGAAAATCCCCGAACAAACCTGCTCGGCCCGTTTGGAGCCCAGGAGGAAGACCAGGGCCGACACGGCAGAAGAGGATTTACAGGAAGAATGACAACAACGTCCGCCGGAGGAAGGTCGATACCCAGCCTGTGACCTTCTGGCTCGGAGGAGGAAGTTCTAACCTTCTTGTTTTGATGCAATCTTCTTGCAGAGTACTCCAGAAACAGCGGCCCAGACGCTGATGCTGCACTCGTTCACCCGCAACTTCCTCGTCTTCAGAGAGTTGGTTGGAAACATCAGGAAACAAAAGTCAGAGAAAAAGGAAGGGGATCTTTCAGCAAGTCATCAAACTGAATTCCTTTCGATGGAAAGAACTTCGTGTCCAGTAAGAGGTCACCTGACACCGCTGAACATCCCACAAGAAGAAGATGGAGATGCTACACAGAGAAACTCCAGGCAGGAGAACATGGAGAACCTTCAGCACCAAATCCCTTAAAAATCACTCTGCGATACCAGAAGAAGGCAAAGATAAGTGAGATTGCAAGGAATATTGACCTCTGCCCCCCAGCCAGGAGGTCCCTGGTTGGATTCCCACAGGGTTCCTTCCTGTGTGGAGTCTCCATGTTCTCCCCGTGTCTGCATGGGTTCCTCAGGGTTCCTCCACCATCCAAACACAAGCAGGAGGTTCACTGGAGACCCTAAACTGTCCAGATATGTGAATGAGAGGTATCAATAGTTGTATGTCTTTATTTGTGGGCCTACAAGGGTCCTTCCTCTCGGCCAGTGACAGCTGGGACGGGCTGGACTGCAGGACGGTAGGTTGAACGAATGAATATTCAGCCAGAAAGGACTTCTCGTCCACTTGGACCAGATGGGGAGACGAAGTGAGAAGGACACTTTCCAAACAGATGGAGCTTCCTGTTTAAGAAGGCACGTTTGGTTCCCATGGAACCGCACAGATATGGACACCAATGCCTTGATCATCTGGACCCAAACTTCGGCATCTCTGTCGACATCAGCGCCATAATTGGAATATTACCTTTCACTTTTAACCCATTAACTCCCACAAACGATGTCTCGAGAAGCAACAAGGAGCTGATCTTACTTCGGGTACTACACGGCTATGTGAAGCTAATTCGTGCTCCACTGAACTCCCGAATCAGGTCAGATACTTGCAGATACAATCGCCTCGAATTCTGAAGTCTCACACCCACAACCGAGCGTTTGTGATTCTATCTGCAAGTATCTGACCTGATTCGGGAGTTCAGTGGACCACGAATGGCCTCGTCCGCCGTGCCTTGACCTTCCCCTCCCGGCTGGAACACCTGACCACCCGATGTCTGGAGCGGGTGGTCGGGGAACCGACGTTCAGGCCCCGAGTTCTGCAGCGACCAAAAGGGCCAAACATTATTGGAAGTTGTGCACCCGGACCTTCCTGCCTCTGGCTGCTGCTCCCTGAATGTGACCAAACGGCTAAGACCGGTTCCACATCCTGGAGGAACTCCAGGTATTTGCGTTCAGCAAAGTGACACACACACACACACACACACACACACACACACACTTCACGGTGAATCCCTTTGAATATGAATCACGAGCACCTTGGCTAGTTTCTGTTTGTGAAATAAATGCAAATCACCAAAGAATACCGTCGTCAAGGGGTTTCACTGCTTCTCCTGGACTGAATGGTACCCAACCTTTGCCTCCAACGCCCCTCTTGGAGGTCTTTCGGTGATCTCTTCCCGCCGTAGACCGAACAGATACACCTTCAGAGAAGTTCTACACACCTACCGTTTGTGGATCGGGCATCTGGACGTCAGAGAAATAAAACGTGTACTTTTTGAAACTTGTCCAGAAGAAAGGTGCACCGTACACTAGGCATTTTGAAATCAGGGGCGCGGACAGTCACATCCTGTCAGGACAATATTTATTAAATATCAACCACAGTAAACAGTAAACAAAGATCTCACAAGAATACAATCAAATTATAAAGATTCTGTACAAAGGTTCTCCCGGCTCCTCTCGGGACGATTATTATTGGGTTCTGGCGCTAGTGAAAGCTGGTGAAAGAGGAACTCCGAAGGGTTTGCGGGGGGCGGCTCCTCGTCAAAGATCGTCTCGAGAAAAGGGACGCCGGTGAGCGTCCGAAAAGAAGAAGGAAGTGCGGGCTCGGAGGAGACGGCCCGCAAGGCCAGAGTCCGTCAAGGGGAGAGGTTCAGTCCTTTCGGGCGCAAGGGAGTTGGGTCAGACGTAGGCTCGGCTGGTGGCGGTGGACCGGGCGCCGGCGTATTTGACGGGGTACTCCTGGGCCTCCTTGGGCGGGCAGGAGCTGCAGAGGAGGGCGCCGCCAAGGAAGAGCAGGGCGGCGGTACCCCAGCCCAGGTACAGCGCCGCACCCAACTCCCTCTTCTGGGGGCTGGTCAGGAGGGGGCTGTAGAAATCCCTGATGATGGTGTTGGCGGACCAGCAGACGGGGATGAGGATGAGGAAGCCCGCGATGATGAAGATGATCCCCGAGGCGATGGCCACCTTGGCTTTGGTCACCCGGTCCTCCACGAAGTTAGTGCACTTCCCGCCGGCGATGCCCACCACGATGGCGAAGACGCCGACGATGATGGCGATGACCACCAGGGCGCGGGCGGCCTGCAGGTCCGGGGGCAGCGCCAGCAGAGAGTCGTACACCTTGCACTGCATCTGGCCGGTGCTCTGCATCACGCAGTTCATCCACAAGCCCTCCCAGATCACCTGCGCCGTCACGATGTTGGCGCCGATGAAGGCCGTGACCTTCCACATGGGGATGGCGCAGACCACGATGCTGCCCAGGAAGCCGATGACGGCCAGGACGAAGCCCAGCATCTGTCTCCTCAACGACACCATGATGGTGATGGTCGGGCGCTGACGTTAGATGGGCTGAAGATGAGCGGCCGAGCCGGAAGGTTCAGAATGGGGGCGAAGACTCCAGCGCCCTTAAGTTATAAGGCCCTTCCTGGGGAGGCGGAGTCACGCCATCCTTCCCTCCGACCTGAAACCGTCACTCCGGGTGATTTTCAAGCCCGACGGGATTCTTCGCATTATCTGCGAGCGTTCGGCGAGCGGTTTCGATGAGTCGTCCCGCGAGCCACTTCCGGGGCTCGCAACCGCCGGGGACATTCTTCTGTTTGAAAAAAGCCGGGCCACCATTGGTCCTCCGACCGGGAGATCAGGTCCGGCCACCGTTTTCAGGTTTGAATAAACATTGCCGAGGCAGTTTCATCGGAAAGCTGTGAAAGGACATTTTCCCCCGCGTCATGTGTTTTTTTCCACACCTGTTTTTTTTTTTTTGTGTTGGCCCTTTCGGTAGCCTAAACCCAGAGTGTTTCGGTTTGACTCAAAACACTTCCGGTGTCCTACGGTATTGATATGTGTGGTTATTGTTTGATGAAAACCAAGACTTAATCAACCATGAGGAGTATTTTAACTCATAACCTGGTTTAGGGTCTTTTTTTTAAATAAACATGAAGAAACTGTAATTATACTGTTATTACACTGTTATTACATCATTATTACACTGTTATTACACATGTTTATGTGTTCCTTTTTTTGTAGGTTGGAAATTTTTGGTTTCCTTTTTTCTACTTTACCTTGTGAACTCTTATGAGACGAAATGAATGTTGGACGTTCTCACACACACACACACACACACACACACACACACACACACACGTACAAAATCCCCACAAACAGGTGGAGTCATTCAGGATGTTTTTCTTTTTATTGACACCAGCTGATATTTACACAAAACAAACAAATCACATCCTATTTACAAAGACATCGACAAGCACGTGACCTTTAACCCCCCACGTGGTCCAGCCAGGCTCTCGCCTTCCCGCCGTCAGTCAACGCCTCGCACACGTCGCTCACATGTACGGCCCGTTAACGTTGGATGCCGGGGCGCCGTACGGCTTGGCGGGAACGTAGGAGCCGGACCCGGCGTAGGGTCGGCCGGAGGCGAGAGCGTAAACGGGGCTGTACGCCGTCGGCATCACGTATGGGTACACGGGCGGCAGAAGGTAACCGGGGTATCTGTATGCTGGCCTCTGAGGGGGGCAGGAAGTGATGAGCGTGATGCCTCCGACCAGCAGGACGGCTGCTGAGGCCCAGCCGATGTAGATGGAGGCGCCGAGCTCCCGTCGCTGCGTGTTGGGGCGCCGGCGTATTTGACGGGGTACTCCTGGGCCTCCTTGGGAGGGCAGGAGCTGCAGAGGAGGGCGCCGCCAAGGAAGAGCAGGGCGGCGGTACCCCAGCCCAGGTACAGCGCCGCACCAAACTCCCTCTTCTGGGAGCTGGTCAGGAGGGGGCTGTAGAAATCCCTGATGATGGTGTTGGCGGACCAGCAGACGGGGATGAGGATGAGGATGCCCGCGATGATGAAGATGATCCCCGAGGCGATGGCCACCTTGGCTTTGGTCACCCGGTCCTCCACGGAGTTCGTGCACTTCCCGCCGGCGATGCCCACCACGATGGCGAAGACGCCGACGATGATGGCGATGACCACCAGGGCGCGGGCGGCCTGCAGGTCCGGGGCAGAGAGTCGTACACCTTGCACTGCATCTGGCTGGTGCTCTGCATCACGCAGTTCATCCACAAGCCCTCCCAGATCACCTGCGCCGTCACGATGTTGGCGCCGATGAAGGTCGTGACCCTCCATATGGGGATGGCGCAGACCATGATGCTGCCCAGGAAGCCGATGACGGCCAGGACGAAGCCCAGCATCTGTCTCCTCAACGACACCATGATGGTGATGGTCGGGCGCTGACGTTAGATGGGCTGAAGATGAGCGGCCGAGCCGGAAGGTTCAGAATGGGGGCGAAGACTCCAGCGCCCTTAAGTTATAAGGCCCTTCCTGGGGAGGCGGAGTCACGCCGTCCTTCCCTCCGACCTGAAACCGTCACTCCGGGTGATTTTCAAGGTCGACCGGATTCTTCGGATTAACTGCGAGCGTTTGGTGAGCAGTTTTGGTGAGTCGTCCCGCGAGCCACTTCCGGGGCTCGCAACCGCCGGGGACATTCTTCTGTTTGAAAAAAGCCGGGCCACCATTGGTCCTCCGACCGGGAGATCAGGTCCGGCCACCGTTTTCAGGTTTGAATAAACATCGCCGAGGCAGTTTCACCTGAAAGCTGTGAAAGGACATTTTCCCCCGCGTCATGTTTTTTTTTCCACACCTGTTTTTTTTTTTTTTTGTGTTGGCCCTTTCGGTAGCCTAAACCCAGAGTGTTTCGGTTTGACTCAAAACAGTTCCGGTGTCCTACGGTATTGTTATGTGTGGTTATTGTTTGATGAAAACCAAGACTTAATCAACCATGAGGAGTATTTTAACTCATAACCTGGTTTGGGGTCTTTTTTTTAAATAAACAACATGAAGAAACTGTAATTATACTGTTATTACACTGTTATTACATCATTATTACACTGTTATTACACATGTTTATGTGTTCTTTGTTTTTTTTGTATGTTGGAAATTTTTGGTTTCCTTTTTTCCACTTTACCTTGTGAACTCTTTTGAGACGAGTTGAATGTTAGATGTTCTCACACACACACACACACACACACACACACACGTACAAAATCCCCACAAACAGGTGGAGTCATTCAGGATGTTTTTCTTTTTATTGACACCAGCTGATATTTACACGAAACAAACAAATCACATCCTATTTACAAAGACATCGACAAGCACCTGACCTTTAACCCCCCGCGTGGTCCAGCCAGGCTCTCGCCTTCCCGCCGTCAGTCAACGCCTCGCGCACGTCCTTCACATGTACGGCCCGTTAACGTTGGATGCCGGGGCGCCGTACGGCTTGGCGGGAACGTAGGAGCCGGACGCGGTGTAGGGTCGGCCGGAGGCGGGAGCGTAAACAGGGCTGTACGCCGTCGGCGCCGCGTACGGGTACACGGGCGGCGGCGGGTAGCCGGGGTATCCGTACGCCGGCCTCTGAGGGGGGCAGGAAGTGGTGAGCGTGATGCCTCCGACCAGCAGGATGGCGGCCGAGGCCCAGCCGATGTAGATGGCGGCGCCGAGCTCCCGCCGCTGCGTGTTGATGGTCAGCGGGCTCTGGAAGTCGGTGATGGTGATGGCGGCCGACCAGCACACGGGGATCAGGACCAGGACGGCGGCCGCGATGATCAGGCAGCCGCCCACGATCACCACCTTGGCGTTGGAGGAGTCCTTCTTCAAGCAGCCGATGCATTTGGCGCCGACGAAAGTGACGATGAACCCGATGAAGCCGAAGACCAGGGAGATGATGACCAGGGCGCGAGCCGCCTGCAGGTCCCTGGAGAGCCTCATCACCGATTCGTTGAGTTTGCACTGCATCTGTCCGGTGCTTTGCATCACGCAGTTCATCCACAGGCCGTCCCAGATGATCTGCCCCGTCACGATGTTGGCGCCGATGTAGGAGGTCACCCTCCACATGGGGACGCCGCAGGTCACCGCCACGCCGATCAGCCCGATGAAGCTGATCACCTGACCCGCCACCTCCTTGCCGATCCTCCCCATGGCGAAGAGGACGGGTTCCCGGCGAGGAGGATGAACGCCGCTCCGGCTCGTTCGCTGCTCGTGAGGAGACTGAGCCGCGGGAGCGCCGCGGCGGCGGCGAGAGGAGTTTTTCTGGAAAGGCGAGATTCTTCCGCCCTCGGAGTGGCACCTCCTCCTCCTCAGAGGGTTTTGTGATGCAGAGGAAGCGTCGCTCCTCCCGGATGGACGTCCGGCGACCGCAAGCGAACGCGCGTCGCCTTCTTCGATTCCGGGTTGGTCGGCGTTTCCTCGTCGATTTGAAAGAAAATGTCCGTCCAGGTCGTCGCTAATTCTGATTAGCGGGTTTTCATCGGAGTGAGAATCTGTTCGTTCGTAACAAGGACGTCTGCCGCCTTCCTTGTTACGGCAACACACTCCGCTGTTTGTGGAAAAGCGGGTCAAACCGGTCGGACCGGACGCATCACACACACACACACACACACACACACACACACACACTGAAAGCATTGCTCCGCACGGCCATCTTTAAAAATCACTTGTGATTTCACATAATTTCCAAATGAATTGCGAGGTGTGTTTCATACACACACACACACACACACACACACGGGAATCTACGCTGGAATTCACACAGATTCCAGGAGACAGACGGATGTTTGTCCGCAGAAGAACCCAGATGGCGAGCGAGGTCTCGCCTCTCAGGAGAAGGAAAACAGCGTTGGGAGGCGGAGAAGGTGTTTATTGACATCATCAGGACGTTACAAGGTTCACACACACTTCTGCTCTCCAGAGAACACCAGACCAGGCGATCTCCAGATCTGCCGCACACACAACCAGGAAAAAGGAGTTTGGATCACCGATGCCGCCACCTTTCCATTCACGCCATCAGCAATAAACGTTGAGAAAACGAAATCAGTAAAAGACCCGAATGATTGCGGGCGGAGATCTTCCCCGGCTCCTGAGGAGCTCACACGTACTCCCTGGAGGTGGACGTGGACTTCCCGGGCGTGAACCTGGGCACGTACTGGGGGCGCTCGTGCTTCGGGGGGCAGTTCCAGCACAGCAGCCCCCCTCCCGTCAGCAGCATGGCGGCGGCGGCCCAGCCCACGTACAGCGCCGAGCCCAGCTCGTACTTCTGCTCCAGCAGCAGCGGGCTGTAGAAGTTCCTGATGGTGTTGTTGGCCGACCAGGAGACGGGGATGAGGCACAGCAGCCCCGAGGCGATGAAGAGGACGCCGGCCAGGATGCAGGCTTTGGCCTTGGCGCGCTCCTCCGCCATGCAGTTGGTGCACTTCCCCCCCGCGATGGAAAGGGCGGCGCCGAAGATCCCGACCAGGATGGAGATGATCACCATGGCGCGGGCGGCCTGGAGGTCCTGGGGCAGCGCCAGCATGGAGTCGTACATCTTGCACTGCATCTGCCCGGTGCTCTGGACCACGCAGTTCATCCACATGCCCTGCCAGAGGGTCTGCGCCGTGATGATGTTGGCGCCGACGAAGGCGGAGACCTTCCAGGTGGGCAGCGCGCAGACCACCACCACCAGGAACCAGCCCGCCACCGACAGAGAGATGGCCGTGATCTGGATCCCCTGGGAGACCATCTCCGGGTTCCGGGAGAGCTCGACCGCAGAAGACGAGAACCCGGCGAGAGCGGAGGCTTTTGTAGGCCGCCGCGTGGGAAGTGGCGCCAGGACATGGGGGCGCTCGTCTCTGATTGGCCGGAGGCAGTTTACACACAAACACACGGCCGGCGACCTTCGGTCCTGCTGACCCGCTGAATCTCAGCTTCAAGGTCAGAACGTCTTCTCTCTCCTGGGTGATCCAGAGGGCGGAGGTGTTTGAAACACCACGCCGAGGTGGACGGCTCACGCAGAAGACAGAAAAAAGAAAAGAAGAGGAAGCCGACGTACCGCCGTCACCGGCCACACGGGGGCAGCAGAGAGCAGCCAACGCTCCACACACACACACACACACACACACACACACACACATAAATATACATCTCCCACAGCAAATCCACCAGACCTTCTCCTCTCACACCAACTAACTTCCTCTTTCCCGTTCTGGTTTCTCTCCAGACCTCCTGCCTGGCAGCGCGAAACCAAGGTTCTACCCAGATCTTCTGCATCCCTCCATCTCAGTGAGGCTTCATCTCCAGAACATCTACCATGTGCTGACCCTCTCCATCCTCCTCACTCCTCAAAGAGAACCTCCACATCTTCACCTCTGCTTCCAGTTTTATCACCCCTGACAATTTCTCCACTCATTCCAACCTGAATGAGTCCTTGAACTCCACCTTCTTCACCTCCACTCCCTGCAACCTCACCCTTCTGCTGTGTCCCTCTTCTTCACACACATGTATTCCATCTGGCTGCTGCTAACCTTCACGCCTCCACCTCGCTAGATGTTCCTCCAGCTGCTCCCTGCTATATCACAGTATCATCTGCATACATGGAGATGCGTCACCATAGTGAACTGGAAGGGGCTCAGAGCTGCTCCCTGATGTAGCCTAGCCTCCACCAGGACCTCCTCCATCCCAGCTCACCGCTCTCCTACACCTTTATGTTCTGCACCACCCGGGCAAACCCCGGAGTACCGGAGGCCAAGAGGTTCCTCTTTGGCACCAAGTTGTATGCTTTTTGCAGATCGACAAGGACTCGATGTATAAAGACAAACATAAACAGAAATAAACCCCTCCGGTGACGTGATGTTGTTGAAATGATTTATTTGTATTTACAGACGTTCAAACCACAAAATATACAAAAAAAAAAAATTCAAAAAAGCAAAAAACGGACGCGAGCGTTGGCCCCGCCCCCTCTGGTGCCCCACCCCCCAACCCACCCCAACCGTCAGTCCTCGCCGCCCGCAGGGCTGGGCGCAGCGCTCAAAGCGCAAGTCCAAACTTGAGTTTCTAAAGCAAAAAGGAGTGAAATGGTGCTGGTCGGGTCGCCGCCGCCGCCGCCGGGCCTCAGACGTAGTCCTTGGGCCCGGTGGAGCGCGCCGCCGAGTACTTGGCCGAGTAGCCGTCCTTCTTGGGGCAGTTGGCGCAGAGCAGCGCCCCGCCCAGGATGAGCAGGCCGGAGGCGCCCCAGCCGATGAAGAGCGACGCCCCCAGCTCCATCCTCGGGGTGTTACCCAACATGGGGCTGTAGAAGTTCCTGATGATGTTGTTGGCGGTCCAGCTGACGGGGACGAGGCACAGCAGCCCGGACACGATGAAGAACACGCCGGACGCCACGCCGATCTTGGACTTGGCGCCCTCGTCCTCCACGCAGTTGGTGCACTTGCCGCCGGCCAGGCTGAGCAGCACGCCGATGATCCCCACCAGGATGGAGATGATGGTGAGGGCGCGGGCGGCCTGAAGGTACTGCGACAGCTCCAGCATGGAGTCGTACACCTTGCACTGCATCTGCCCCGTGCTCTGGACCACGCAGCTCATCCAGATGCCCTTCCAGGTGGTCTGGGCCGTCACGATGCTCTGGCCCACGAACGCCGTCACCTCCCACTGCGGGAGCGCGCACGTGACGATCACGCCGATCCAGCCGATCAGGCACAGGGCCGTGCCCAGGATCTGGAAGGTGGCCGATACCATGTCTGCTCGGGTAGCTTCTCGCCGGAGAAGAAGTAGAAGTCCGCTGAGGTGTTCGCCGTGGAGATCCCGCGGAGAAAATGGTCAAAACCGGTCGGGGACGGCGGTTTTTATGCGCCTGCTCAGGGAGGAGCCACACACACACACACACACACACACACATCGGTGGTGCAATTAATGCAACACACACACACATGCACACACACTCAGACATGTGTCATCATGTCGGTTTCTGTAGACAACAGCGGGTTGTGGTGAGTCACCGCAACTTCTGCACCTGCTGACAGGTGCAGACCTTCTCCAACACCCAGACCTGCAGGTGGAGGGGAGGCACTTTCAGTTGTATCGATCGTATCGATTGTATCGATTGTATCGATCGTATCGATCGTATCGATCGTATCGATTGTATCGACGGAGGGAAGTTAAAAACACACACACGGATCGTAAACCCACAGATTCCAATCAAAAGAGGAAGTATTTCCGTTACACTGCTCAGTTTTTGGTGAAGTTATTACAAAGTCTGAACAATAACACACACACACACACACACACACACACACACACACACACTCATACACACACAAAGGCACACACACTCATACACACATACAAATGCGCCAACACTTTTTGGGTTACCTGTGTTATTCCATCATGTAATCTAATCCAATGTAATCTAAAGGTATGTAAACTCATCTAATCTAAATGTAATTTATCTAATTTTATCTAATGTAATCAAATCCAATCTAAATGTAATGCAATCTAAACTAATCTAAATGTAACTAATCTAATCTGAACATGATGTAAAATGTAACATAACAGACTCCAGTGTAATCTAATCTATCCTTTCTAAAGTAATCCAGATAATCTGATGAAAAATCGAAATAATTAAACATTAATTCAATAAAAATATTGAATTGGTTGTAATCTTAAGTAATCTAAATGTATCTGATGTGATCTAATCTGTAATGAAACTGAATTAAATGTGATCTTGATCATTGAATGTAATCTATTCTTCTCAAGGTAATCCAGGTCATCTGACAAGTAATCTAATCTAATCTGGGGTAATGTAACTATGGTGGTGTAATCTACCCCTAACTCATGGAATGTAATCCAAAATAACCTGAATGTACAATATGCTTTCATCTTGGATGTAACTGGATCTAATGTAATCCAGATAGTTTTATGAAATGTAATCTATTCCTCTCGAGATCTTCAGAGAATCGAACTGATGTAGGACGAGTCTAATCTGACATAATTTCAAATAACTGAATTTAATCTGATCTAATCCATTTGAACAGACTGCTATGTAATAGTAATGTAATGCTAAGGTAACGCTAATGTAACCCATCTAATCTAAAATACTGTGATGCTAATGCTAATGTAATGTAATGTAATCCAATCTCACAGATGCCAGATTAATTAATCAGGGGAAAACTGCACAAGAAAAGTTTGGAGATCCAAAATCAATCCATTAATTGTGTGTCATATTCCATGTTATAATTATCAACAAAGTGATTCATCAAAACAAAACAAAAAAAAAAACCCGAAAGTTAAAAAATAACCAGAAACTGATGATGCCATCCTGTCACAAATAGCACAAAGGCAACATTACGTCACTGATGAACACACCCACACCCACACCCACACACACACACACACACACACAGCGATTGTTCGTGTGTATGTGACCGTCACGGATGGATGACCTTTGACCCCCAAGGCTGCCGGGCCCGACTTGTTCTGCACTCGCAACTTAGCAAACCTGCTCGCTAGTTATTACCCTGCTATCACCACGGCAACAACAGCCCGCTTTCTTATTATTGCCCATTATTCCCACATTTTCAGACCAACGGACGCAAATAACCGAACCCGCTTACTTCCAGGCGGGATTTAATCTGGATTAATCACGATTAATCGCGATTAAACTGGGAAAATAAGTAAAAGTCTGACCTGTGAGCGACGGCAGGCTGCGGTGGCGAGCTCTCCGGGTCCGGCGAGGGAGATGAGCTGTGCACGGCGGGAGGAAGGAGGCGAAGTGGAGGAAGAGGAGGAAGACGAGGGTCCGAGCGACGGCGGTCTGCCGGGGGAAGGAGGGCGGAGAGAGATCGTCTGTCGGGTCAACGGGTGAACGCATGAATGGAGGCAGTGTCTCGGGGTGATAATACCAGGGCTTGATCCGGGGGGAGCCCGGAGATCGGGTTCCGGGCGGGGGGGGAGGAATGTCCCAAATGAAGATCCCGTGGAGAGATGGTTTCAGAGGGAGGGGGGTTGACCTCCGGCGCCCGCCGTGACCTCCGAACCCCCGACCGTGACGTCGGCGGCCTCGGCGAGGCGGTGAAAGGGTTAACCCCGTTCCTGCCGCGGAGGGTAAACAACAGGCAACGGCCGGCGGAACGGGTTTAGTGGCGGCGGCGGCGGCGGCGGCCGTGGGAGAACGCCGGGGGCGGCTCCGGGGCGACGTGTCCCGGCAGGCAGGCCGGGACGCCGGCGTAACGGCGAGCTGTCAGGGGGACGCCACGCCTCAGAGATGATGTCATATCCTGTCATTCATATCACATCGTGTCATCATATTGTATCTATAACACCTTAGTGTGGTTTCATATCACTTCATACAGTATTTCATTATAGTATCATACAATACTGCATCATAGTATCATTTAGTATTGCATCATAGCATTATATAGTACTGCATCATAGCATCATACAGTACTGCATCATAGTATCATATAGTATTGCATCATAGCATTATATAGTACTGCATCATAGTATCATATAGTACTGCATCATAGTATCATATAGTACTGCATCATAGTATCATATAGTACTGCATCATAGTATCATATAGTATTGCATCATAGCATTATATAGTACTGCATCATAGTATCATATAGTACTGTATCATAGTATCATTTAGTATTGCATCATAGCATCATACAGTACTGCATCATAGTATCATATAGTATTGCATCATAGCATTATATAGTACTGCATCATAGTATCATATAGTACTGCATCATAGTATCATATAGTACTGCATCATAGTATCATATAGTATTGTATGATAGTAGTGTAGTTTTCTTTCATAGTGTCATATATAAAATTGTATCATAGTATAATTTAGTATTGTACCATAGTATTACATAGTATTGTATTGTAGTATCATAGTTTTGTTTCATAGCATCATTTAGTATTGTATCATAGTATCATAGTACTTGGGCTAGTTTTGAATCTTTGAGTATAATTCAGTATTATAGTATTACTATATAGTATCATTTCGTGTTGCATTGTACAGTATCATATAATACTGCAACATGTACTAGATGTAGCGTTGTATCATATAGTACTGTATACTACAGTATAATTTAGTGTTGTATCCCATAGTATAATTCAGTAATGTATCATAGGCTGTACTTAAATATTATACCATATGGTATCATTTACTATTGTAACATGGAGTATTTTTTTCAGATGTTATTGTTTTTAATCACAGTATCACATAGTACTAGGTTTCACAACAGTGAATCATAGTATGTCGATGAGTCATAGTGCACCCTGTAGTATCATGTAGTATAATTTAGCATCATACAGTATCATATAGTACTGTATGATATTGTATCACATCGTATCATTTAGTACATTATTCAATCACATAGCATGTTTTGGTGTCATTCTGTGTTCTTTGTATCACATCTCCAATTTGACTTTCAATTCCATGTATTATCAATAAAGTATTCTCATACGTACTCTGCAGTACTCTATTACTTCAAATGATGCTAACAAGAAGCTATTGTGCGCTAACATCGTGTCGCATCGTGCGTCTCAGTACCAAAGTTCACCGGTCCGGTTAGCCATTAGCCGTTAGCCGTGAGGACATAAATGTGACCTTCCTCATTCCAGCCAGGAGGGAAACCTCAGCTTCCTTCTTCTTCTCAAACTTCCTGATTCTTCAGCTTGAATGAAACCTGCTTACGTCAGAACACAGAGAACGGAGAACATACAGGGGAAGGTGGCGGACATGATGTTATTACTCTGTCATTAGGAGACATAAGCCTCGCCGACGCTTCTCCTGGAGGGGTTCTATAAATAGTTCTGACGTTTTTATTTTTTTTTCTTAATTGCATTTTGAGGGAACGTGAGAGAACATCCACCGCTGGTCTCCATGAACGAGGCCTTCATGGTCGCGATGAGGAGGTTGACTGAACCCGTCCGACCAGTCGAGCGCCGACATGTCGGAGTTCACCAACTGTCCCCGTGGGGGGGGGAGGGTGTTCTACTGTATAGAACTGCAGTAGATGAAGTACTCCTGGTACTTTCTGAAGTACTACAGAAGTCAAGATCGTGTGCACCTGCTGCCCCCGGTGGTCATCAGCGGTACTGCAGCGGGTATTTCTGTAAAATAGAGAAAT
>NC_141301.1:990000-1045000 GCF_037954325.1 Fistularia commersonii
GCCTGTTCATCTGAGAGGGGCTCCAGGGGAGACCAGCACCGAGTCCTGCACGTCTTCTGTGGACGACCGCAGGTAAACAGGAAGCCGGACCAGGACCTGGATCTCAATCTGGACCGGGACAAAGATCTGGACCTGAATCTGAATCTGGTCCTGGATCTGAAACTGTACCAAAATCTGATTTTGGATCAGAACCAGGACCCGGATCTGCATCTGGATCCGGTCAGGGACCTGAAACCGTCCCGAGACCTGGATCTGGACCAGGTCCTGGATCTGATCCTGGGCCAGGGTCGGGTCAGGGTGTGTCTGAGTGGGGACCACTTCCTCTGAATCACTTGGAGGACTGCGGCGTCTCAGGATATGTGTGTGTGTGTGTGTGTGTGTGGGCGCGCGCGTGAGCCATGCGTCGTAAGCCGACTCCCAGCTTAGGCTCCGCCCCCTCCTCCCCCGCCCCGCCCCTCCCCATAAAGGCCCCGGGCCCCGCGGGGGGGGGGCCTCAGAGTCCAGGATGTCGGCGGGGCTGGAGCTGATCGGCATCTCGCTGTGCGTCCTGGGATGGATCGTGTCCACGGTGGCGTGCGCGCTGCCCATGTGGCGCGTGACGGCGTTCGTGGGCAGCAGCATCGTGACGGCGCAGGTGATCTGGGAGGGGTTGTGGATGAGCTGCGTGGTCCAGAGCACCGGCCAGATGCAGTGCAAGGTCTACGACTCCATGCTGGCGCTGCCCCAGGACCTGCAGGCCGCCCGCGCCCTCACCGTCATCTCCGTGCTGCTCGCCGTCCTGGCGCTGCTGGTCGCCATCGCCGGCGCCAAGTGCACCAACTGCATCGAGGACGAGGCGTCCAAAGCCAGGGTGATGATCGTCTCCGGCGTGGTGTTCATCGTGTCCGGGGTGATGGAGCTCATCCCCGTGTCCTGGTCGGCGCACAGCATCATCCGCGACTTCTATAACCCGCTGGTGACGGACGCCATGCGGCGGGAGCTCGGCGCCGCGCTCTACATCGGCTGGGCCGCCGCCGCCCTGCTGGTGCTCGGCGGCGGGCTGCTCTGCTGCTCCTGCCCGCCGCGCCGGGCGCCGTACAGCCCGTCTCGGATGGCGTACTCCGCCCAGAGGTCGGCGGGCGGCCCGGAGCGCAAGGACTACGTCTGAGACGCCGACGCAAAAGGGGTTTATTCCGTTTCCACGGAGGAGGGAGGGAGCGGCGGAGCCTCCGCTACGTGCACGACGGTAAACGGACTCCCGTTTTTCATAGACCGTGAGCGTCGTCGTTAACGGAAGGTCGTCGAGACGTTATTTATCTGCATCCTACAGATGAGAGTGTGTTTTTTTTTTTTTTTTTTTTTTAATAAACATTGTATTTGTTTTGCTTTTTTCTATCTCGCCACTCGTCCGGACTGAATTTATTTCCAATGTAAAAAAAAAAAAAAAAAAATTTAAAATCTAGTCTCTCTCTAACACACACACTCACACACATAATTATACCCAACAAATAATACACTCATAGTTTTGACATAGATATAAATGGGAGGCTATGGAATTAAATATGACAGTGTTAGCATGTGTGTTTTTTTAAATAAACATTTTTGTTTTGCTTTTTGTAGCTCGCCGTTTGTCCGGTCTGAATTCATTTCCAACATGAAAGAAAAAGTCACACACACACACACACACATATATGTATAAACAACAAAGCATAACACTCATAGTATTTATAGGATGCTATGGACTTCAATATGACAGTGTGTGTGTGTATGTGTGTGTGTGTGTGTGTGTGTGTGTGTGTGTCTGTTGTTAAACAAACGAACATTTTTTTTTTCTAGCTCCTCACTCATCTGGTCTAAATTTATTTCCAGTGTAATATAAAAAGTCTGTTCTCACACACACACACATAGTGGCACCCAACAAACAATACAATGGATAAACAGGATCACGTCCTATTAGTGTGTGTGGTGTGTGTGTGTGTGTTTCACCCCAACAAGTAAATAAATCCTTCGCAAAAGATGGAGGCCGTCACTCGATCCTGGCGGCTTCATTACCGCCGACAGAACCGCTCCAGCAATTAGTCAGAGCCTTAGCTGCTCGCTTCATTTACACACACACACACACACACACACACACACACACACACACACACACACACACACACATGCGTGGCAGCTTCGGTTTCACAAACACGTCCAGTCACACCCTGCAGCAGCTCAGGACATGAAAGTTTGATCAGACCCCGTCCTAATTATGATGGGGGAGGGGGGGGGCACAGGAGTACTTCTATGAGTACTTCACTCCCAGGAGTACGTCACTCAGAGATAGTAGTACCTGGAGAAGCACTTCTTCACTCTCAAGCAGTGAACAGAGGAGTACTACGCTCATGGTAGTAGTATACACAGCAGTACCTCACTCAGTGATAGTACACTGAGGAGTACTTCTCTTCACTCAGAGACAGTACACACAGGAGTACTTCACTCAGACTGTACAAGAAGAAGTACGTCACTCAGAGACAGCACACAAAAAAATACTTCACTCAGAGACGGTACACAGACAAGTACTTCTTTACTCAGACGGTACACGGACAAGTACTTCACTCAGAGACTATACAAGAAGAGGTACGCCACTCAGAGAAGTACTTCACTCAGAGACGGAACACAGACAAGTACTTCTTTAGTCAGAGAAACTTCCCAGAGAAGTACTTCACTCAGAGGGAGTACTTACATGACTGCCTGTAAAACTACAATATTTACTGTGGTGTTTACAAACAGTGTACACTGAAGTAAGAGCACCACAGTACAACACAACACGGGTACTCCGCTTGATTGGGCAACAGGGTTGACCCTGGACCAATCACAGGGCCACATATAGACATGCATATGTTGACTCTCGTCATCTCGGGATATACAACCATTCACCCTCTTATCATTGTATCCTGAGCGTAAGGAACTGGGGAAACAGCTCAGCAGAGTGGACAAGTCAGGACTTGAAGGGCAGTTCGAGTCCTGGATCTACCGGTACGGCCTTCTGCCTCAAATCCTCTGACTTCTGCTTGTCGATGATGTCCTCCTCACATTGATGGACTCCAAGGACCAGAAGATTGTCTCATGCCTTTGGAGGTACCTACTACGTAGCCCCGGTAGCAGAGCTCTGTATGGGAGGAATGGAGTCCTGCAGCTCCCCGTCAGCAGCGTCATGGAGGAGTTCATGGTCTCCTGGACCAGAGAAGCACTGCGGTAGAGACTCTGAAAACCTTGAAGTCTCAGAGGGGGGCATTGAAATCCGCACTGACAGGAATTGGAGTCAAGCTGATGACATGAGGCGGCGGTGGGGACAGTTTCGACAGGATCGGCAGGCTGGGGGAGTTTCCGAACTAGATACAGCAAGGTCCAGGAGGAGGTAAAGACAACAGTGGAGGAAACAAGAAGAAAAGCAGGACAGCAGGCATACGACAGCAAGAGGCATGAATGAGATGGGAAGGCGTAAAGGAGCAGAAGCTTGAATGGAATGACATCTGGTGAGCAGAACCCCAGCGCATCAAATTCCTCATCTCATCCATATAGGACACCCACCCCGAACCTCCAGCTCTGGAGCAAGGCTGATACAACTTCTTGCTCTCTGTGCTCAGGGAGAGGAAAGCTTGAGCACATTCTGAGTAGCTGCCCAGAGACCCTGAAAGAGTTGCTACTGCCGGTGGCCAGATACTGAAGGCAGTCGCAGAGAGAGGTTCCTTAGGCTCAGCAGCAACAATTGCAAGCGGCTGGTATTTGCCAGGGCAGGAGAGCAGCCCGAGCCACAACCCAGAACTTCTGGTGGCCTCCTGCATACCACCAAGGATTGACAGCTAGCCGTTGATCTTGGCAAACAACTCAACATCTTTGCGACCAGACACCGCAATCCTGTCACAACCCAGAACTTCTGGTGGCCTCCTGCATACCACCAAGGATTGACAGCTAGCCGTTGATCTTGGCAAACAACTCAACATCTTTGCGACCAGACACCGCAATCCTGTCACGTGTCAAAACAGCTCAGCCTGACAAAGCAGACAGTGATCGGATAGAGGAGGCTTCCCAAAGGAACTTCCCCAAATATCAGTAACTCATGGAAGAATGCTGGAGAGAGGGGCGGCAAGCACGCTGCCGTCCTGTAGAAGTCGGCTACAGGGACATCGCAGGCGGCTAACTGCTTAGCCTCCTGGACCAGCAAAGAGGAAAGCCACCAGGGCCGTGAGAGCTTTCAGATGGTTGTGGATAAAGACGGCTGATCCGTTAGTCTACCGACCCTGACCGGGTTGCCTGGGCGAGGGCCGAGACACCCAGAGTCCACAGAGTACATCACATCCCAGCGCAACCGCGGGACATACCGCTCCCCCAGATATATGGAAGTGCTTTAGTGTAGTATTTCAGGTGAACGTTTACGTCCTGAGGTCTTTCCCCGTCACGCCAGGTTCAAGGCTCCTCCTCCTCCTCCGCCCGCCGGGTCCGACAATCATTGACTCCATCACTCTGCACCCCCCCCTCTGTGGACGAACCCCCCCAACTCCACCCTCGCTGAAGTGCACTTCAGAAATCAAGCGCGAACCGGCTGAAAAACGAAGCCTCTTGCAGGGGATGAAACAAGGGGGGGGTTCAGCCTCTTCTTCAGGCTCCAGTGACCACAGCCCTCAGCCCGGTTTCGGTCATGGTCACATGACTATTGCAGATTATCTGAGGCTAACATTGTTTCGGTCATGGTCACATGACCAAAACCAGGGTGGGGTGGGGGGGAAGAAAGACTGTCTGGAGGTTTTGGAGCTGCAGCGAGAGGAAACCTCAGTTTCCGCCTTGTCAGAACACTGTTCTTATTGACCACCCCCCCCCCTCCGCGCGCACACACACACACACACACACACACACACACACACATACAGCAGCAAGAGTGTGTGTGTGTGGGGGGGCAAGCAGTATGAAACATTTAAATTTTGCTTCTCCTGCACCCAGCTGAATCAGTCAGCTGTCAATCAAATGGTCAGCTGTCAATCAGATGGTCAGCTGTCAATCAAATAGGCGGCTGTCAATCAAATGGGCAGCTGTCAATCAGATGGTCAGCTGTCAATCATAGGGCTACACCTCGTGACATCCAACCATCTTCAACATCTCCTTCACACCGACAGACAGCGAATCTTAAATGACCCTCCAGATAGTTTCCGGACTGAAGACGGAGAACCTGAAGAACCCTGAAGATCAGAGTATCAGAACCAGCATGAAAGAAGCAAAAGGTGTTTGTTTACATCTTGTGCTAGCAAGGCGTTAGCATTGTGAGGCTAGCCAGTCAGGCTAACAATGTTAGCCTCAGAGAATTTGCATTAGTGCAGGAGCATTTTGGGTTCTTCATGGCGACAAAAGACACATGAATGGGTTTTAGAATCACTCACACACACACACACACACACACACACACACACACACACACACACACACACACACACACACACGTCCTGTTTTCTCCTCCAGCAGTCCAAAACACCAAGTGACTTTCTGAGTTTGTAGTACTACTGCTTATCACCACGTTATACTGCAGTACCTGTACTTCAGTGCAGGCTTTACTCCCCTGACAGATGCAGATGTTCTACCTCCAGCCACGGTGAACCACAGCGCCCCCTGCTGGCCTGGAGGCCAGACACACCTCCACAAGCTGTCCATTTGTTTATTTAGGCTTCCAAAAAAAAAAAAAAAAAAAACCTAGAAGCGAATTGCTTTTTCTGACAACGTGGCGCACACACACACACACACACACACACACACACACACACACACACACACACACACACACACACACACACACACACTCACAGTTATGCCGTTCACTCCCAGCAGGAACACAGTGTTCTGCCAGAACCTCTGTTTTGAGCCTTGGCCTGTTTTCTCCCTCTGCTTTCAGCCAATTAGCAGACCGAGTGTGTGTGTGTGAGTGTGTGTGTGTGTGTGTGTGTGTGTGTGTGTGTGTGTGTGTGTGTGTGTGTGCTGATAACAGCTCCAGTCAGAAGACCCCCCGCCCCCCCCAGCATTCCAGCTGGAATCAGACAAAAAGCCTCCTGAGCTCCAGCTCGACCCGAAACTCCTCAGCACCGATACCAACGGGGGGGTTTCTTCCTGGGGCCGGGCCGTCCCCGGGGCCCCGTGATGCCTTCAGGGGCCTCCCTCCACCCTCTGCTGCCCTCTCCTGTCTCCTTTTTGTTTGTTTTTTCATTGAAAGAGAAAAAAAAAAAAGTTCAGCAGGAGGTCGGGGGTGTTTGGAGCCGGCTGACCCGGACGAAAACAAACAGGAAGTGATAAGATAACTTTTTAATTATGTAAAGCTTGGGAAATTCACTTAAAAAGTAAATAAAAATACTTAGAAATGATTAAACATTAAAAGTAGTAAAATACACTGCTTGAAAAAATAAAGGGAACATTTAAACAAAATGTAACTCCAACTCAATCCCACTTGTGTGAAATCAAACTGCGACACTGATTCATTTGGACTTGTTTTAAGGACATGAAATCAAGGTTAGTGTGTTTTTCCACTTCGTTTGGAGTCATTTTGACTCCAAATCCAGACCTCCACGGGTTCATACATTTGGTTTCTATTAATCATTTTTATTGTCAGCACATTCAACTACGTAAAGAAAGCATATTTCATTCATTCAGATCTCGGATGTCTTATTCAGTTCCCTTGATATTTTTTTGAGCAGTGTACTTTATTATTAATTTTAATTCACTTTATTATTATTATAATAATTAATATAAACCCGAAATGTGTTGCTGGTTTGTTGTCGACAGTTGTTTGGTTTTTGAGTGTGCGTTAAATAAAGCAAACACCTGGTTCATGGAGTGACTGAAGGAGAAGGTGAACCCGGACCCTCCGGACTGGAACAGAAAGAAGCCAGCAGAGTTCATCTCAGCAGCTTTTATTTTGAAAAAAGAAGTTTGTCTTCACTTAAATACAGAAACGAAAGAAACGAAAACGTAAAAACGACATTCCGCGGCCTGGAGACGTTTGACAGCTTCATCTTCCTCCTTCCTCTTCCTCCCCGCTCAGAAAGGCGTAGAAGCAGGGCTCCTCCTGGCTCTGGTAAATGACGGCCACCGTCTCCTCGCCGTCGGCGGCGGCGCCGGTTTGGACGAAGGCCTGCGAGGACGCAGCGGATCAGCTCGTGTTCGTCGCCGCCAATCACGTCGTCGGAAATGCTCCTCGAAAATCGTCCCGGCGTTTCGGTGGAAATCGACGCGTCGGCGAGAATTCGCGGGGGTCGACGTTCACGTCGCCGTGGTAACCCTTCACGCGGCGCCCGACCAGAAGGTATGAAAACCAGAAGGCTCACCCGCTCCAGGAGCTGCAGCCGCTCGTCGGCGAGCAGCTGTCCGTGGCGCAGGCGTCCCACCGTGCCCTCCAGGCCTCGCAGCTTCTCCAGGTGGCGTCGGTGGCGCCGCTGCAGCGCCTTCACCTTCCCCTGCAGCTCCGTCAGCGCCGCCTCCAGCTGCTCGCGGCTGCGGCTGCTGCGGTGGTAGCTGCGCGGGGAGGCGGGGCGTTAGCATGGGATGTTAGCGCCGGCTAATGCTATTTTATTTTGAGAATGTGAAAGGTATGTCTGGCTCCGCCCCTCTGCTTACCAGTGCTCCTCCAGCCGGCGGTCCGGTCGCTCGGCGACGCCCCCTTCCATCTGGCTCCGCCCCTTGGGTGGAGGCGGAGCCTGCGCGGCGTGCTTGGACACGATGGGCAGCGTGGAGCTGATGGGCCCGGGGCCGAGGGCCGTCGACAGCGTGGTGTCCGAGGCGACGGCGAGGCGCCCGGCCGTCGGGATCGTCTCCAAGTACGCGACGACTTGGGTTTCCGTGGCGACGGGCAGGAGCTCGTCGCAGGTGGCGCCATCGACGTAGATGTCGATGCGGTCGAGCTCGGCGTCGCCCACGACGTGGCTCTGGCTTAAAATGGCGGCGATCTCACCCGCGACCTCCTCCGGCCCGCCCGATGACATCACCACCATCTCCACGCCGCCGCCACCGCCGTCCAGCTGGATCACGGTCAGCGGGGAGCTCACGCCGTCCTCCGGCGTCCAGGAGCTCCAGTCCGTCCCCATCGGGCGCTCCGGTGCCGCCTCGCCTTCGCCGCCAAACGTGTTGGCGTCCTCCTCCTCTGCGCCGCCGCCGCTCGCTTTCCTTTTCTGGACAGACAGGAGAGCCTCAGAACACCTCCGGGGTCAGGTTTCATCACATCGCCATGGCGACCAGTGAGACCTCCAACCCAAGGATGCACCTGGAGGAACCGACTCAGACCCTCAACCTCTTCATGAACATCACGGAGACGTTGCCGAGGCAACCGTCTCCAGACACGCTCCTCCTGGTTTCACCTTTGTTTCTCGTGCTTTTGTTTGGCATTGTTGCCGTGGTTACACATCACGCCACCGAGCGGCGTGGACCGACCTGCACGGCTCCTTCATGAACCGACAGACGTTTGGGGACTGAAGGAGGAGAACACGGAGGGAACCCGGTCAGGAGAACCTTTGAGAACCCCTAGAACCCGGTGGACTGGAAGCAGCAGCTTCAGGGCTCCAGCAGTGAGACGCTGCCTCCTGCTGGCCTCCAGCTGGTGGAACCTGCTGCAGCTTCTAAGTACCTCGGCCTTGGAGAACAGCGAGGGCGCCGCCGGGTTCTCCGGGTTCCTCCGGCGCCGGCAGAAGTCCTGGTGGCGGGACGGCGTCCAGCCCGCACGCCTCAGAGCTCGCAGCCAGCGCCGCCGCCGCCGCCGTCGCTCGAGGTCCTGCTGGGGAAACCTGGAGAAGATGGAAGGTGTTGGTGAGCCTGGAGGAGCGTCTGCAGGATCAGATGACAAACCTAATCTGAAGAATCATCACGTTTTCTGTGGTGACTCCAAATTCATGGGATGTAAAACGACTCCACCAACCCCACACACACACACACACACACACACACACACACACACACACACACACACACACACACACGGTAAAATAAAAGTTTGCATGATGCATTTTCAGGTAACACATGACTGGAGATGCCATGTTTTTTGGGGGGGGTTCATCCAATCACAGCAGGATACGTCATGATAGGGGGCGTGTCCACATGTCATCACCAATCACGGATCGATTAGCAAAATGTGGGTGAGTTATTTTCCCGATGCTTTTATTTTGAAATGCTTAACAAACACACATTAAAATAAACCTGGTTCATTTGAGGTCGAGATAAAAAAAAATAAACAAAATAAATTTAAAAAAAGAGGTTGATATCGATCGACGATCCTGAACCGAGTCCCGTCCGAGCACGGACTCCGGTGTCGTGGATCAATAATCGATCGGGAATCACGTGTCAGAGTTATAACGCGGGTTTTAAACCCCCTAATCTTAAACTCTCTCATCCTCTCGTTATTTTGTCATCAGCGAATATAACTTTAGTTGCAGATAAAAATAAACTAAAAAAAATTATTTCCGGGTTTATTTAAGCCTGGTTTCACTTGTTAACAGTGACGTCGCTCTAAATTGACGGTGGCTCGGTGACCGGAAACACCTGAGATTTATTTAAAACAAACAACAACCACAAGCAAACGTTGAAATATAAAAGTTATATATTTTTGAAATAAAGGTGAACGTAAAGGTCAACCCGCTCACCTGTAGAAGCTCCTCCGGTCACTTCCGGTCGCGCACGCCGGAACAGAGCGGTGCTTCGGCATGTCGAGCGCGTGCTGCCGTGTTTGTCGGCGCGGGGCGCACAGGTGACGTCACTCAACAGCTGACGGTGTAACGTCATTGTCATGTGACTTTCACGTTGTGTTTTTTTTTTTCTTCTGTTGTTGTTGTTGTTTTCTTCTTCGAAACGGGGTCGAAGGGGGTCAGCGAGAGATAACTTCCGGGTGACCCGGAAGTAAACAGGAGGAGGAAGAAATTGATTGGAAAAAAAATAAAGAAATATACATATTTCAAGATGAGATTTACTTTTATGACCCCATGCTTGAACTTTTTTTTTTTTACTTTAAAAGTATAAAATACTTGGAAATTGTGAAATATTACAAACATTAAAATACTTATAGAATTAGGAAGACACAAATTAATAAAACAAACTCACAAGTTATGACGAGAGCTGCTGAAGGCTGCCTCTCACAGCGCCAAAGAGCAAGGAAAAACTTTTAGAACAACTTTATCACTTTTATTTTTTTTCTTTCCTGAGGGCCTTAACCTTCTCCAGGCAGATGTTGCAGATTTGCGACAGCCAAATATCAGATTTTTACTGCAACTACAACTTAATTTGAGCCTGAGAGGGTTAAATAAAATGTATTATTACTATAATTATTAGAAACCTTAAGTGTACTGGTGGTTTTGCGTCAGAAGCTGTTTTGCCTTATGAATTTTGAATTTTATTTAAATGTAATTAAATAAAGAAATCACCTGGGTTCTTCATGGACGAGGAATGAAGGACATGTGAACAAAGAGATGCTGGTAAAAAGTTCTACAGTCGTAAGTTCTAAAGTTTTTTCGCTAAAATGTAAGTTGTCTCTATTACATGTGAATGAGTGAATAGTTGTATTGAAACATGCGAGAGGGTGAATGTTGCAGCCCTGTGATTGGTCCAGGGTGAACCCGGCCTCTCAGCCAATCACAGCAAAGATAGGCTCCAGGATCATCGGTTTTGATGATGAATGAATGAATGAATAAATGGAGAAAAATCCGGAGGAGAGCCCCCCCGATTATATCCACACGTCTTTGTAAAACCTTTGTTTGTTTTTTTTTTTTCATTATTTATTCCTTTTCTTCCAAACATTACACTGGATCTGGATAAATGGTACAGGATATACACAGGCCCCTGGGCGTGTCCCGCCAAAAGGTCGGGGGTCATCAGACGATGCAGCTGTGCGTTTCAAGACAGGGTCGTAAAATTTGTTTGGACGTTTGGACAAATCCACTGGAAGAGGGGCGGGTAAAGGGGGGGGGGGAGCGGCGCCGCACCTCCTCGGCAGGAAGCGGCGCGATAGTGCAAATCAAATTTGACCAAACTACCTACGAACACCAGTGACGGCAGACGGACGCCCCCGACCGTAACAATCCCCCTCCCTCCCCCCCAAACCCAGGGGCGGGTTAAACAGCGCTCCGATTGGCCGAGGCGCCGTCACGCTGCTCTGCACCCGCACAGGACCACGCCGAGAACCCGACAATCTTCTCATACAGATCTTTGGTACAAACCAGAAAACTGGAAAGGAGGGGCGGAGGCTTACGGAAAGACTGCTCAGAGGAGACGTGAACTTCTCCGGGTCGACCTCCTCCCGGACGACGGAAAACGACGGAGACGGGTTTTGTTTTTTTTTTTTTTCCAGTTTTTACCGATGACGTAACGAGAGAACCCGGACCAGAGTCCGGACCGGGGTCTAAAAAGAGATCTCGTCCCATCTGAACTACACCAAGCGAGATCTGCAGACAGCTAGCGGAGGTTCTGTGGAGGTTCTGTGGAGGAAGTGGCGGCGGCGGTAAAGGGGAAGAGGAGGAGGAAGGAGGCGGCGGGGGGCGTGTCCGAGCGCTGGAGGGAGTGAGGCGGCGGCTTGGATGGTTCCGGTCAGATGGGAGGTCGTCAATGTCGCGGACGAGAGGAAGGGGCGTGGCCTCTACATCATCCCCAGCTGCATTAGCGTGTTAGCGTAAGCCATGGGCTTGACATTCGGATGAGGCTGCGGAGACAAGGACGCATGTCGCTATGACAACAAGTAGGTCGCTACGACACGGTAAGAACACGGGAAGGAGAAAACGGACCACAGCAGTGAACTGGTGAAACTCTGGCTTGAGGTCGGATCCCCTGAGGTGGATGTACGCTCCTTTGTTGCCCATCTGGTCACTGTCGGAGGGGAGGAAAGAGAAATCAGCCGCGGCGGTTACCGCGGGTAACCCGGTCGCCATGGATACGCACCAGTAGTTGGGTGCGGAGAACACGGTGATGCACTTCCCTGAGTGAGTGACCTCGTAGCCCTCGGCTTTGACCTCGTGGCTGCGGATGATGAAGTCCAGCTTGTTCTGCTCCAGGAAGCGCTCGGTGACGTCCGGGCCGAACTGGCAGCTCACGCCGCGCTTGCTGATCGACCGGCCGTTCTGTGGACAGACGGAGAAGAAGAGGAAGATGAAGAAGAAGAAGAAGAAGTAGAAGAAGGAGGAGGAGGAGGAGGAGGACACCTTGAATCTAAATGCTCTTCTTCTGACACTCCAAGGGGAGTGTGAACTCACCTGGGGCTGTGGGTCTGACCAGAGGAGGTCACACATGGGACCTGCGGATGAACCAGGAAGGTGGTTAGATGTTGCACCTCATACGTGTGTGTGTGTGTGTGTGTGAGACACCACTTACCTGAGTCTGGAGGCTGTCTGTTCCTGTCAATCTTCCTGAGGTCCTCCAGTGTGACACCATCTTCACTGAACAGTCCCCCGTGCATGATCTGCAACACACACACACACACACACACACAGGCAGTGTGAAGGCCTCAGGTCACACAGCATCTTTAGAACTTCAGAAGATGACAGAATAATGCAGGTGTGTCCACCAGGGGGCGGTGTGACACATGGGGTTCTGATTCCTGGAAGTCCTACCAGGATCTTGTTGTTGATGCACTGCGCGAGGGGCAGCCACTGGAACACCTCGCTGAACAGCTGGAACATCTGGGCCGTGTACTTGGCCTTCACCTCCCCCTCGAAGCCGTACATCTGGTTCATGTTGTCCGTCTCGTGGTTCCCTGCGGGCGGGACGCTTTCAGTATCGCGCGCAATCAGGCGTGACGGCGGCGGCGGCGGCGGCGGCGGTCGGCTCACCCCGAAGCAAGTGGAAGTTGTTGGGGCAGAGCAGCTTGAAGCCGAACAGGGTGAGGATGACCTCCACGGAGAACGAGCCGCGGTCCACAAAGTCGCCGTTGAACAACTGAGTTACGGGGCGGGGGGGTCAAGGACAACGGCGCTCTGAGAAACCCGGGACACGCCATTCTGAACAATCAAAACAACAATGCGAGCAGGAACTTGTACGTTTACGCACCCTTGTTTCCTTCTGACCACCATGACCTGCATGACTGAGAACCTCCTAAGAAATACTCTATCAGTATAATAAACGTCAGTAAAGCACGTATAACAGTGGAAGCATTATTATTATTATTAGCATTATTATAATTATAACAGTGTAGTAAGTATCTGTCCGTTGGTGGACGTCCCGGGTGTTTCGGTGCAACGAGCCGGTTCTCCTGGAGGCCCGTCTTCCTTGCGTGAGGTTCACGTCACGTGGACGGATGTAGCGGTGAAGGATACGTAGGGGTTGCTCTCTGAGGGGAGGCCGTTCAGCTGGAAGATGTTGAGGAGGTCGTAGAACTGGCCGTGAGTGTCGCCGCAGATGGTTATCTTCTCTGCCTGCGGGAGGAGGAGACGGCGCAGCGT
Source organism: Fistularia commersonii (assembly GCF_037954325.1). Classification (NCBI taxonomy): domain Eukaryota; kingdom Metazoa; phylum Chordata; class Actinopteri; order Syngnathiformes; family Fistulariidae; genus Fistularia; species Fistularia commersonii. The sequence goes on from NC_141301.1 coordinate 1,003,401, forward strand.
CAGTCTAGTCCTGCTTGGCAGGGAGAAGCAGAAGGTGGATGTTGCCCTCACCTCTTTCATGGTGATCTCCACCAGACTGGGCAGTTTGGATAAGATGTCTTTGACTTGGACCAAAATCTGAAGAGGACAAGAAGACAGAAGAGGTGACTCAGAGATGGAGAGGTCTTCTGTCTGATGCAGTGAGGAGGAGGAGGAGCTCCTGGAGCTGCTGCTACAGGTGAGCCTGGACCAGCAGCACCACCACACAGACTGCAACAGACATCTCCATCGGGCCATGAAGGCGCTGGAGGTGGGTGCTCCAGCAGGCTGTTCCTCCTCTGGTCTGCAGGTAGAACAGGGAGCACGGCTTTACCTGATAGGCACACTTTCTGTGCAGCTTCTTCTGGTCTTTGAACCAGTCCATCATTTCCTGCATGAACTTCAGCGTCACCCTCCCGTCCTCCAGCTTGGGGCCGGCGTAGTCGTCCTCGATGGCTGCAAACCAGGAGCAGGAAGCCGTCAGACTCGTCGCCGCCTCGTCTTCGCCGCTCCACACTTCTACTCACTCATGTTCTCGATGTCCAGAGAGTCCACCACCGACTTCTTGGTCTCGTCGCTGGCGATGGCTCTCTCGAAGGCCTTCTGCTTCACGATCTTGTTACATTCTTGGTACTTCATTCTGGCGTCCTTGTCGTTGGGTCGGACCCTCACTACCTGAGAGCAGACACGGAAACATCTGACCGGGCTTCCTGGAAGATCTCCACACGGCAGGCGAAGGTCAGACCGTCACACCGTCCACTACTGAACTGTCTGAATTAGCATGTTTACGCGCACGGCACGGGAGGAACATACATACATACATTCATTCATTCATTCAATCGTTAGCCACAATGCTATCCTGGAATCTGGGTTGTGGGGGTGGAGCCTATCCCTGCTGTGATTGGCCGAGAGGCGGGGTTCACTCTGGACCAATCACAGGGCAACTTACAGACACATTCACCCTCTCATTTAGGCGTCATGTCGAGGTGTAAAACATTCACCCTGTCATTGAGACATCATAAAGACACATGTAAACATTAACACTCTCATGTTACTGTGTAAAACATTCACCCTCCCATCAACACGTCACCCTCTCATGTGCAACCGTTCACCCACTCAACACGAGTGTGTGCGTGTCACATTTCTCTCCATGGTGGCGTCAGTGATCCGTTAATTAACTGGGCCCGGAGGAAGCGGCCTCCGTTGTCTGTTGCCATGGCAACCCTGACGCCAATGTCAAATAATAACAATAAGCAGATAATTAGACAGGGCGCGTGCAGGGCGGGATTAGGGGATAATCCCCGATCGGGACGCACGTTTACACCTGTGCATGGACGGTGTGTGTGTGTGTGCGTGTGTGTGTGTGTGTTCTTACCGTTTCGTAGTCCTTAAGTGCAGCTTTGAACTTCCCCAGCGCCATGTTGGAGGTGGCGCGGCGGTAATACCCCTTGATGTAGTTCTTGTCTATGTCCAGGGCCTTGGTGGCGTCGGCCAGGGCGTAGCCATAGCACTCTGTGCGGAGGTACGCCAGGCTCCTATTGCTGTAGTAGATGGCGTTGGATGGGTTGAGCTCCAAGGCCTCTGTGTAGAACTTGATGGCATTTTCATAATCTTTATCTGTGCAGGAGATAAACATAAATAAAGAAACATCACTCCCTCCGTGAAGATGGAGAAATGATCGATTTGATCGGTGGAAAAAGCTGCAGCAGAACCTTCATCAGGAGTGGTCAAGTAAACAAACACATGTGTGCACAGGGACGGGGAAAGCACACACACCGTAAAAGAGGAAAATGCAAACAGTCCGTGGAGTTTCCCCGGTGGGACCCGGACCTGCAGGCTGCAGGACCGGGCCCGGGGAGCAGCTGCAGCCCAAACACTGCCCGCATCCTCGGTGTGAATGGGAGGGAGCCCGGGGAGGATTTCAAACCCGATATTTGAAAGAAAAATAACAATAAGCCAACCCGAGCCGCGTTCTGAATGAGTGACTATCCGCGACTATTCCAAAGAGGACCCGGCGGTTAACGGGAGAACCGAATACTCGGATACTTCACCCACTCCTCGGGGTTGTAGCTAACAGTCCCGCTGCTGCAGCTTCTAGCTAGCTAGCTAGCTAGCTAGCTAGCTGGCTGGCTGGCGCCGACAGACGGAGCAAAACGGCGTGAAAACACAATAAACTCTATCGAGGATGGAGATGAGATTCAGCCGTGGATGTGCCTGATCGGGGTGAGGAGACCGTGCGGGGCCGTGCGGGGTAACGCCGCCGCTGACGCCGCGGTTGTTTGCTAGCAGCTAGCCGCGGCGGTTGTTTGCTAGCAGCTAGCCGCGGCTCCAATGAATGGGCTTCACATGTAGCGTGCGCTGGTTAGCTTTAGCCTTTAGCTTCACCCCGGGAGAGCCGCTCCGAACCGCGGCGTTTGCGGCCGCGCTGCCCGCCGTCACCCGCTTCGCCGGCGGGGTCCCGTCCCGCCCGGAGCCGCACGCCGGAGCCGCAGGCGTGACAGCGCTGCCAACTCACCTTTAAAATACTTATTTGCCTTCTCCTTGAGTAGCTCCGCATCGTTACCTCCCTCCGCCATCTTCTTCTCACTGCCGTATTCCGATCCGTGCGCCATTGACGGACAGTCGCAAAGGTCGCAAAGTCGTGTTTTTTTTTTTTTTTGTTTTGTTTTGTTTTTTTTTTTGCAGCAAAGGTTCCTGAAGACCTGAAGGAGAGCAAATTCAAAGTTTGAGGCAGATGCGTTCAAAAATATTTTAGTTTTATATCTTAATGAACAATCAAATGTGTAAATAAAGTGTCATAACATACATTTATATGAGTAATATTTCATAAATATCATGAATATGTAATGATTTCCAGCTAACATCTCATTCACTCCTCAAAGACATGCAAACATTCACCCTCTCATTCACATGTCATTTAAAGATGCAACCGTTCACCGTCGCGTCGAACTTGAAAATATGTGATATTAGTTTCCCGATAAAACCGGTGTGAGAGAGCGGAAAAAAGGAAGGATGCCGTCGTCATGACAATGGTGTTTCGCTGTCCATCGCCGGCTGTCGGTGCACGACAAGCTGCTACCCGCCGATAACGGCTCCAGGCTTGGGGGGCTCAGATAAAGGCTTCGTGGAAAGTTTCTCCAGGCGGACGGGACACTTGGCTGAGGAGGAAACCCGAGTGTGACGGAGTGAAAGGCCGTAACGTCTCCACTTCAATAGAGCTCATGCTGGCAAGCGTTCATCCATTCACAAACACACGTACCGATCGATCGGGGGCAACTACGGGGGTTCAAGGGTGTTTGGCACGCAGACGGTTGAGTGTGTGAATGTATTCATAGAAGGCCGTGTGGATAATATGTGAATGAATGAATGTAGAAAGCGGTGTTTACAATGTCGCAGTGGCGATGTGTGTGTGTGTGTGTGTGGGGTTAGTTAGCCGACCAGCAGGGGGCAGCACCGAGCTTCAAGAGTGGGCTTCTCTCAGTGGAGTCCCCACGCCCACCAGGGGGCACACACACACACACACACACACACACACACACACACACACACACACACACACACCCCACACTCCTCGAAGCTTCAGGCCAGAAAAATGTTCAGATGGCCTGCAATTTGCGATGAGACGGAGATAAAGATCCACTTGGGATCCGACTTTCCCCCGGAATGTCCTCCGCTCGGCAGCCCGACTTCCTCTCTCTGGCCCCAACGCCAGATACCCCCCTCCGGGGCCCGGGGGCCCTGGGGTGTGGAGCTCTGCTGCCCTCCTGGGGGGGGCCGGCCTACGCGTCGGCCTCCGGGGGGCGCTCGCCTCGCAGGTGCACGTCCACGCCGCCTTAGTCAGTGGCACATGGCGTCTGACGCACCACAGAGTTTATTTGTTTCAGGGAAAGGAAAACATCACGGAGAGAACGCACACTTTTCCTTTTGTCCCAGCTCTCATTGGTTCATGGAACAGTTGCTGTCAAGAGACCGTTCATTCATTCATTCATTCACACGTCCGCTGGGGACATAAAACCGTTTCCTCATTCGTTCACATACAACTATTCACCCTCTCATTACGTCCATTCACGCATTCATTCACTTGTAATATCGAGACACACAACATTCACCCTCTCATTCACGTCATATAAAGACAAACAGCCATTCACTCATTCATTCATTCATTCTCTAATTCATTCGTTCATCTTATCATTCATTCATTCTTCACACCTCTAATCCTGCCTTCCCGGAGTGTCATATAGAAACATACAACATTCACCCTCTCATCCACATGTCATATAAAGACATAAAACCGTGCGGTCATTCATTTATGTGAAATATAGACACATACGAGCATTCACCCTCTCATTCACACATCTGGAGACAATTCAGGGTCTCCAGTGAAGCTCCTGCTCATGATGTGTGAATGAATGTACGTCTCTATGTGACCCGTGGATGAAAAGGTTTATTGTTTTTATGCCTTTATATGACAGATGAATGAATGGGTGAATTGTTTTATGTCTCTATATTACATGTGAATAAATGAATGAATGGTTGTATGCCTTTATATGATGTCTGGATGAATGAGTGAAAGCTTGTTTGCCTTTATATGGCGTGTGGATGAGACGGTGACTGGATATAAATGACGTGTGAATGAATGAGTGAATGGTTGTACGTCTCTATATTACATGTGAATGAATTAATGAATGGTTTTCTGCCTCCTTATGACGTGAATGAATGAGTGAACGGTTGTATGTGCAGCCCTGTGATTGGTCCAGGGGGAACCCCTACCTCTCATCCAATCACATCAGGGGACCCCTGGAACCCTGAACGAATGAATGAATGAATGAACTAACGGATGAATATGCTGGAAGTGAGACGGTCCACTTCTGTGGAAGCCCTCAGGGGTTAGAAGTTCAGCAGAACCAGTGAGGCCGGCCCAAAGAATGTGACACGGAGGATGCAGGCCGGTCCAGCCTGCCACACTGACTCACACACACACACACACACACACACACACACACACACACACACACACACACACTGTGACTCACCGTGACCCTCGTCAAACATTTACTAACCCTGGGGTGTGAGTTCACTTTCCCTGAGCAGAGGTGACTCGCCCCCCCGGCTGACGTCACGCCGGCGGCCCCGCAGGAAAGTAAACGCAGACGGTGAGTGGGAGGGTGCAAGATGGCCGCCGTGGGCCGAGAAGGTCCGAGCGCGCACACACACACACACACGCACACGCGTGAGGGTTTTTTCAGCTTTCACCTCTTTCTCCGCCGGCGCCAGGGGTTTCCAGGAGGAGGCGGAGGCTCGTTTCCCGTCCCTCGGCTCGACCCCGTCCAAATAATTCACTCCGGAGAGCCCGAGCTTCTGGGGGGACGCGGAGGCGGGAAAGGGGGGATTATTCAAAACACATGGCTTTATTTTCTCAGGGCTTAGGACTCAGAGCCAAATTCAAAATAAATCAGGAGGTGAACTTATCTTGTCTTTCATGGTGACCAGGTCCACAACCTGCATGACACACCGGCGCTGGAGGCGGAGGCGGAGGTGGACGGCTCGGAAAGTTCCCGTCAGGGAGGAAAATGAAAATGTGCCGCATACCTGTCTCAAAAAGGCCCTCACCTTACCACATTAAGACTTCCTGTTTTCACCGGTGTGTGTGTGTGTGTGTGTGTGTGTGTGTGTGTGTGTGTGTTTGTGGTGCAGGGCGGCGGTGCGTTCAATGATGTCAGGAAAATGTAATTATTGCAACTTCATCATCTTCATCATCAGGTCTGCCATGATTGTGCTGCTCACATGGTTCCCGGGAGGCGGAGCCAATCACAGCCGGCCAAGGAGGCGGGGCTTAACCTGGACGGGTCAGCTGTCAATCATGTGGAGACGTCCAGCGGGTCACCTTCTCACACACACCGATGGACGACCGAGAGTGTTCAGTGAACACAAGTTGGAGAACATCAGAGAGCGCCCAGCGATGGTAGAACATGGAGCACCCTGGAGCAAGAACATGGAGGTTCTACACATGGAGAACCCTGGCAGGAGAACCTGTCGATATATCAACCTATCAAACGACCGCTGCTATCTTCAGGTTCTCCGCTGATGTTCTCTAGGGTGCAGAACAGACAGCCCTGCGTTCCTGAAACATCAGATCAGGCTGGAGAATGAAGACCCCCCCCCCTCCACTGGTTCTCAACGTGCACGTGAAGCCTCCACGCCGCACACACACACACACACACACACACGCCGTTTGATGTGCGCCGGGCACGAGAACAAGGGAGCGAACACACACCCCAAACAGGAAATGAGAAATTGGAGAAAATAGAGTGGTGGGGCGAGATGGAGGGAGCCGGCGGACGGATGTGGACGAGACGCAAAGGGGTGAAAACAGGGTGTGAGGGAGGACGGGTGGTGTGTGTGTGTGTGTGAGTGTGTGTGTGTGTGTGTGAGTGTGTTGGGGTATTTACAGAGGATGACCACCCCAGACGGTATCCTTAATCCCATGACATCACCCTCTGACAGTGACAAAATCTTCCATTCAACTGTGTGTGTGATGATCTGTGCTGAAAATAGTCGTGTGTGTGTGTGTGTGTGTGTGTGTGTGTGCGTGTGTGTGTGTGCGTGCGTGTGTGTGTAAACAAAAAGTAAAAACCACTAGAACACCTTGGTTCCACCTTGTGTGTCCACACAAGCTGGTATAAGCGACACTATGCTAGGAGCAGCAGCTTGCGGTTGATGCTAATAGAAGCAGCTATCGTTAGCGCCGATGTGGATGTTAGCTAAGTACGCAGCATGGCGTCTTAGCTGATGTTCACCTGTCTTACATGGACTGACGTTGAACAACTTGCCCTGTCCGCACAACCTGATATTAGCAACAGAATGCTAGCGGCAGGCCAGGGTTAATGTTAACACATGATGCTATCGTTAGCCCCATGCCAAATGCTAGCCAAGTGGGCTTAAAACGATCCCCAGGGCTTCAGCACCGTGTTCCAGCTTTTTCCAGCCTGCAGTTGATGCTAGTAGAAGCAGCTATTGTCACCTCCATTTGCATTAGCTCCATTAGCTCCTGAGCCGGTGTTCATCCATCATGCAATCTGGTATTAACCACCAACTTCTAAAAGCAAGGCTATTGTTAGCCCCATCCTGCAAATGCTAGCCAAGTTGGTGTTCATCCGTCATAATCTTGTGTTGATGACTGCAGTAGATGCATCTCAGGAACAACTAGTCCTGCCTTGTTGCATTTTGATGTGTTAATCTGATATTAGAGACACAAAGCTAGCCGTGGCCCGGCGTGATGTGAACACAATCAGCTATCTTTAGCCCCAGCTAACAATCAGCTATCTTTAGCCCCAGCTAGCAAAGCGGGCATTAGTCGTGCTTTAGCAGGGGAGCGTAGACCGCTGAAAAACTTGTCCCGGCTTGGTCCCTTTTTTTATTTTTTACACATCACTTCACAGTAGCGGCACAATGCTAGGAGCAGCCTGTAGTTAACGCTAAGCAGAGCAGCCGTCGTTAGCCCGTCCTGTGGACGCTAGCTGAGCGAGCATCAGATGCTTCCCCCGTGAGAACTCGGGCGTGTTTGCTTCTTCCAGCAAACCTGTTGGTGCGGCTTTGGCTAGCTGGAGCCGGGATGCTAGCAGGGATGCCGGGAAACGAACCCGGGCGATCGTTTTGTTGACGAGCGCGCGGTTAACGAGTCGCAGTCAGCTGACCCGGGAGGGGGCGCGTTTTGCACCGCGGTGGGAAAACCCAGATGTTAGCGTTTGCTAACAGGCTAGAAGCCACGTCTGGCGGCGTGGGCGCGCATCGCTCGGCGCCGGTAGCCGTTTGCTAACAGGTCACACGTGGTCGCGCTTTTCCCACAGTAGAGGAGCTGCATCAGGCGTGACTCAGGACGGCGGAGGAGGAGGAGGAGGAGGAAAGTAGAACCCGATTTCTCAAGAGGGCCTGAACTGTCTCAAGCACTGTGAATAAGTGCGATCAGACGAGTAAACAAGCCGGGAGCCAGACAGAACCCCTCCTCCCCGTCCAAACCTCTTGCATAACATCCCCGAAACTGGGTCGCGCAGGAAGGGGACGGTTGCCATGTCAATACCAGCTGCGCCGCGCAAACACCGCCGCCGCCGCCGCCGCCGCCGCCGCCGCCGCCTGCACGCCACATCTGAAAATATCCAGCCGAGCGTCCATCCAGGATGTTCTGGGGAAGAGCTTCCCCTTCCTGTTGCTGCGGCGGCCCGGACCTTCCTGTCCGACCAGAACCCGCTGATTGGCCTCCCGGGAAACGACAGGGAGCAGATTCACCGCGATTTAGATGTTTTTGAAAGGATGTGTTTTTTTAATAACGTCCGACGGAATGAGAGGGTGAATGATTGTCCATGCATGAACCCCACGTGATGAATGGATGAATGTAATTAGTCGGACGCATGTTTATTACTGAGTAATAACATACTAATGACTTAATGCAACTTGTGTTTTTTTAAAGGTTGTGACGTGTTTTTGTTCGTCTCTTCACCTTAGCAAACGGTGACTGTCTGCGCCTGGCAGGCAGAGATGAGGGCAAAGTATGCTTTCATACTGCTGGATTTACCCTCACACACACACACACACACATGCGACAGATGTGCGTCCACGGTGCCAACACATTGAAGAAGAAGAACTGCTGCTGTTGAAGATTCAACTTTCGGTTGATTTTAAAGTATTAACGTGCTTGGCGGCCATTTTTTTTTTTTTTTTAAATGATGAAATAATTGGGCGCCAGATATCATCATTTCTGGAAGAATCTAACCGCCAGACCTCCTCCAGACCTCCTCCAGACCTCCTCCAGACCCCCTCCAGACCCCCCAGCCCTCCAATGGTTGGACCAGCGCTGTGCCAGCGGCGGGGGAAGCAGCGTCCCCGGGGGAAGGCCAACACCAAAGGGCCCCCTTTTATCTGAGCGCCTCTTTCACAACCCATCTGTGTGTGTGTGTGTGTGTGTGTGTGTGTGTGTGCTTTTCCGTCGGCTTCAAAAACAAGTCTGGACTCATCGCCCCTGGTAACCAGCGGGGGGGTTGGGGGGGGGGACTTGTTCCGACCGAACCTGGACGTCGCGATGACAGCGTCTGATGTACGCTGTCATAACACCACAGGTTGCATCACGCACACACACACACACACACACACACATTGCTCAAGCTCGAGTGTATGTGTGTGACTGAGCTCTCCAACAGGAGACAAGAGGTAACCAGACCCTGCGTTCTCCTCGTCCTCGGCCGCCAGGAATCAGATGGATCCCGTGTTAAACCTGGTTTTTCCACGTCTGCGGGGGTTAATCTGTGATCCTTGCGGCTCCCAAAGCGCCCTGATCGCAGGAAATGGGTGTAAAGAATGACTCAGCCGTCTCCGACCCCCCGCCCGCTCCTCCAGGGCCGCCTTAATTAAAACTAATCTCGTTTGTTTTCGCGTCGGCTCCGCCCCCCTTCTTTTTTTTGGGGGGGGGGGGGTTAAAAAGCGGCGCCGGCGGCCTCCGGTGACTCACCGCTTTCTCCTCCGCCCGAGCTGTCACACCAGCACACACACCCCCCCCCGCCGCCGCCGCCAACCCCGGGTCCCAGGTGGGAGGTGTCCGGAGGGCATCCGTGCACGAGCGTGCACGCCACAGCGCTTCAAAGCACGCCATGTCATTAAAACAGGGTGGAGGAGGAGGGGGGTGTGGTGCTCATGGGGCAATTCTCAGCCCGGAGGGGCGGGGCAATGGAGGAAACACACACACATACACACACATCTGAAGTATGTTAGAAGTGGTGAGCACTAATGCTAACTGATACACACACATACACGCACACTTGAAGCATGTTAAAAGTGGTGAGTGCTTACGCTAATTGACGAAAACACACACACACACACACACCTGAGGCTTGTTAACAGTGGTGAGCGCTGAAGCTAACTGATACACACACATACAAACACAAACTTGAAGCATGTTAAAAGTGGCAAATGCTAACGCTAACTGGCAAACTCACACCTGAAGCATGTTAAAAGTTGTGAGTGCTAACGCTAATTGATAAACACAGACACAAAGCCTGTTAAATGCTGTAAGCACTAATGCTTACCTATACACACACACTTGAACGCTAACACGAACTTACGAAAACACACACATACACACACACACACACACACTCACACATGAAGCTTGTTAACATTGGTGAGCGCTAAATTTAACTGATACACACACATACACACGAACTTGAAGCATGTTAAAAGTGGCGAATGCTAACGCTAACTGGTAAACACACACCTGAAGCATGTTAAAAGTTGTGAGTGCTAACGCTAATTGATAAACACACACACGAAGCTTGTTAAATGCTGTAAGCGCTAATGCTAACTTATACACACACACTTGAAGAATTTTAAAAGCGGAGTACGCTAACATGAACTCACAAACACACACATACACACACACACACACACACACACACACACACACACACACACACACAAACATACACACACACACACACCTGAAGCATGTATAATGTGGTGAGCGCTAACGCTAACTGAGATGTTCACTGACGCCTGGGAACCAATCACAGCTTCAGTTCCGCTTCCTCAAAACAGTCCGAAACAGGAAGTGACTCCTGCGCTTTTGTTTACTCGTCTGCCGGCGTCACGAGGCAGCCGGCGGCCATCTTTGCCTTCCGGGGGAGGTCAAAGGTCACGGGTAAAACCCTCCCCCGGGGGTCATTTTAAGGACTGACCCGTAATGATCGTGTTATTGGCCTTCCTGAGTCGGTTCTCGCTCCCGAACATCCGTGCGACTTCAGCTTCACAGTTTCCCTCCCGGTCCGGAACGACGGCCATGTTTGTTTGTGGGAACTTTCGCGTGACCTCTGACCTCAGAGCGCCATCTGTTTTTTCTTTGTCCGGACCCAGGCGCCTTTGGTCGTTTGTTTGTGACCGCGGCTTCGGTTACCATGGTAACCACAGCCCCAGGACGGCACGCACAGACCCTGCCGCTTCCCCTTCAGTTTTGGTCGTCACGGAGACGTCAGCCGCCTCGGGCTCGCTACTTTCCCCGGTCCATTTGGTTTTGTCTGTTACACAGAATGTAATCTGATTACTCAGCACATTTCCCTCACAGAAGGCATCTATGTGTGTGTGTGTGTGTGTGTGTGTGTGTGTGTAGTCACATACGCACAACTCCAGATTTACTATGTGAGCATGTTTTCATGAGTGTGTTTGTGATTCGCTGTGTGTCAGCGTGACGAGTCACTGTGTGACTGGACCTCTTGGGTTCACATGTGTGTGTGTATGTATATGTGTGTGTGAGTGTGTGTGTGTGTGTGTAATCTAACATTGGGTATGAACTCGCAGCATGCAGATCAGCTGACCATCAGCCAATGAGCTGGCAGATTCACCAAACACCGATTCAACCAATGATGCAGGGCAAGGATATGCAAAACACACACACACACACAAACACACACACACACACACGACAGGAAGCTGAGTGACGCATGACACACAGAGGGGGAAACATTGAAGGGAACAGGAAGTAGGTCACCACGAGAAAGAGGAGCGTGAAAGAACCCAGACAGAACCTGGTGGATGGGTGAGGGGGAGTAAGGTGCACACTGGACACACACACACACACACACACACACACACACACACACACGAACACACTATCAAGTGGAAAAGAACCCGCTTCAGAAACAAATATGACATGAGGTTGCAGGGGTGCTTGAAATCCACCATCTTTGGCCTGTAATCGCTGCCCTTACACACACACACACACACACACACACACACACACTTGCATTGCTTTGTGTGTGTGTGTGTGTGTGTGTGTGTGTGTGTGTGATTCCAGCGGACACAGACAGTGCTGGCCGTGACCTTAATAACACACCCCGGCGTCCGGCTGCTGCCGCGGCCCCCGGCTTCACAGACACACAGCTGCTTGGGGGCCATTGTTGCTCCAGGTGCTGCGTCTACACAAACACACACACACACACACACACACACACACAACGCCACGTTCCTCCCATCTCCCCTCCTCCTCACCTTCCACCTCCAAAGAAGAACCCTAGCGTCGACTACCTATCGCTAACTAGTGGTCAAAGAGTTTAATTGCATGCACAGGTAGGACGGGTTCTCTTCTTCTTCATCCACTTGTCCTCCCCTTCTTCTCCTCCTCCTCCTCCTCCTCCTCCTTCATGGTGCACCTGCAGCTTGATCCGGAGATGCTATCTGGCGGTGAGTCAGCCGGCGCCGCCACGCTTCTCCTCCTCGCCCCTTTGAAGGCGCCGCCGCGGACGAAAAAACCGACCGGCGATGGGGGAAGGAGGCAGATGTGCTGAGGAGGAGGAGGGAGAAGAACGGAGGACCACACACATCTGCTGTCTGGAGCTGAAAAGGTTTGTGAGAAGCGCTGATGGAAAACAAAAACAAGCAAGGAGGACAAATGGTTGGGTTCAGAACCCTGAAGGTACCTCCAGAAACCTTCCAGACTCATCGGGGAGGAGGAGATTTTTCTGAAAAAGGGAAAGTCTGGATCTGGTATCTGTCCGTCTGATTAGAGGGGGCGTGGCCTAAATGGGCGTGGCCCAAGGGGGAGGAGCCGATTGGCTGCACCTGCGAAGGTTCAGTCAGATCTTTTATCTGCGGCGTGTTTGGAGATATATGATGCTCTTTGTACTTTGCATCCTCAGACAAATATTGATGATTCTATGAAGGTGGCTTGGAGAGCAAGAAGGTTCCTGGTTCCAAGAGTGGCCGGGTTTCTCCTGCCTGGGTTCTCCATCCTCCTGTGATTGGAAGGTGGCGGCTAAGCCCCGCCTCTCGCCCCTGTGACGGCAATATTTTACCAGAATACCAGAGAAATAAACAAACAATGTGGAAGAGCCTATAAAAGCGACTTGGAAACATGTGAATGATGCAAATACATATAAACATCTACCAATATATGGTCATTTCTCAGGTTTGTTTTCTTGTATATGCTGTTGTTTGTTCCCTGAGGATGAAGTCGTGGAGGGGAAAGGAGGAAGCAGCAGCTGGGAAAATAGCTTCGCCCCCCCGACATCCCCCCATATCCCCGCACTCCCGGCACGTCCATTAACTGAGGGAATCCCTAAGGCTCCCATTCTCATGAGCTCATTTCCACCATGGTCCCTCAGCAACAGCAACAACAACAAAAACAACAACTGTAAAAGCAACATGGCAACAACAACAACAGTATAAGAAACAAAAGCAACAACAACAGGAAAAGCAACAATAGCAACAACTGTGACAGCGGCAATAGAAAAAACAACAACAACAGTAAAAGCAACAATGACAACAACAACGGTATAGGCAATAACATTAGTAAAAGCAACATCGGCAGCAACTACAAACACAACAAGAATAAAAGCAGCAACAACAACAACAGAAACTGCAATAATTGCAACAACGACAAGAAGAAAAACAACAACAGTAAAAGCAACAGCAGCAGCAACAAAAACAACAATTGTATAAGAAACAAAAGCAACAACAGCAACAGTAACAAAAGCAACAACGGCAGCAACAACAAAAAGAACAACAGTCAAAGCAACAACAGAAACAACAACGGTAAAAGCAATAATAGCAACAACAACAGCGACAAGAAACAAAAACAACAGTAAAAGCAACATGGCAACAACAACAGTAAAACAGCAGCAGCAATAACCACAGGAACAGGCAACAACAGCAGCAACGAACAATAGCTCCAGCAACAACAGTGAAAGCAACAATACCAAAAACAACAACGACAACAACAACAGCTTTAGTGAAAGCAACATTGGCAACAGTAAATGCTGCAATAGCAACACAACAACTACATCAACAAATACAACAGTAAAAGCGAGAACAGCTGCAAATGCAACAATAACAGCAACAGGATCGACAACCATAAATAAAAGCAATAACAACAGCAGTAAAAACAGCAACACCAGGATAGCAATAAAAGCAACAATAGCAATAGCGACAACAATGAGCAACAAGCAGCAGCAACAACACCGATAGCAACTATAAGCAACAACAGTGTCAACTACAAGAAACAACAGCTGCAGCAAAACAAACAATAGCAACAACAACAAAAATAGCGACAATGACAACAACAACAACAGTGGAGACGGCAATAAAATGCAACAAGAGCAGCAACAACAACAATGGCAACAATGACAACAACAAAAATAAGCGACAACAGTGGCAACAACGATGAAATACAAAAATAGCAACAATGACGACAACAAGATAGCAATAAAATACAACAAGAGCAGCAACAACAATAATGGCTACAATAACAACAGCAACAGAGGCGACAGCAGTAACCACAATGACAACGATAGCAATAGCAAGAAAAGCGACAACAAAGCAGCAACTGCAACCAGAGCAACCAGCAGGAGGCGGGCGTGGAGCAATCTGGGAGCTCCTGCCTTTCAAGGAGGGAAAACAAAGAAGGTTCTTGGAGCTGCCAAGAAGCTGCTGCAGAAGCAGGCAGGAGCAACCAACGGGCGGGACCAAGCTGCTTCAATTATCTGCACCGGGTTTAATTTCACCTCCTTTCCACGCCTTTGGAGAACACTTTGGAAACACCGACACCGTGTGTGTGTGTGTGTGTGTGTGTGTGTGGTGTTAGTCCAGAGGAACCCCTGAGTGACACCAACCGGCACTCCACGAGGCCTCTTGACGTCGACGTGCCTGAGCCGCGGCTGCGTGTCAGCGGGTTCAGTGTTTTCACGTGCGCGGTGTGTGTGTGTGTGTGTGTGTGTGTGTGTGTGTTGCGTTTGACTTTCCATGTAGTCACTGCCCTTCAGTCTGGGACTCGCTAGCGGGTCTGGACCTGCTCTCCGAATTCCCAATCTCGCCTCGTCGTGGATTGCCAGTAATCCCTGGAGTTCTAGAAAAAAAAGGAGCGGGGCCAGGAGGGTTTGTGTGTGTGTGTGTGTGGGGGGGGGTTAAGGTGCACATTGATTGTGCAAAACTGTTACCATGGCGATGGATCCATCCCATATGGGGGCAGAGCCAAGAACGTAGCCCGCGCACCCAGGAATTTTGATGTTAGCTTAGATGCTAACGGAGCTGCTCCGTCCAGAGTAAACAAGGACCCACTGACACACACACACACACACACACTGGGGATATTTCACTTTCTCACAACAGTTGTTGGACAGCCTGGTTTTACAGCTTGGTGTGTGTGTGTGTGTGTGTGTGTGTGAAGCACAAACAGAGAGGTTTTATATAGGAGCTGCAGGAGGACGAGGCGTTCAGGGACAGCAGGAGTTCGGGAGAATTTGCTTTCCCCTCCCGAACGGCAAAGGCTGCAGTTCCACCGCCCGCCACTAGGGTGCTGCAGGAGCAACAGCCTGCGTCAGTTATTTTTTAAAGAAATTAAGAGGAAAAAGTCGGTTATTTAACGGTCCTGACTGGGAGGGGTGACGCACACACACACACACACACACACACACACTTCACACACTTCACACTGGAACAGGATAAGTTAACCTCCGTGTTTATTCAGGTTGCTTGAAGTATTTACAAATACAAGGTTCTAATATGAAGCGTGATATTAAGAAAATATGCTAAACTCAAGTAGAGTGTTGCTTGTTCTTCAAGGGATGAAGAAAGAGCTTAGAAGAAGCGGAGAAGGTGTCCCGGAGTCGCAAGCGGAGGGGTTGAACGGGCCGAGGTCCAGATGGTTGCTCCTCGGTCGGGCCGTCGGAAGCAACGAGGTCTTCAGAGGAAACCGCGACGAGAAGGTACTCAAACAGAAGCTAGCGGAACATCGGCGAGTCGTCTGCAAACGGGCAAATCTGAACGTCCAACGTCGGCCGGAAAGAAAAAACAAAAATGCCCAAACAGTCTGCAGAGACGTCCGAGACCCTCCTCCTTCGGGTACAGCGTCCTCCCGTCCGGGTCCGTCCAATCCGACAAATAAATTAAGAACTTTCAAGATGGATTCTTTTTTTTTTTTTTTCAAAAAAAAAATATCGGCGGCGAGGACAAAAAAAAAAAAAAAAAAAGAAGTATCTACAGAGAAGATATTACTGGTGATATGAATTAAAAAAAACAAACAGTACAAGTCCAGGGCAAGGGGTCGCCTGGTCACTGGACCCCTCCTCCCTGTCGGAGGGTCGTCTTCCTGCGTTCAAGGCGAAAGGGTGTCTTTAGCTACACTTGCAGGACTGGACGATCATGTTGGACAGCTGCTCCACCTGCAAGCCAGAATCAACAGCCAGGTGATAAAACCATTTTTATGTAAACATTCTTGGAGGGGCGGCAGGGGTGTTGGCGGTACCTTGTGCTGCCTGCCCACGTAGTACAGAATGGGAAGGGGCTCGAGCGCCTGCGGGACGCAGCAGGGCTGGGCCGAGGCTCCCGGGTTGTGATGCTTGTACAAGGCCAGGATCTGTAAACAATTAAGGAAGGGGGGGAAAAAAATAAAGAAAAGCAAGAAAAGAGCGGAGAGGTCGTCCGGAGGGTTTCATCAGCGGGACGGAATGTGCCAAAGTGGTTTTGAGGCAACGGGGGAGGCGGTTGGATAAGAATAACGCTACCAGCAGGTGGTTTGTTTGGCACCTTTGCGCCTCTCTGGTTTTTGGGGGACGATCGGGAACCTCTTCCAGGGTGCAGACACCCAACTTGGCAGGACCGTCCCCTTCCCTTGAGTCGAGTTCGCCCGGTCGCCCCTTCGGCGGACCTGTCATTGCGTCATTCCCGCGGGGTTCGCGCCGAACGGGCCAATCAGGAGGAGCGCCTGGGCGACTCGTATAAACAGAACAAGATGCTGCCCTGGAAAAACCCCGTGGAGTTTGAAGGGTCAGGATAGTACCGACCAATCCCGTTTCAGCAGCCCCGGGCTAAACTGCCAGCCGGTTTTAAAATGCTAACAGACCATAAACTGGCACTTTTTCAATCCGTCCAGGTCTTCCAGCCCCGGCGGAAGGAGGCGGAGGTTAGCTAGCAGTCGCCGGAAAAGACGACAATTTGAGTTTCGACGCCACAAATTAGAACAATCTCCACCGTGTCGGAGGCCCGACATTCAGCTGGTCACGTTTCTTCATGGATCAAGTCAACATCTTCGGAGGAAGGTGGACAAACTCCCGCTGAGTCATTCGTTACAGGAGTAAGAGGCGGGGCTAAGCAGGCACGGGCCAGATGTCAATCCCAGGGCCACTGTTTACCCTCTCTTGCAGATCGAGAGTCTGGAGAGAACCCAGGAGAACATGGAGCCTCTACAAAGGGGGAACTGGCTACATGTGTTCATAGGGAGTGGTCTCAGGGGTGGTGCTGTTTGGAGGTTACCATGGTGCACAGGACCTACATTGCTGTCCACAGGCTAAAATGTTTGGTGAGATGTACGCCTGGTGCTACATCTGATGGCAGGTTCCCGCATCCCGAGAACACCGGGACTGATTTTCAGATCCTGAGTTTCTAGCTGAAGACGAACGGGAGCCGCCTGCGACCACCAGGACGCCGCAGGGGTCGTACCTGGGAATACTTGTTTTCTGCGTTCCAGATGTAGGTGCAGGACCCCATGCAGTAGTTGGCGAAGTAACCGCTGGGCTTGTGGATCCACTTCCAGCCCAGGTCCTTCCTGAAGTCAATGTAGAGACTCCTCTTACAGCACGAGTCCATCTGGCTGTGGTGGGTTAACAAGAGCAGGAATACACACTTACAAATTAGTCTAGCCGTTGGCAATGCTAGCAAACAAGTAACAGCTGTGTGCTGAACTTCTTCACGACTCCAGGTGTCGGTCCCGGTGGACCTCGGAGAAGGTCAGAATCGGGGTCACTTACGCCGAGCAGACGTCGCTGTTGTCCGTGGAGCGCCTCCTGCGGGAGGTGGCGCTGCTGCTGGCGTTCTGAGGGATGGACATGGACAAGATGTAGGGCAGCTGCTGAGTCAGCTTATCCAGCTGCTTGGTGTCGCCTCGGTCCGTGTTCAGGCCAGAGATGGAGAAGCTGAAGGTGCTCTTCTGGCTGGACCCGCATTCGCAGAACAGGCGGAGCTGGAAGCCCTGCTCATCCGCTGCAGAAGAAAACAAAAACCATACCAGGGTTAGAGCTCCAGTCCATCTGCTTCTGCGGGCGAATCGGGGAGAAGCTCACCGGCGCCGTTCAGCCAAGTCTGCAGGGTCTCGGTGACGTCGAAGGAAAGCCACTTGTCCTTCTCCTGGTTAGTGACAAAGCGCGAGGCCAGGTAACGGGCGGCGGAGTCCAGGCCGCCGTACAGCTCCACCCGCTGTTCGGTGGCGATCACCGTTTGCCTGATGCGCATCCGCAGCTCGGCGCTGGTCAGCAGCCGGTAGTCCCCGATGCTCTGACGCATTTCCGACACGTTGAAGAAGATGCTGTAGTTGTTGTTGCTCCTGCTGGAGTCTGTGTTGTTCTTCACTGTCGGATTAAGAACAAGGCGGAGGGTCATCTCGCTTGGACTACCAGGAACCTGCCTCTTCCGACCGTAACAGTAACGTCCATGCTAGGTGTTGGCATGACCAACACGGGAAAGCAACGGGACATTGGCGGTGACTAACTCCACCAGGAGCCTGGACACTAACCCAACGCACTACGTCCTGGGCTCGGGATTAGTTACCGCCCTTTGGAGGTACAAGTAGCGCGTGTCGAAGCGCTGACCTTTGGGTAAACCCAAGCCGGGTGCGGAAACTATTGGCTTGTTGCGCCGTAGCTCCGCTGAAACTTTTAATCCCGGGCCTGTTCTGCACGGGGGCCTGCAGAGTATGATAGAAAACAGAGCCCGGCTACACGCCATAAATCCAGCGCCGTTACATTGCTGAGGATTAAGCGAGTCAGATAAGTGACTGCAACAAGTGAAAGATGAGCACTGGGAGGCCGTTGCACAAGAGTGCACGGGGAGGAGGGCTTGGGGGGCGTGAGAGGAGACACAGGAGGCCATTTACAACGGTGTCGGCGCAAAGAGTGTAATGCATAGCTGAGGGCGGTGGAGGGGCTGAGGGGTGCAAAGGAGAAACCGGAGATGTTTATCAATGGAGGCCGCGGTGCTCCGCCTCGGGGGGGGCCTGCAGGAGCGGCCGACCTCCGATGCTTGAAGGAATTAGTCCATGACGGCGGCCCCATGCACCTTCCCTTGTGCCGGCCTGCACCGGGTGCTGCGCCGAGATGTAGCCTAGGCCCTCTCATGGAAACCGAAGTGAAACAGGAAGGTGTGTGTGTGTGCGCGGGCATGTGTGTGGGTGTGTGTGTGTGTTCATGTATGTGGGTGTGTGTGTGTGTGTTCAGGAATGGGGTGGGGTGGGGGGGGGGCAAAGGGAAAATCAGATGACATTTCCAGTGACCCCACCCAGAGAGCCAGAAGCTGGGCGTTTGGGTAGAAGGTGCAGGCGTTGAAACGGCGCTCCGCAAAGGGCTACAAAAAAAACCTTTTGGGGGGGAGAAAGAGGAAGTGAGATCACTTCCTGTGGTGAGTCCCCCCCACCCATAGCACGCCACCCCCTCTCAGGAAACACGCCATGCAAACGCCTCTCTCTTCCTTCTAAGGCTGAAGGTGCAGCACACACACACTTTTGAGCTTTAGTGCATGTGTGCATGTGCGTGTGTGTGTCTGTATGTGTGTGTGGACACACACCAGGCCTGCCTACCTGCAGGTAAGCCCAGGACAGGTGTTGCGGCAGGTAAGGAGAGGCCTCTGTAATTACCAGCTAGGAAACGGATTCCAGAAAACAGGCTAAATACCTGCCTGCTGCAGAGGCGGAGCTCCAGCCTCCACCCCCCGACCCCCTCCCTCGGGCCTCGTTTGCCCTTAAACATAATTAAATGTAATTATTGGTGCACCAATCCCCCCCCAACACACACACACACACACACACACACACACACAGGACTGACACAGATGGACGCGATCCAGGGAAGAAAAACAGCTCCGTGTTAAAAAAACCTGCCTGAATCCCATTTGGACCTGAACAAACAGGAGTGTGTGCACATGTGTGCATGAGTGTGTGTGCGCATATGTGTGTGTGTGTGTGTGTGTGTGTGTGTGTGCATGCACGCCGGGGGTGTTAAATAACAAAATAACTGCAGGAATTCAACACGATCCGCAATTAACGTGACGGGAACAAGACTAAGATGCACGCAAATATGCGTCCCTGCAGGCTGTGTGTGTGTGTGTGTGTATGTATGATTGTGTGTGTGTGTGTGTGTGAGGAAAGTGTTAGTCATCTCATTTCAGAAGGCAAACACACACACACACAGTGAAATGACAGGTTGGCTCAGAGATGAATATTGTGTTTCTCCAGTTCCCCCCCCCTCCACACACACACACACACACACACACTCGCCGTTCATCCCTCGCTCTTAATGGATGTTTCTCCACTACTTTCTTTAATTCTTCTGGAGGATGCGGGGGTGAGGAAGTGCCCCTGAGTCACCCTTCCTGCCCCCCCACACCCAGAAAAACACGATAAACCCGCTCGGAAAAAGAGGAAGAAGCGTGGGGGGGGCGAAAGAGGGCAGGTTATCACTCCGAGCGCGGCGGCGGAGGAATTCGTCTGATGGGAAGGAGGGGGTTTGATGGAGAACAAGTGACAGGATGTGTGAGGGAGAACCCGACGCTCAAGTTACAGGAAACCCCCGGCTCCCCGAGGAGGGGGAGCGAGGGATGGGGTGGAGGAGGGAACTTCATGCCTCCGCTCATCTCATTTTTCAGCCGTTCATCCCCTTTGCTTTCCCACCCTTTGTTCTACTCACACACACACACACACACACACACACTTCTCCGAGCTCCATCCATCCATCCGTCCAGGAGGAGGAGGAGGATCCTGGAGAACGACGGCCAAGAAGGAGACTTGGCTGGAAGGAGCGGCCGCGCTCATAAAACAGCAAACACTGGAAAGTAAAGCTGAAGAACAACAGATGCTAACACTTACAAACACACACGTAGAGCAGCTACGCTAACTTGTAGCGCCTGTGACCCCCTGAACCTGATGAGATGCCTGAAGATGTTGGGAGGAGATCAGAGGAGCAGCAGGTGTGTGTGTGTGTGTGTGTGTGTGTGTGTGTGTGTGTGTGTGTTACAGGCTGGTATCGGAACGTTAATGGGCCAATAACAGAGAGGGGGCGGGGCTCTGAAAGAGAAGTCGTTTGCGAGCATTAGCGCTGCGCTAGCACGACATCTCCCTGACAACGTGTGACAGGAAGTGCTCGCCTGTATCTCAGATGACAGACAGGAAGTTGTTCGCACGCCAGCTGCCTCATGAGACGCCGCCGTTAGCATCCAAGCTGTTAGCCGTTCACGGATGTACTTTAAGGCACGCTAATGGTTAGCTAATATGAGGGACTTCTTAGAACTTCATGAATGGAGCACAGTGGGGCTCCCCCGGTGTGTGTGTGTGTGTGTGTGTGTGTGCATGTGTGTGTGTGTGTGTGTGTGTGTGTGTCACAGGCTGGTATCGGAACGTTCATGGGCCAATAACAGAGAGGGGGCGGGGCTCTGAAAGAGAAGTCGTTGACTGGCATTAGCGCTGCGCTAGCACGACGTCTCCCTGACAACGCGTGACAGGAAGTGCTCGCCTGTATCTCAGATGACAGACAGGAAGTTGTTCGCACGCCAGCTGCCTCATGAGACGCCGCCGTTAGCATCCAACCGTTAGCTGTTCACGGATGTACTTTACGGCACGCGAATGGTTAGCTAACGTGAAGGACTTGTTAGAACTTCATGGGTGGAGCACAGTGGTGCTCCCCAAGTGTGTGTGTGTGTGTGTGTGTGTGTGTGTGTGTGTGTGTGTGTGTGTGTGAGAACACCGATCCACCACGGCGACGGAGCGACGAAGGGCTGCATCTCTTCTCACCCGTCATGTTGAACTTGTGGAGCACCTTAGCGAAGTACTCCTCCTCCTGGTGCTCCACAGAGAGGTCCTCCTGGACCTTGGCCTGCTGCTCCTTCAGCATCTCCGTGGTGCTGTTGTAGAGCGACAGCAGCGGCGCCGGGATCTCCTCGCGCTCCCCGGCCTGCTCCGGCTCGGGCTCCTTGGCGAGCCGCAGCTTGCTGAGGATCTGGCTCCTGATGGCCTCGATGCGCTTCTTCTTCACCATCTCCAGGTCCAGGGTCTTGCAGGTGGAGAAGCCGGCGACGCTGCCCAGCAGGTGTGCGACCGCCACGGCCGCCAGCGCCAGCCTCATGGTTGCCGGCGCCGGAGACTCTGGGGCTCTTCGGCGACGGGTCGGCTCTGCTAACGCATCCGGCCCTTCCGACCTGTCAATCACCCCTGGGGGCGGAGACGGGCCGGTTAGGCGGGACTAGTGAGACCGGCGAGACGGGTCGGTTAGGTGAGACGAGTGAGGCGGTCGGGACGAGCGAGAAGGATGGGTTAGGTGAGATGGGTAGGTTAGGTTAGGCGGGACTAGTCAGAGGAGGGGGACGGGTCAGATGGGTTGGTTAAGTGATGTGGGTAGGTTAGGCAGGACGGGTGGTTTAGGTGAGATGAGTGAACGGTTGGGATGAGCGAGAAGGATGAGTTAAGTGAGATGGGTAGGTTAGGTTAGGTGAGACTAGTCAGAAGAGGGGGATGGGTCAGATGGGTTGGTTAAGTGAACTGGGTAGGTTAGGCAGGACGGCTAGTTTAGGTGAGACGAGTGAACGGTTGGGACGAGCGAGAAGGATGGCTTAAGTGAGATGAGTAGGTTAGGCAGGATGGGTAGGTTAAGTGAGACTAGTCAGTAGGGTGGGATGGGTCAGGTGGGTTGGTGAAGTGGACTGGGTAGGTTAGGCAGGACGGGTAGTTTAGATTAGATTAGTGAGACGGTCGAGACGAGCGAGAAGGACAGGTTGAGTGAGATGGGTTGGTCAGACAGGATGGGTAGTTTAGGTGAAACTAGTGAGAAGGCGGGGAGGGATGAGATAGGTTGGTTAGATGAGACAAGTGAGACCGTTGGGACGAGTGAGATGGGTAAGTTAGGCAGGATTTAGGCCTAGATTAAGCGAGACTAGTGAGACTAGTGAGAAGGGTGGGACAGTCGAGACGGATAGATTAAGTAAACAGGGTAGGTTAGGCAGGACGGGTAGTTTAGGAGACTTGTGAGAAGGGTGGGACAGGTGAGACGGGTAGATTGAGTGAACTGGGTAGGTTAGGCAGGACGGGTAGTTTCGGTTAGACTTGTAGGAAGGGTGGGAGGAGTGAGATAGGTTAGTTAGATGAGACTAGTGAGACAGTTGGGGCGAGTGAGATGGGTAGGTTAAGTAAAATGGGTAGGTTAGCCAGCATGGGTAGGTTAGATGAGACTGGATGGAAGGGTGGGATGGGTGAGATGGGTAGGTTAAGTGAGATGGGAAGATTAGGCTGGATGAGTAGGTTAAGTAAGACTAGTCAGAACTGTGGGACAGGTGAGACGGGTAGGTTAAGTGAACTCGGTAGGCTCGGCAGATGGGTTGTTTAGGTGAGACGGGTCAGTTGGGTGAGACTAGTCAGGACGAGTGAGATGGGTAGGTTAGGCAGGATGGGTCGGCTAGGTGGGACGTGTTGGTTAGATGAGATGAGTAAGTTAGGCGAAATGGGTAGGTTAGGTGAGACAGGTGGGTCAAGTTAGATGGGTAAGTTCAGTGGGAAGGTTAGGTTAGGTGAGACTAGTGAGAAGGTTGAGACGGGAAGGACGGATGAGACGGGTAGGCTAGGTGAGATGGGCAGGTTAGGTGAGACGGTTGAGACGCCCCCCCTCCGTGACCCTACAGATCACCGCGATGACGTCACTTGCCGTCAAACGAAGAGCGCACACGCATGCGCAAACGCCAACCGAACGAACTTCTTTTTTCCTCTCTCTCTCCCCAAAAAGAAAACCAAAAATACAGAAAAATCAAAAATAAATAAATAAATAAATAAATAAGTAAATAAGTAAATAAAATAAAATAAAATAAAATAAAATAAAATAAATGAAAAAGGTGAATAAGTGTCCTCCTCCTCCTCACGCTTCCACTCGAAACCCAGAAGAACCCAGAAGAACCAGGACTTCCAGCTCGCACGGCTGAACGCGGCGTGGACTGAGCCGCTCCTCCTGGACCGGAAGGAGCCGTGGACAGAATGAAGAAGTGTGACCAGATGGGGGGGTGGAAGGGGCACTTGCTCCTATCCTGGAGTGGGTGGGTGGGTGGGTGGAGAAGGCGCGCTTTTCTCCCACGTCCACGGAGAAACAAGAAGAAGAAGAAGAAGAAGAAGACGAGGAAAGACGGAAAAAGACGCACCTTCCGTCCAGGCGAAGCATCCGGGTTCCGCGGGCTCCTCTGCGCTCCCATCCGCGTCACCTCCTCCTCCTCCTCCTCCTCTTCTTCTTCTTCTTCTTCTGCTTCTTCTTCTGCATGGCCCTCACACCTTCCTCCTCCTCCTCCTCCTCCTCCTCCTCCTCTGATACGACTCCCTATTCACACCTCCACTCCTCCCTCCTCCCTCCATCCCCCCCGAGCTTGTCAGAGCCTGCTGGTGACAAAGTGATTTGTGGAAAAAAGAAGAAAAAAAAAGAGAGAAAAAAAAATCCCTCCTCTTCTTCTTCTTCTTCTTCTTCTTCTTCTTCTTCTTCTTCTTCTTCTTCTCCTCTTCCTCCTCTCTGGTTCCTGTTACTCCGCCCGCCCAGGAAACGAGGCTAACAGCCGAAGTGTAAAACATCTGCTCGTTCTCACACACACACACACACACACACACACACACACACATACTCAGATAGACACACACACACTTGTTAAGTAGATGTGTGTGATGTCTCTGAGGTACAAGTCATCGGTTCATCAGAAAGACGAAAGTGAGTGGTGATGTTTTTATAATGAAATAAAATAAAATAAAATAAAATAAAATAAAATTAATACGAATAAAATGACCCCCCCCCCCCCCCACGGCCGGAAGCGCGGGAAGAGGAAACGATGAGCTTCCGGGGAGCGATGCTGCCCCCTGGTGGTCACTGACTGTAATTGCACTACGCGACCAGTAACGTATTAGTAATAGATTACTTCGTCGCTATTAAAGTGCGTTTCTACACAATCGCTCACATATTTTTTAAATGATTGTTTTATTCGTCCATCTGATGAAAACCGCTTTGTCATTTCTATCTTTTTATTTGACCAGTTTGTCACTTTTTTATTTGTTATTTTTGCCAATTTGTCACTTTTTTATTTTCACCAATTTGTCAGTTTTATTTTTTTGTTTACGCAACTTCATCACTTTAATTTTTTTATTTTTACAACTTTGTCACTTAAATTTTTTATTTTACCACTTTGTCATTTGAATTTTTAATTTTTACCACTTTGTCACTTTTATGTTTTATTTTCGCAACTTCATCCCTTATATTTTTTATCTTTTCCACTTTATTTTTTTTCACTTTGTCTCTTATTTGTACTGCTTATTTTTTGCCAATTTGTCAGTTTTATTTTTTATTTTTACCACTTCATCATTTTAATTTAATTTTATTTTTTCTTTTAAAGGTGTATTTCATGTAAATATATTTGTGTGTATCCTGTCACAGGAGTACACAGGCGTCAGAGTACATGGTGGGAGTATATGGCTGAAGTACAAGGTAGGAGTACACAGCAGGAGTACACAGTGGGAGTACAAAGATATTGCAGTACACGGTGTGAGTACATGATAGGACTACACAGTAGTACAAAGTGTGATCATATGGTAGGAATACACGGGCATCAGAGTACAAGTTTGGAGTGCATGGTAAGAGTACACAATGGGAGTATGAGTTAGGAGCACATGGTTGAAGTACTCAGTGGGAGTACAAAGTGGACGCTGTACAGTATGCGGTGGGAGTGCATGATGGGAGTACGCATAGGAGTACACAGTCGCAGTACACAGTGGGAGTACATGGTACGAGTACACAGCCGAAGCATGAGGTAGGAATACGTGGTTGAAGTACACAGTAGGAGTACATGTGGAAGTACATGGTAGGCGTACACAGTGGGAGTATGAGGGAGGAGTACATGGTTGAAGTACACAGTAGGATTAAAAAGTGGGAGTATGAGGTAGAAGTACATGGTTGAAATACACTGTTGAAGTACACAGTAGGAGTACACGGTCCGGGTACACAAGCTGAAGTACACTGTAGGAGTACATGTGGGAGTTCAGGACAGGAGAGTTAAGGGTTGAAGTACACCGTTGAAGTACACAGTAGTGAGCAGTGGTAGTACACCATTGAAGTACACAGTAGAGTGAGCAGTGGTAGTACATCGTTGAAGTACACAGTAGTGTGTGGAGTAGGAGTACATGTGGGAGTTCAGCACAGGAGTTAAGGGTTGAAGTACACTGTTGAAGTACGCAGTAGTGTGTGCAGTGGTAGTACACCGGTGAAGTACACAGTAGGAGTATATGGGGGGGGGTATCCATGGCGACAGCGTCTGAACGCTAGCAGTGCGCGGCACTGCGTCTGCGCGCTGCTGTCACCCGGGGCAACAAGTGGACTGTGTACAGAGGGGTGGGAGGGGCTCGGACGGGGCTAGAGAGGCAACACAACGGGACGGGGGAAGCCGAGGGGGGAGCAGGAGCGTCTCTACCTGCCTGGGATAGCTGTTTTCACGGAGCCAAAATCCTCACCTCCCCTCTCTACAAGACCAGAAGTGCCCGGTTACCGCCCCTCCAAAATAGGCATACAACTCTGCAATACAAGAAGAGAAGGAAGGCGTGGGCACAAGAAGTCCTGAAAGGAGGCGGGGTTTGAACCGTAAGCCTGTGGACAGGTGACCTCCACCAGAAGACCCACCCGCCCCGTCTTTGGACCTTCCATGGAGAAATACGAGAAGCTGGCCAAGATCGGAGAGGGTTCGTACGGCGTTGTGTTCAAGTGCAGGCACCGGGACACCGACCAGATTGTGGCCGTCAAGAAATTCGTGGAGTCAGAGGACGACCCTGTGATCAAGAAGATCGCCCTGAGGGAGATACGTATGCTGAAGGTACCTGTCCACCCTGTTAGAAATACTTATTGGTTACTTTCCATCAGGTACAACTGATGACAATCGTGTCATACGTAGCTCTTGGACACGCAAGTTGTAGTACTTGGAAGTAAAGGTCGTAGTTCTCGATATACTAGTTGTAGTACTTGGAAGTAAAGGTTGTAGTTCCTGAAGTGCTAGACGTCGTACTTTGAGGTAAACGATGTAGTTCTTGAATTACTAGACGTAGTACTTGGAGGTAAAGCTCATAGTGCCTGGAGTACTATTCGGTCAACTGCTTGGTCACATGAATAAACAAACAGGTATATGATGTCACTGCCGTGTGATCTGGTTCTACATGGGGTCTTAGCTAAGCTAACGTTAGCTTGACGGCGATGTGCTGGTGTGACGTTGCGCGAACCTCCTCGTGTGCGTCCAGAAGCTGCCGAAGTCGCCTGGCGGGACCAGACTCTCGTGAGCTAGCCGCGATTGGGCAACGTACAATCGTGGCCACGCCCCCTGATTTTGGCCACGCCCCTTTCTGTCCCACAGCAGCTGAAGCACATCAACCTGGTCAACCTGCTGGAGGTCTTCAGGAGGAAGCGTCGCCTCCACCTGGTCTTCGAGTTCTGCGAGCAGACGGTCCTGAACGAGCTGGAGAAGCATCCCCGCGGGTAACCATGACAACCCGGCCCATTCTGGAGACAGGTCAGAGGTTGCCAGGGGCAACGGTTGAAACCAACGCTCCATCTTGCTCCACAGGGTCCCGGAGGCTCAGCTGAGGAGCATCGTCTGGCAGACGCTGCAGGCTGTCAACTTCTGCCACAGACACAACGTCAGTAGGTTCTAGCACGTTCCTTCGGTACTTGGGTTCTCCTCAGGTTCCCCCCATCCCCGTGTTTTGGTACGGTCCGCCCAGGTGATCATTGGTGTTTGTGAAGTTCGACCAAATCCATCCAACGCACACACTGGTTGGTCCACTTGGAGAGTGAGGAGCTGCTCCAGGTCCTCCTGAATTGTCCACCACAGATGAGCTTCTGTCCACAGCACCAGGTGGCTTCTTTCACCAAAGAGACCCCCAAAATTGTTAAGGTTCTTCAGCCAAGCCCGGATGATGTCCTCCTGGATTGCAGGATTAGGACTTCTGGTGAGGGTTTAAAGGGCCAGGGTTCTCTCCCAGATGGTCCACCTGTGACAACCCTTTCCAACCCAGCAGACCTTCATCAGCACGTTCATGAGGGTTTCTGGTGCCATCAACACTTCACAACATCCTCACCTCTGAAGAAGTCCTAGGCCGTGCACATGGTCGGTAGAGGCACAGTGGGCAGGAGCTTCTCCCCCCAGGTCTTTGCCACTCAGGGGGTCCAGGGAGACAGAAGATCTTTACAGTCCCTGAACCAGGCCAGGAAGACCTGCAAACCTCCAAAGATGGAGATCAAGTTCCTCTTGAGAACTTGACTTCTGTGTAGGAGGAAGTTTCTGAAGTAGCTTAAGTTTGAGTTCCATCTCAGCCAAAGAGGTCAAACTCCATCGACCAAAAACCAGCTGGTCCTGCAGGGTCTCTACAAACACCAGGCCTCCTGGGCCTCCTGGACCTCCTGGACCTCCTGCACCCCGGGACCCACCAACCATCTGGACCCCCAAAAAATATAAAGCTCTCCTTTTTGAAGGCATAGAGTGGAACCAGGTTCTCAAGAGAGGAGGGAGGGGGGTGTTCCTCATCATAGAACCCCAGATTTGAAACGGTTGTTCTACCATGTGTGTGTGTGTGTGTGTGTGTGTGTGTGTGTGTGTGTGTTTCAGTGCATCCACCGGGACGTGAAGCCAGAGAACATCCTCCTGACCAAGACCGGGATCGTCAAACTCTGCGACTTCGGCTTCGCCCGCATTCTGAGTACGTACCCCTTCCTTCTCGCTCAACATGCGTACACACACACACACACACATACACACACACATACACACACACGTACACACACGTACGCCACTGATGATTAATTCAGCGTAGCGCTGATGTCACCTCCAGCCGGCTCCTCAAAGAGCAGCAGCGTTGGGTTTCTGCACCCTTGTGATCCCGTCCTTGCCGATGCACTCCTCAGTTAGCCTTCATTATTTAGCACGGCGGCTCTGTGTGTGTGTGTGTGTGTGTGTGTGTGTGTGTGTGTGGACTCAGCCGGGCCAGAAGACGACTACACGGACTACGTGGCGACCCGCTGGTATCGCGCCCCGGAGCTTCTGGTGGGCGACACCCAGTACGGGCCGCCAGTGGACGTATGGGCGCTAGGCTGCGTCTTCGCCGAGCTGCTCTGCGGGAGTCCGCTTTGGCCCGGGAAGTCCGACGTGGACCAGCTGTACCTGATCCGGAAAACCCTCGGTACGCGGGGAAAACTCCAAAAATTTGTGAAAGTGAAATTGGTATTACGGTTATTACATGCTTATTACATGTTAATAACTGTGTAATAACAACACATCGCGTATCAGAGTGAGGTGAAGATCATGGCACCTTGAATGAAGTTGCAAAAAGTAGAACAAGGGATTTTTCTAGAAGAACGTGAACATCACAATCAGTGGGAAATTTGATGTCCGCTCCCCTCTGCCCCCTCCCAGGTGACCTGATCGCCCGCCACCAGCAGGTGTTCCGCTCCAACGTCTTCTTCAGCGGGGTCAGCATCCCCGAACCCGATATCACGGTACGAGTGCCGTCGCCGCGGAGACGCCGCCACTGGGGGGCGCCGACGCTCTTTCACTTGTTTCCGTGTCTTCTCAGGAGACGCTGGAGAAACGCTTCTCCACGGTGTCGCCCCACGCTCTCCAAGTCATGAAGGTGTGTGTGTGAGTGTGTGCAATGTGGGGGCAGTTGAGTCCACCAGTGTGAAACATCTTGATTTCCTGTGCGAGCAGTCGTGCCTGGTGATGGACCCCTCCTTCCGCCTCTCCTGCGAGGAGCTCCTGGAGCTGCCGTACTTCCTGGAGGAAGGTGGCGCAGGCGGCCGCGAGGGCGAGCGCCCGGGGCGGCGCCACGATAAGGGCTCTCGGCGCCGGCAAGCAGGGGTACGTACCCGAGGCCGGTTGAGGGAGGGGAGCTGGAAAGTCGCCATGCTAACCCGCTGCCGCCGCTTTCCTCCCAGGCCCAGTACCTCCCGCAGCTCCCGCACAGCAACATCTCGCCGGCGCCCGACGTCAAGAAACAGGTGAAGCAAAAATGTCACCTACCTAACATCTAAGGAGGCTCAGAAGAAGGGGCAGCGCTCCAGGAAATAGAGAGCACCCAAAGGATAGCGGACGTACCGTGCGGCCACAGGAAGGCAGAGCTGTTTTCTCTGAATCACAATACCACCCGGACGACTGAAGCTTTGATTTTATTGGCGCACGGTTCCGAGGCCCATCGTGATGTAAAATAAAAAGGTGAACATTTGGCGTTGAAGCTCAGGCTCATGAGTGATTAATTGCTAGAAAGGGGGATCCAGGGACGTGAAGAAATTGCTGTTTTGGTCTGAATCGACGAAGTCTGAGTCGGGTGTAAGTGCGGACGGGCCGCCCGGGGAGGTCAGGGCCGGCGCGGCGTGGCCAGGATGTGGTACCTGCGAGGCAGATTGGCAAAGCTGCTGTACTCGGGGCTGAGGTCCACGGCGTCCGGCCCGTCCGGGTGGGAGAAGTGGAAGTGCTGCAGCAGCGACACCATGAAGAGGAAGAGCTCCATGCGGGCCAGAGACTCCCCGACACATGCACGCTTCCCTGAGGACCAGTGGAGAACACGGCGCTCAGAAACAAATATGGCTGACGGCACTCAAGAACAAGTATGGTCATGTGGACACCTCCGACCACAAACTCCTACGGACACTTTAGTCCTTAGTGGACCTGCTGGCTGGTTTGGGGACTCCGTGTGGAGTGGACCTGGAAAAAGAGCTGTTCAGTTAAACAAGTAGAGAACTTCAGGTGACCCACCTGCGGAGAACGGCATGAACGCCGGGTTTTTCACAAAGCTGCCGTTCTGGTCCAGGAAGTGTTGGGGGTTGAAGGACCAGGGTGTAGCCCACTGCTGCTCCTCTTTTAGCACAGAGTGCAGCAGCGGGATGACCAGCGTGTCCTGTTGGGATGCAGAACATCTGCCATCAACCTGAGGAACGTTCTCCTTTCCAAGTCACGTCAGAGGGCGAGGCTACCTTGGGGATGAGGAAGCCCCTGAAGGAGATGTCCTGCAGGGCGTAGTGAGGGATGTTCATGGGGACGATATCCAAGACACGTTGGACCTCATGGAGCACGGCGTCGGTGAAGGGGAGGGACTTCTTGTCCTCCATGTTGGGAGGGCGCTCATGTCCAATCACGGTGTCGATCTCCTGATACATCCCCTCTGCGAGGAGAAGACCACGCAGATGCTTCACCGCTGACCCACTCACGGGCCGACGCGCTGATCATCATTCACTTGTCTTGCAACCCAAATTAGTTTGACTGTGATTGTTCTAGAAACCCAGTGAAGATCCCACCTGCAGGAACCAGGTGAGGAACCTGTGGGAGGGTTTTTTTTTCCCTCCAGCAAGACCAACCTTGTATCTTCTGATGCTTCATCAGAACGTTGAGCGCAAATCTGATGGTGGTGCTGGTGGTCTCGGTTCCGGCCAGGTAGAGGTTCAGGACGGTGGACACCAGGTTGTCGTAGTGGAACTCGGTGGTTGGGATGTTCTTCTCCTGTGGAGAACAAGTGGCCATTGCGATATGATGTCTGAAAAACTGGTGCCAATATGTATGATACAGTAAATGGCCAAAAGTATCCGCTCAACCACACAAATAATGTGAACGACAGCAACTCAGCCACCAAGTGGTAGATCACGTAATTTGATGGAGTGGGGTCAGCTTATTGTCTGCAGAGTCAATCACTTCAGGCTCTGCAAACGTCATGTGGCCTTCAGATTATCTGAAGAACAGTGCGCAGAGAGCTTCATGGAATGGGTTTCCATGCTCGAGCAGCTGCATCCAAGCCACACTACAGGGATGCAGTGGTGTAAAGCATGTTGCCAATGGACTCTCGAGCAGTGGAGATGCCTTCTCTGGACTGACGAATCGCGCTTCTCCATCTGCCGATCTGATAGACGGGTCTGGGTTTGGCGGTTGGCAGGAGAACGCTACTGGTCTGACTGCATTGTGCCAAATGTGAAGTTTGGTGGATTATGGTGCGGGGTTGTTTTTGGCCCCTTCGTTCCAGTGAAAGGAACTCTCAGAGCTTCAGCATACCAAGACATTTTGGACAATTCCATGCTCCCAACTTTGTGGGAACAGTTTAGAGCTGGCCGCTTCCTTTTCCAACATGACTGTGCACCAGTGCACTAAGCAAGGTCCATAAAGACATAGACTTGACTGGCCTGCACAGAGTTCCAACCTCAACATCTTTGGGATGAATTCAAGCAGAGACTGAAAGCTAGATCGTCTCGTCCAACATCAGTGTGTGACCTCACAAATGTGCTTCTGGAAGAATGGTCAAAAATTCCCACCAGGTTCTCCTGAACTTTGCTGGCAGCCTTCCCAGAAGAGTTGAAGCTGTTCTAGCAGCAATGGGTGGACCTGCGTCATATTGAAGCTTATGGATTAGGAATGGGAGGTCACTTAAGTTCATATGCGAGTCAAAGCAGGTGAGCAAATACCTTTGGCCATGGAGTGTACCGGTATGCTCGAGCTGCATTCCACATACGCACCTTCTGCATTCTGGTGAGGAAGCAGTCGATGTAGTCCCTGGGGACGTCACTGTCCAGCGTCTCTTGGTGCTCCTGGATCTTCTCCATGATGAACTCCCTCAGCTTCTCCAGATTGGCAAACACAGTGTGGTGAGGGCCGGGCAGCCGCTCCATCAGGCGAGGGAAGATGTTGTACAGCTGGGATGGACGAGGGCGGCGTTACAGACCTTCATGGCAACCTCCACCGTCACCACCATCCATCTCTTCGCCAACATCTCACCTGACCCCGGGGGCTGCTGCCGAACTTGAGGGTATTGTTGATGATCTGCAGGAGGTGCAGGAAGCGGTGGTCCTCATAGAGAAAGCGCTCGCCAAACACCAGGCAGCAGATGATGTTGGACACCGAGCAGCTCAGGAAGAAGGTGGGGTCGAAGGGGGTCGCTTGAGGAAGGACAACACAATTCTACTCCAGGACTGAAGCACACCGGGTTGTGAGAACGCAGTGAAGATAACCGGAGGTACCTGCGCTCTGTCGGATCCGGGCCACCAGGTGTTTGCCCTCCTCCTGGATCCACGTCTCCATGGCTTTGCGTCCCATCCCAAAATCCCTGAGTGTCGTAAGGGTGAAGCGTCTCAGCTGCCGCCAGCGCTCCCCATTACTGATGGCCAGGCCTCAGGAGACAGGGAGGGGGTGAATGAAATCACCATGAAAACATACATTCGGTCATTATCTAGAGCAGTGTTTCTCAACCGCTGTGCCGTGGAAAATGCCCACTTTTGCCTGATGGGTCCAAAAATAAGATAAGACATACTTTATTGATCTCCATAGGGGAAATTCTTCTGTCACAGCAGTACAACAATGACAGTATCAATATTTGAGACAGTTAAAAGATAGCAAAAGACAAAAAGATAGCAGTGGTCCCCAACTCGCAAGTCGCGGACCGCTACCGGTCCGTGGATTGATTGGTAGCGGGCCGCCCAAGAAATGATCAATTATTTCCGTTGGATTTATTATCTAAGTCTGAACAATCTTTTGAAAAATGACTGTAATCTCACGGTTACATCTCAGTCACTTGAGAGCCAAAAATGTAACCCACAAGCTAGCAAGATAAGTATAAAAACAGACGTCAGATGGAAAGTTTCTTTCCGAAGGGGGAAAGGTCTAGTGAAGAGACAGAAGAGGAGCCTACAACTTCCAAGAAAAAGAAAGATTTTCACAAACACCAGGAGTTCTACTTGTTCTACTTGGCAAAGAAGGCTTCATTATACTCATGTTATGTTGTTGGTGCAATTTTACAAGGAAGCTGCTAATAAAGTTGCATATGAGGACACAGTGGGTTCACGTTTATTATTATAGTCGCAATATAAACAATCTACATGTAAACTCCCCCCAGAGTGCCAAGAGAGGAACTCTGGTATTGTATGAGAAAGTCTGGAGTGGTAGAGAAGTATATTAGACTGGTGCAGGACATGTATGCTAGCTGTGAGACAGTGGTGAGATGTGCTGTAGAAGTTCAAGGCGGAGGTGGGACTCCATCAGGGATCAGCTCTGAGCTGATGAGGTAAGACAGGAACCCCCCTGGACCATGATGTTTGCAGATGACATTGTGATCTGTAGTGAGAGCAGGGAACAGGTTGAGGAAAATCTAGAGATGTGGAGGTATGCTCTGGAAAAGAGAGGAATGAAGGTTAGTCCCAACAAGACAGAAAACGTGTGTGAATGAGAGGAACCCTGCTGGGAAGGTGAGGCTACAGGGAGTGGAGATCAAGGAGAAGAAAGAAGAAACCAGGGATGGTTTGGAGACAGCGGCAATGAGGAAAAGCCAGGAAGCAGAGCTGGAGGTCGCAGAGATGATGATATTAAGGTTCTCTTTGGGAGTGACCAGGATGGAGAGGATCAAGAATAAGTCCATCAGAGGGACAGCACACATCAGATGTTTTGGAGAAGGTCAGAGGAGCCAGACTGAGATGGTTGGGTCATGGACAGACGAGGAAGAGTGAATATATTGGTAGACGGATGCTGGAATTGGAGGTCTACAGGAAGACCAAAGAGAAGATACATGGACGTAGTGAAAGAGCACATGAAGTTGGTGTGAGAGGAGGATCTGGAGAATAGGGTTAACTGGAGGAGGTGGATTCACCCTGGAGGGAAAAGTCCAAAGGGGACGAAAACACCGATTGGTCAATGTGCTGGTACTTTGGACTCCAGGGGTGAGCGTCCCCTCCAGGCTGGAGGTTCCACCTCCTGGTCTAGTTACCGAAGCCCCGGGTCACCCGGAGCAGGAAGGGGACGGGTCCCCTCCCGGTGAAGTCCTCCCCCTGGTCCACCAGCGCCTCCTTCACCGCCGCCAACCCCGTCAGGACCACCATCCTCTGCTGGCCCAGGTGCACCATCATCACCGGGCCGTAGGTCTGGCTGAGCTGGAGGGGCCACAGCAGGGGGTCACAAGAGCCCCGCCACGTCAGACCGGAAGTCCACAATTAACAGCAGCAACAATAAAGAAGGATTCGGTACCTTCAGGAACGTTCTGAACGGAGCCTTCTTGTCCAGCTGGTGCAGGTTCCCGAGGAGCGGCAGGCCGCGGGGCCCCGGCGGCAGGGGCCGCTTCCCGGCGCGCCGGCGGGCCAGGAGCCACAGGAGGGCGGCGACCAGCGCCGAGAACAACAAGCTGCTGAGATCCATGGTGCTCCTTCCAGAAGATACCGCGCCTCTGCCTCCTCGTGGAGCTCCAGGGTTCCCGTCAGGTCAGACCGGTTAATGTTTACAAGACGCGGAGAGAAGTTATGAAAGTCGCAGAGCGAGAAGGGAGGCGGCGAGTCGCGCGTTTCGTCACTTCCGGTTTTGGTTTCGAATCTGTTTGTTTTTGTTCCGCCGAGATTTATGGATATTAACTGTTTATTTAAAAAAAAGAAACGGCTCATGATAAATAAATCTGTGTATTTTTAGCTTAATATTTATAAATGAATCTTTATATTTCCAACTGAATATTTATAAAGAAATCGGTATATGATGAATAAATCTGTAGATTTATAATTGAATATCTATAAATGTATTTGAATACCTAAAATAATCTGAATAATCATGGTAAGCTTTTTATAAATAAATCTGTGTATTTATAATTGAATATTTATAAATTAATCTGGATATTCATAATTGAAAGTTTTGAAAGAAATAGTACATTTTGGAAAATAAATCTGTATTTTCACAATTGAATATTTATAAATTCATCTGCATATTTATAATTGAAAGTTTTTAAAGAAATCGTATATTATGAAAAAAAAATCATATTTTCAATTGAATATTTATAAATTAATCTGTATATTGACAACTGAAAGTTTATTAAGAAATCAGAATATAATTAATAAATCTGTATATTCATAACTGAATATTTATACACAAATCACTCTCATAACATGGAATTTTTACAAATAAATTTGAATATTTAAAATAAATCAGAATAATTATGGGTTTTTAAATGAATAAATCTGTATATTTATTACAGATTATAAATAAATTGAAAGTTTATAAGGAAATCGTTCGATTATGAGTATATGTATATATTCATAATTGAATATTTATAAATAAATCGGTGTCTTAACATTTATGATTGACAAATAAAACAAAACATGTATAATCGAATGTTTTAAAATTGAGTAATTATTTGATATGTATTAATAAATCTGTAGATATTTATAAATAAATCGGAGTTGTTTCTTGGACTATTAAATAAATGGGAATATTTATAGTTGAATGTTTTAAAGTAAATGCGTGGATGAGAGGGTGAATGGCTGGACCACTCTGTGGACGCCCACAATGTGTGTGTGTGTGTGTGTGAGTGTGTGTGTGTGTGTGTGTGTGTGTGTGAGCACTCAAACGTTTGCATGTCCAGGATGCACGTCCTCCAGGGTTCTTCCAGGAAAGAGGAACTTCTCGCCGTTCCTCCGGAAACACCAACACAGACGTCACGTAGCTGCTGCTGCATCACCATCCCTGCCCTCCATTCATCCATTCATCCATTCATCCATTCATCCATTCATCCTTTCATCCACTTCCATTCAGGATTCATCCTTTCACCAATTCATCTCTTCACTTACTCATCCATTCATCCGTTAACCGACTCACAGCTGAGAGTCCAGACAGGAAGACGCCCGGCGTTCAGACGCAGCTGGATTTATTCACCCTAAACCAGAGGCCACATTTGATTAAATTAAATTAAATTAAATTAAATTAAATTAAATTAAATTAAATTAAATTAGGAAATGATGAAATAAAACAGTTAAATTCGATAAAACGATCAACTCATTAATAGAATGAAATAGACTCAAATATATGAGAAATAAATTCATAAGATAAAATAAGAAAGCAATGCAATGTGTAAGTATTTAAAAAAAATAAATTAAATTAAGAACATTTAGATGAAATCCAGTTACATTAAATGATACATTAATACCTACAATAAAATACAGTTTAATTTAAATAAAATAACAATGCAATCAATTCATCAAATAAAATAAAATAAAATCTGTCCAGGGTGCCGGTACTAAGAGTTTTGGGACGGGGACTCGCTCGTCCCCCTTAGGTGAGTCCGTCCGACGAGGGCCTGAATGACGAGTCCGCGTCACGGTTGGCCGTTCGGAGGAGGCGGGGCTAAGAAACACCCTCAGTCTTTCACCGCGGCGACTTTCGGTCGCCCCTAGAAGGCGAATCCGCCGCAGTCGAAGGCGTCGAAGTCGGAATCCCCGTCGAAGTCGAAGCTGTTGAAGTGCGGGGAGTCCACGTCCTGGCCGCAGGCGTGGAACGGGCTCCCCGCCGCCATGTCGGACAGGCCCCCGGCGCCGTGGTCCATCTCTGGCACTCTGCCGGCCAGCGGGGACGCCGGCGAGCAGGAGCTGAGGTAGCCCAGGGCGGAGGACGCCGCCGCGCCGCCCATCAGCAGGCATACGGCCCGCACCGCCCGGGCGTCGCTGCTGTTGCCATGGCGAAGGCAGTCGGAGACGCGGTGCGGGGGGGGCACGGGCCGCCGAGGCCCGCCGGCTGCGGAGGAAACGACCAAAACATTCAAAAACATGTTTCCGCTTGTTGCCATGGTTACTCATAACCCCCACCTCGTACACAGTAACACTGCAGTGTTGTAACATAGTAATAACATGTAATAGATGTCGTAAGAACATGTCTTAACAAGTAACAACATAGTAACAACATGTCATAACATAGTAATAAAATGTTGTACATACGTAATAATAATGTGTTGTAACATAGAAATAACGTGTACTAACGTAGTAATGACATGTTATAACATTTGTAATATCATGTTGTAACATGGTAATAACATGTAATACATATCGTAACATAGTAACAACACGTCGTAACATAGTAATAACATGTTGTACATAAGTAATAATAATGTGTTGTAACATAGAAATAACGTGTACTAACGTAATAATAACATGTTATAACATTTGTAATATCATGTCGTAACATGGTAATAACATGTAATACATAATCGTAACATAGTAACAACATGTCGTAACATAGTTGTAATATGTTGTAACATTAGTAACAATGTGTTGTAACATAGTAAAAACATGTCTTAACAAGTAACAACATAGTCACAACATGTGGTAACATAGTAATAACGTGTCGTAACATTAGTAATAATAATATGTTGTAACATAGTAATAACGTGTTGTAACGTAGTAATAACATGTTGTAACATAGTAATATCATGTTGTAACATGGTAATAACATGTAATACATAATCGTAACATAGTAACAACATGTCGTAACATAGTTGTAATATGTTGTAACATTAGTAATAATGTGTTGTAAGATAGTAAAAACGTGTCTTAACAGGTAACAACATAGTCTCAACATGTCGTAACATGGTAATAATGTGTCGTAACATTAGTAATAATAATATGTTGTAACATAGTAAAAACGTGTTGTAACGTAGTAATAACATGTCGTAACATAGTAATAACATAGTACTTGTGTAATTACTGTGTTACCAACCTTGGCTTTGACCTCTTTCACGGAATGATCCCCCTCGCTCGAGAAAATTCGGAGGGTTTCCCTCGGCGACCCGCGGTGACCCCGGCTCCTTGTCGGCGGCGGGGTCGGGCAGGGGGTCGCGGTCGGTGATGCAGGAGGCCACGCTGCGCTGCCCCCGCAGGCTCGGCGGAGACATGACGCCCTGGACCGAGAAGAAGAAGAAGTTAAAGTCAGCTTTATTGTGAATTTCTATGTCAATGTTTACATCAGCCGGCGCCGTGGGCTGTGATTGGCTGGTTCGGGAGCGGCGAAGCTCACCTCTCGCACCTTCCTGATCAGATTGAGCCACAAACTGCAGAGAAGAAGAAGAAGAAGAAGAAGAAGAAGAAGAGAAAATAAATAAACGAGTCATTGTGCCTGAACCTGAGCCAGCCGGTCAAATCTGCAGGGACAAAGGTGTGTGTGTGTGTGCGTGTGTGTGTGTGTGCGTGTGTGTGTGTGTGTGTGTGTGTGTGTGTGTGTGTGTCAATGCTGACACAGTTCAGCTGCCATGATAAAAAAGTAGGGCAAAGGAGAAAAACATCATGGGTGACTTCTATTCACGCACCGACACAGAAATATATTTCATCTGACGCCCTCTGTCACTTTTATTGTTTTTATTTTTATTGTTTCTTTTAAATGTGTATTTTTTGTACATGCATGTGTCGAGTAAGGCAACTTCAATAAAATGTATTATTACTATTATTGTTACTGTTATTATTATTATTATAAGTAGTGTTATTACTGTTTAAATAATAATAAAAGTTATAATGAGTATTATTATTATTATTATGGTTATTATATTATTATTGGTAGCATTAGTATTATTTCTGCTATTATTATCATTGTTGTTATTGTTATTATGTTTGGTATTATTGCCACTTGTATTATTGTTATTATTGTTATTATATTATTATTACTGTTATTATAATAATTATTGTTACTTTTATTATTTTACTATTTATATCATTTTTACTGTTATATTATTATTACTTGTATTATTCTTATAATTACATTATTATAACTGTAATTATTATTATTATTGTTAGTATCATTGCTATTACTGTTATTATTATAATTATTATTACTCGTATTATTCTTATTATTATGCTATTATTACTACTGTTATTGTTATTATTATTGTTAGTATTATTATTATTACTGTTATTATTATTATTATTATTGTTAGTATTATTGTTAGTATTATTGTTATTATTATAATTATTATTACTCGTATTATTCTTATTATTATATCATTATTACTGTTATTGTTATTATTATTGTTAGTATTATTATTATTACTGTTATTATTATAATTATTATTACTCCTATTATTCTTATTATTAATATCATGATTACTGTTTTTATCATTATTACTCCTATCATTCTTATTTAATATATTATTATTACTGTAATTTTTATTATTGTTAATTTTACAATTATTATTACTTTTACGTATGCAAGTGTCCTGTAGCAGAAAACTATTTGTGAGTCAAATAAAAGTCGCCGTGAAACTCGTGGTCTGGAACCGGCCAATGGGATCGCTGCGTCGTGCACCCGCAGTCGTCGGGGTTCTCGGTCAGCAGCAGCAGGAACTTGCTCTGGGGCAGGATGAGGGCGAAGCAGCAGTCCCTGCGGCCCCCGGGGGGCAACCGGGGCAGATCCAGGATCTCCCGGCCCTCCACGATCAGCTCGCAGCCGGCCTGCAGCGCCACCACCTGGTCCGGAGGGGACTCGGCGTCGCGGCAGACCAGCAGGCTGCCCTCCAGGGTCAGCACCAGGAACTTCTCCTTCCACTGCTTGAACATGAAGCCTCCTGCGGAGGAGAAAGGCGGGAGACCGGGTGAACGTCTGGAGGGAGCGGGAAAATAAAAGGAAAGGCGTTTGTTTTCCGAGGTCGGCGTCCCGGGCGTGATGGACGGATGAGATCTGCTCTGCTTCTCCATCAGGGGATTAAAAAGATGGATGGACGGGTTTTAGCAAAGAGAGAGAGAGAGATTGAGGGAGCGACCGACATGAAGCTTTAGATTATTACAATGTTATGGTGCAATAACACACACACACACACACACACACACACACAATGCTAATGCTAATGCAGCGCCATGACCCAATTTATAACCCATACTTTTGTTTGATACGTTGATTTTTGTCTTTTTCTAATATTGACGTGGAGCTGCGTCTGCAGCTAAAAAGCGATTTGCCCTCGTGGGATCCATAAAGTAATTGTGAGTGTGATAACGTTGTTATTACAATGTTATTACGACATGGAAGCAGCTCTGCAGGAGAGAGCAGCAGAGCGACGCCCAAGAACAGAGGAGAACCTGAGGACATTACTATCATTACTATATGTATTATTATTATATCATATTATTTTTATCATTATTATTGTTGAACAATCAAACTTTCCACTTCCTGTTTCTATTCACCTGATAAACAATGTTACAGAGGAGAATGTCTTACTTTACATTGATAGATGGATGGATGGAATAATAGATGGGTGGATTAAAAGATGGATAATGGATTCAAAGATCGATGGATGGATGGATGAAATCATGTATAGTAATAGATGAATGGATGGATAGAATCATGTATACGCGGATGGATGGAGTAATAGATGGATGGATGGATGGATGGATAGATGGATGGATGGATGATGGAGTAATAGATGGATGGATGGATGGATGGATGGATGGATGGATGGACAACGGATAGATTGGACCAATGAATGGATGGAATAATAGATGGGTGGATTAAAAGATGGATGGATGAAATCATTTATAGTAATAGATGGATGGATGGAAGGAAGAAAGGATGGAAGGAATGATGTATAAATGGATAAATGGATGGATTAAAAGATGGATGATGGAGTAATAGATGGATGGATGGATGGATGGATGGATGGAAGAAAGGATGGATGTATAAATGGATGGATGGATGGATGGATGGAAGAAGGGATGGATGGATGGATGGATGGATGGATGGATGGATGGATGGATGGATGGATCGCCCAAACTGCTGCCAGC
>NC_141301.1:1050000-1055000 GCF_037954325.1 Fistularia commersonii
GGGCTCCAGTGTGGAGGTCCGAGGGAGGGCTGGAGATGGTGGAGGTCCTCTGTCAGCTTGTTGCGGTGCAGGAACAACCCAGACTCCATCTCCATCTCCATCTCCATCTCTGCAGACGTGGCGTTCGAGCGCAGCCCCGCCGCCGTGGTGTCGTCGCTGGGGAAGCCCGTGAGCCTCCACTGCGCTCTGCGCGGCGCCGGCGCCGAGGACGAAGAGCCGCCCGACGTCCTGTGGCTGCGGGACGGAGAGACGCTGCAGTTCGCCGACACCAACCAGTTCCAGGTCCACACAGGAGACCGAGGCTGGACCGTCACCTCCACGCTCAGGTGAGGGGGCGGAGCCTGGGGAGGGAGCCGACCAATGGCGCCCGCCGGAGGAGAGAGCTGTCAATCAAACTCCTCCGGACGGACGGCCAATCAGAGGGACGCACATTAAAGGGGGTGGCGGTGGAGCCGATCGCGGCTGAGATCGGGCCGAGGGGGCGGGGCTTAACATTCGCCCGCTCGTTCACCATCATGGAGTGATCAGAGACTTCCATGAAGATGGAGAACGTTGAGGGAACCCAGGTAGGAGAACATGGAGAACCTGACCGGTCAGGTTCCATCTGGTCCATCTGGTTCTGTTTGGACTTCCTGCCTGGTGGAGGTCCAGGAGGACCCAGCTGTCCATCAGGGAGGTCCACATCCTGGAGCTGCCGCCGCTCCTTCTGCTCGGGACCCTCATGTTCTTCAGTTGGGTTCTCCATCTCCATCTCCACCTCTAGGCGGGCGGATGTGGATCAGCGGGTGAATGTGATCGACGGCGGTTGAAACTCCGCCTCCGTCCGGTATTAGCTCCGCCCCTTTTCCCAGACGACCCACGGATCTGGTCTTAATGCGACGCTTCTTCTCCCCAGCATCGAGAAGGTCCAGCTGCAGGACATGGGTTCCTACCGGTGCGCCGTCCAGTCAGGAGACCACCTGACGCTGTCGGAGGAGGGCCGCGTCCAGCTGGAGGGTGAGTCCCACCTTCTCCACCTCATCCACGAAGGGTTGTAGGCATCTGACCGGGCTTCCTCTCCCCAGGCCTGCCGCACTTCTCCATCGAGCCGGAGAACATGATGGTGGAGGCCAACGTGTCGCTGGTGCTGCGCTGCGCCGCCCACGGGCCGCCCGAACCCGTGAGGGTCATCTGGCTTCAGGACGGAGCTCCTCTGAACCTCCTGGGCGAGCCGGTGGCCCTGTCGCCCTCCACCCTCAGGCTACCAGGTACCTTCTCCATCATCTCCGGGGTCCACCAGGGCGGGGGGGCACTCCACCCGGCGAATCCAGACAGCCAATCAGAAGACCTCGGAAGTTCTATCAATGTTGTCGTTGGGCCGGGGGGGGCGGAGCTTAGCATCCATGTTCTTCTACATGAAGAACATGGAGAGGATCCAAGAAGGAGAGCACGCAGAGAAGATGGACCGGAGAACATTAGGAGAACCCAGGCTGGAGGACATGGACGTTCTGTCCAGGAAGGAGACCATGGAGAAACACAAGGAGGGACAATATGGAGAGAACTCAGGCAGGAGAACATGAAGATAGAACCAATGCAGGAGAACCCAGACTGGAGAACCTGGACAGAACCAAGATAGGAGAACGTGGAGAGAATCCAGGCAGGAGAACATGAAGAGAACCTGATGAGGCCTGGAGAAGTGAAGGCGCCACATGAAGAGGGCGACCCAAACAAAGATGGCCGCCCGGCCCAGAATCCGGAGTCATATCTTCTCCTTTTCTGAAAGGACCAGAAGAAGAATGGAGGAGCTGCATGCCAGATCTCTGGAGTGTGTCAAGTCTGGCGGGCTGAGTCAACCGCGAGTGTGTGTGTGTGTGTGTGTGGGTGTGTGTGTGTGTGGGTGGGGGGCTTGGTGTGACTCATGGTGGGCCGACGGTAAACCAAACACTCACACCTCTGGAATGGACATCTCGCAGCAGGCAGGCGTGTGTGTGTGTGTGTGTGTGTGTGTGTGTGTGTGTGTGTAGTGACCCCCCCCCCCCACACACACACACACACACACTCATCCTGGTTCCGGTTCATTGTGAAGCACAATCAGTCCCCTCCATTGGACTGTAACCTCCATGTATGGAATTTCCCACTGCACTTGAACGCATCGCCTGTCCGGTGCGTTCAGGGACGTCGCCTGAAGACCAGCGTCCTTCACCAGCTTCTGACACAATGGAAGCATGGTGCCGTCTGCGCTGGGAACAGTGTGTGTGTGTGTGTGTGTGTGTGTGTGTGTGTGTGTCA
The DNA here is from genome assembly GCF_037954325.1 of Fistularia commersonii. Lineage (NCBI taxonomy): Eukaryota > Metazoa > Chordata > Actinopteri > Syngnathiformes > Fistulariidae > Fistularia > Fistularia commersonii. The sequence continues at coordinate 1,052,269 of NC_141301.1, forward strand.
TTTTGTGGCTGACTAAAAGTGTCGCAGCATTAGAAGACACCACTGTCACATGTTCCTGTGTGTGTGTGTGTGTGTGTGTGTGTGTGTGTGGAATGCAAGGAGTGTGTGAGTCACCCACTGAGAAGCTCTTTTCTCCACCGCATGTCAGAGAATGAGTCACCGAGCTTCTCCTGGAGGAACCTCCTAGAGCGCGTCTGACTGCTCCAACGGCGTGGGGTTCCAGGCAGGTGGAGGTCAGATGAAGGTCAGATGAAGGTCAGATGAAGGTCAGATGGAGGTCAGATGGAGGTCAGGTGGAGGTCAGGTGGAAGTGGAGGTGGAAAGGGAAGGTGATGTTCTCAGGAGAACCCTTGGAGAAGAGCTTGACAGTTGGGGTTCCACGCTCAACTCTCCACTGGACTGCCATGTTGTCAGGGTTGGTGGAGTTGCCATGGTAACCACGATGCCCCCGCCTGGTGGCCAGAACACACACACACACACACACACACAAACTCCAGTGCTTCGGCCAGCAATTTTTTGGAGAAAAGGAACTTTCCAAGAAGTTTCATCCTTCTAAATGAAATATCTCCACCTTCTGCCCTCCAGGTCTGAACACCACCAGCACCTTCTCCTGCGAGGCCCAAAACGACAAGGGCGTGGCCACGTCGGGCTCCGGCACCGTCACCGGTACGTGAACTTCACTCGGTATCATCCGTCCTCCCCCCGGAGACAAAAATGGAACGGTCCTTCCCCCCCGCAGTTCTTCCGTCGCCGCCTGAGAACCTGCACGCCGTGGAGGCCACGCCCACCGGGCTTCGGGTCTCCTGGCGGCCCGGCTTTGGAGGCGACTACCCCACCATCCGCTGCAGCGTCCAGGTGAGCCCGCGGACCTTCTGGGAGAACATGCCGGAACCCTGATTTTGTCCCGTCGGCGGGAGCCTTTCTCCTCTCCCGGCCCTCCGTTCATGAATCCCATTGGCTCGGGTTTCAGTCCCGGACGAAGCTCCGCCCCTCGCTGAGGAACCTTCCTGCTGGAGATCCAGCAGACGCCCTCAAACGTCTGCTTCTAATAAAGCGCCCTCTCATACCTTCCAAACACTTTTTTTTTTTTTCTTTTTTGCCCTCTTTTTTCGCCTCCCTGCCCCCCTCCTGCCCCGGCCCCGCCCTCGGGAAACCAGGAGAGGGGCCGGCAGGGGCGGAACAGGGGGGCAAATTACACAATGAGAAGGAGAAGAAAGAAAGAGAGAGGGAACATGGAGAACATGGAGGAGGAGAATGAGGTGAAGAAGGAGAAGAAGGAGGTGAAGGAGGTGAAGGAGGAGGAGGAGAAGGAAGGAGGAGAAGGAGGTGAAGAAGGAGGTGAAGGAGGAGGAGAAGGAGGAGAAGAAGGTGGAGGAGGAGGTGAAGGAGGTGAAGAAGAAGGAAGGAGGAGAAGGAGGTGAAGAAGGAGGTGAAGGAGGAGGAGAAGAAGGAGGAGAAGAAGGAGGAGAAGAAGGTGAAGGAGGAGGTGAAGGAGGTGAAGAAGAAGGAAGGAGGAGAAGGAGGTGAAGAAGGAGAAGAAGGAGGAGGTGAAGGAGAAGAAGGAGGAGAAGAAGGAGGTGAAGAAGGAGAAGAAGGAGGTGAAGAAGGAGGTGAAGAAGGAAGGAAGTGAAGGTGAAGAAGGAGGTGAAGGAGGTGAAGAAGGAGGAATGGAGGACAGCAGGTTCTCTTACTCACAATGTGACACATTGGCTTGTTTACAGTCTGACACACACACACACACACACACCCACACACACACAAACACACCCACACACACACACACACATACACACACACCAGCTCCAGAAGCGTATTGTTTTCTTAGCGCTCCTTCCTGATTGGCTGACGGCTGCAAAAACACACCAAGGTGCTCGAGGCGGGAGCCCCTTAGCCCCGCCCCCTCTGACCCACACCGACCAATCAGACGCGGAGACTCCGTGTCCTCGCCGAACGAGAGCGCAGATGTTTTTGGAGGTCAAAGGGGTCAATCTCTAGCTCCGCCCCCAGGGGTATCGACCAATCGGCCGACCGCTTCGATTAACGGCCGCCATCCTGACCTTCCAGGCTCGAACGACGGGCGCCGGCGCCGCCGCCGCTCCGGACGGAACGTTCCACAACCAGAACGTGAACGTTCCACCGGCCGTCCACTTCATCGGAGGCCTGCAGCCACACACACTCTACGGCGTCAGAGCGGCGTGTCACACCAGCCAGGGAGCCTCCGCATGGACGCCGTGGGTGGACATACACACCGCACAAGGAGGTGTGTGTGTGTGTGTGACACTACACTACTGTCTATATGTGTGTGTGTGTGTGTGTGTGTATCAGAGTGTATCTACGTGTGTGTGTGTGTGTGTGTGTGTGTGTATGAATTAGAGTGTTTCTATTTGTGTGTGTGTGTGTGCACACCTGTGTGTGTGTTTGTGTATCAGAGTGTTTCTATATATGTGTGTGTGTGTGTGTGTGCATCAGAGTGTATCTATACGTGTGTGTGTGTGTGTGTGTGTGTGTGTGTGTGTGTGTGTGTTTGTGTGTGTATCAGAGTGTATCTATGTGTGTGTGTGTGTGTGCACATCTGACATCTTTGTGCATGTGTTTGTGTGTGCACAACTCTGTGTGTGTGTGTGTGTGTGTGTGTGTGTATGTGTGTATGTGTGTGTGTGTGTGCATCAGAGTGTATTAATGGGTATCAGTGAGTATCTGATTTCGTGTGGGCATCTGTGTGTGTGTGTGTG
>NC_141301.1:1060000-1117500 GCF_037954325.1 Fistularia commersonii
GCGGCCATGTTTGTTTGGGGCGCCGCGGCCCCGTCCAGGCTTCGGCCTCCAGCCTCTTGCTAACCTCACATCTCCTTCTACCTCCACAGAGAAAGGAGAGCTTCGAGGTGAGTCGTGATGGACGCCGACCTCCGGGGGGGGGGGGGGTCGCTCTGTGACACGGCTAGCGTGGAAGCTGACACGGCTAGCGTGGAAGAGGACACGGCTAGCGTGGAAGCGGACACGGCTAGCGTGGACGCAGGCATGGCTAGCGTGGAAGCGGGCACGGCTAGCGTGGACGCAGGCATGGCTAGCGTGGAAGCGGGCACGGCTAGCGTGGAAGCGGACACGGCTAGCGTGGAAGCGGGCACGGCTAGCGTGGAAGCGGACACGGCTAGCGTGGAAGCGGACACGGCTAGCGTGGAAGCGGACACGGCTAGCGTGGAAGCGGACACGCCGACTTCTGCTTCTTAGTTCTGTCCTGCGGTGGCGGCCGGACAGAAAAAGGAAGATAGAAAAAGAGAAGAGGGATCGGAGGGAGGAGGAGACGTAAATATTTATAGCGGGAGGAAGAGCGAGGCGTCTGTTTGCGGAGGCTAATGGAGTCGCAGGGACGGCAAACAAACCGCCGGGAAATAAAAGGAGGGTGTAAAAAAAAGAAGGAAAATGAAAAGAAGGGAGGAATGAAATAAACATCCTCAAAATAACTCAGATAATAAATATGACTAAAATTAAAAATCCAATCATGGGGTTAAAATGTCGGCAGGAAACGAAAGGGTGGCGCATTGTTGAATTAAATATCAAAGTTGTGAGGCTTAAATAATTGATTGTGAATATGATTGTCAAATATGTGACATTTAAATGATATAAATAAGTATTTATAATATAATTAATAAATATACGACATTTAAACGGATACGGATAATGAATCGAAAGTAAAATGATTAAATATGCCAGGTTTAATTTGATACAAATAATTCTTTATTACTATGATTATTAAATATGTAATGTTTAAATTGATCTAAATTATTCTCTATTATTATGATATTAAATATGTGATGTTAAAATGTATATTAATAATCATAAATATAATGAACAAAATAGATGATGTTTAAATGGATATAAATCATCATTATTAATACCATTAATGAAGAGGTGATGCTTAAATTGATATAGTAAATTATTTACAATTAGCAAACGTGATATTTAAGAGGATAATAATAATAATTCAGGATGAATTTAATTGAAAAATATGTGACGTTTAAAAGGATAGTGATAATCATGATTATCAAATATGTGATGTTTAAATGGACATAAACAATAAATTATACGTATAATCATCGACTGTGACGTTTAATTCAAGAAGGAATTATGAGTATAATCATCAAACGTCTCACATGGACTTTTATAGTTCCGTTAGCATGTAGCATGTAATTCTAGTATCATAACACACCTGAGCTCCTCTGAGAAGAAGGTGAAGGTCCTCCTCCTCCTCACAGGGACGTCGGAGCCGCCGGCGTTCTCCTGGCACTGGTGGTACGTGGTGATGGCGGTGGCCGGCGCCGTGTCCATCGCCGTGCTCATGGCCGTGTACGTCGCCAAGCTGAGGCGCAAGGAAACCCGCTTCGGGTAAGTGGATCTGGATCTCGGGGTCCGGCGGCGGTGCAGTGGGGTCGGATCGACTAAATGTGTGTGTGTGTGTGTGTGTGTGTGTGTGCTCACAGGGAGGCGTTCGAGCCCATGATGGAGAGCGGCGAGCTGGTGGTTCGCTACCGCGCCCGACGCACCTACAGCCGCCGGACCACCGAGGCTACATGTGAGTGCAAGAACACCACAGACCTCCTTTGCTAGCTTTAGCCGCCCTCAGCTAGAGCGGCTAATGTGTCGTTAGCAGTTGGATTAGCAACATTCAGGCACATTAGGCTAATTGGTCCACAAGGTTCTGACGGGTTTTCAAAGATGGACGGCTTCTGTGGCGGGACTCGTGCCCGGGGGGGTCGCGTACTCCAGAGCGGGCGCCATTCACGATTGGACACGCGCGTCCCTTAACCCAGAGCCGTCTGATTGGTTCCCCTCAGCTGGCGGACGGGTCAGCAACACTGCGCCCCTTCTTCTCCGTCACCCCGAGGTTATTTGCGCTGATCCAACTTGTCGGGTCACAAGTCCCACAAGTTCCTCTGAAGGGAATCCTTTTGTAAAATGGCGATGGCTATTTCTTGGAAGTGTTTGAGGTGACATTCCAGCCCAGAGATAAGACCAGGGGTCTGTTCCGACTTGAGTGGGTGGGAAGGGCACATGACGCAAACTTGTATGTCTGGATTCCCGACTGAAAGCAGGTACCTGTGACTCGAGTTTCGCCCACCGGGGTGGCGTTCAAGTCCCGACGGCGTCCCCGGCGTGTTTTGATTCGCCGCGTACGCAGGTCTCGACCTGCCGCCGCAGATAGAGGTGGGGGGACCGAAGGGGGGCGAAACGGGGAGGTTGGAAAGAAAAAACTCTGTGAAACAAGAGAAAGAATGAAGGCTGGGAAGAGGATTTGGCCGGGATTATGGCGGAAGAGTCCATTGGGCCAGGCTCTCAGGGCCAGGCCGGGCCCCGGGGCTTCTGTTTTTGCAGCCGTCCGACGGGTCACGCCATTATCTGCCACGGACGGGGGGGACGGGGAGGGCATTCCCGACCGGCGGCTGGCAGATTGATGGCGGCGGCCGCATCTGGAGGAGCGTCTGGTCTCGGTACCGTGGAGCAGATGTGAAAACAGAGCTGCGAAATAACGACCTGGGGTCCCTCAGTGTCAGACTCCCCCCCCCCGAGGGACCTTCAACCCCCCCGGAGATATAAATCATTTTTCTACCACATAAAACTTAGCACTTTTAGTTAACTAGCACTTTGTCAAAACATGCGCACCTCCAGGATAGAACCCATTGTCTCCAAAGACAAGGTATGCTTCGGTCAAAGTAGCGCCTCAGGTCAGAAGTCAGAGGTCCGTTCACATCTGAAGGACAGTCAAGTCGAGGAGGTCAGGAGGTTCGGAGGGAGGGTGGAAGAAACCATTTGGTTCAACAGGAGAGACCACTGCTCGCCAGATGGGGGTCGCTCCTCCATACAACTGTCACAACTGACCTTCGCAACCCCAACTCAGGTGACCCGACCTGCTCCTCGGAAATCGGCATCCACGAGAAAACGCCGGACAGTTCCACTCCTGGGACATTATCAGCCAGGTGGTACAGTCCACCTTCTCCCCATCCAGTAGACCAGATCCATATTTTCACAAATTTCTCAGGAAGAGCTGAACGGAAACATCCTTGTGTTCCCTCTCGCTGGTGTCTGCTGGTGTTTAGCAGCATCTGTTTCTCACCATGGAATTTTTCGGTTGGTTCGCCCCCTCCGCCCCCCCGTCTCCATTTCTTATCGAGGTCCATCCTGTCGTTGCAGTGAACAGCCTCGGGATCAGCGACGAGCTGAAGCAGAAGCTGCAGGACGTGATGGTGGACAGACATAAGCTTACCCTGGGAAAGACCCTTGGAGAAGGTACGTCGATGAGTTCAGTGTTTCTCAGACATTTCAGACCGGCTGTTTGTGTTCAATCTTCTTCGGCGTTGAGCCGTGGAGACCTGGAGTGGATGAATAGAAATAAAAATCGCAGTGAAAGACCAAACATCTGAGGGAAACTGCAGCCGCCATTAAAACAAGGGCTTCGGAGGCCTCGGTGGACAGAAGAGCAGGATATAACTCCAGAACTACTGAGGGGTCTCAGATCTCTGAGGAGGTCCTGGATCTACTCAAATGGGATCCAGGACCACTTGGGGTTTTCCCATCTATCTGAAGCATCCTTGAGGTTCTCCACATGTTATTTTTGTCCATGGAGATGAAGGAAAATGGTTCTCAGGAAGCATGAGGATGGATTCGATAGGTTTTGCTGAGAAAGGTCTGCGGTCATCTGCTGATGAATGGGTTGTGACCTGTGTGAGGGCAAGAAAAGGGTAAGAACATAAAACTCGGCACAAAAAGGTTTTTGCCCCGAAATGAACTCCCGTAGTGCAGGTTTCACTTCTGCTGCTTCCCTCCTTGCGACCTCCCAAGTTCAGTGGCCGGCCGTGACCCGCAGAAGAGCAGCGACAAACCACCAACTCCTGCCTTCCGTCCATCCTGGTCCTCTCTAACCAGGATCTTCTCTCCACAGGTGAGTTTGGCTCGGTGATGGAGGGGCTGCTCACCCAGGAAGAGTCTGTCCTCAAGGTTGCCGTCAAAACCATGAAGAGTGAGTAGACTCCTTATCCTCTTCTTCCCCCTCCGTGGTCAACCTGATTACAAAACACTGAACGGCCACCACAATGAGCCCCTTCATGCCAGGGGCGCCGCCGCCCCCACCCTGCCGGGGGAAGAAGGGAGTGCCAGTGTTGACCAGAGAGACAAAGATGTAGCCTGTGGAGAACAAGGGGGTGCAGAAAACAAAGATGACGGCGTGAAGTCATCAACCAGGAGAAACTTCATGTCAGAAGCTAAATCAGGAGGAGTTTGCTTCCCAGCTCCTCTGTAAAGCCTCCCTGCTCCACAGTCTACAGCAGGGGGGCAAGAAGAAACAGGAGTTCATTCCCTCTCCTCTTCCTCCACAGTTGCCATCTGCACTCGCTCTGAGATGGAGGACTTCCTCAGGGAGGCCGCCTGCATGAAGGAGTTTGACCATCCCAACGTCATGAGGCTTCTGGGTAAGTCCACCCTGGGGAGCCCTCGACCAGGAAGATGGGTCTCGAGCATGTTCTCTGGGTTCTCCTGCCTGGATTCTCTCCGGGATCTCCTGCTTGGCTTCACCAGGTTCTCCCTGCCTGGGTTCTCTCTCCATGTTCTCCTGTCTTGGTTCTCTCCAGGTTCTCCTGCCTGGGTTCTTTCTCCATGTTCTCATGTCAGGGTTCTGTTGAGGATCTCCTGCATGGGTTCTCTGCACGTTCTCCTGCATGGTTCACTGAAGACTCTAAATTGTCTAAATGAGAGGGCGAATGGCTGAATGGCTCTGTGATTGACAGCTGACCCGTCCAGGTCAAGCCCCGCCCCTCGCTCCAGTCAGCTGTGTTTGGCTCCGCCCCCTCCCATGTACTGCTCACAGATGACGCATCAATAAAAACATTAAATGGCACGCAAAACCATAAACGCATAAGAGCAAAGATAATAACCCATCCATTACAATAATAACAACAATGATTACCTATTAATAATTATAATGATAATCCATTAATAATAATAATAACAATTCATTCTTAATAATAATCAATTCATAGCAAACACAACAATCCATTCCTAATATAATCCATCTAAAGTAAACATAATAATCCATAATAATAACAATAATAACCCTGTTATAATATGAATCTATTAATGTCCTGATTTAATATCAATAATGTTAATACAAATAATAATAACAATAATAATTCACCTATCGATATAATAATCAGTTCATAATTACAATCCATTCCAATAATCTATTGAGAATTATAATAACAATACTTCCCCCTTTATCATGATAATCCATTCATAAGAATAATCAAAAACCTTTTTATAATCAAAATATTCAATTCTTAGTTATAATAAAACTTCATTCCTCAATAATAACAATCCACTAATAATAATAACAATAATAATAAATTCATAATAATAATAACCATCCATTCCTAATAACTATCCATTCAGAAGAACCCAATGAGAATATTGATAATAATCCATGAATGACAGTGTTGCTCATGTGTGTGTGTGTGTGTGTGTGTGTGTGTGTGTGTGTGTGTGTGTAGGTGTGTGTCTGCAGACGGTGGAGAGCGAGGGCTACCCCTCCCCCGTGGTCATCCTGCCCTACATGAAACATGGAGACCTGCACAGCTACCTGCTCTACTCCAGGCTGGGGGACTGCCCTGTGGTGAGGCCACACACACACACACACACACACACACACACACACACACACACACACACACACACACACAGGCTATTCATTTGGGAGCGGCGGCTTTACTTCAGCCTCCGTCAGCAGAACCAGATCCAAAGGTCTCCCTTCTCCGCCCCCCTCCTGAGGTCACGTGGGAGGTTCTTCAGGCGTTCCTGTTCTTCTCTAAGGGAACACCATGTTGGAGCGGCGCCCGAAGGAACCGTGGCGCCCTCTGCTGCCTCCTGGTGGCGCCCTCTGAATGGAACTGTTGTTCTGCACCTTCCTCACCTCCTGCTCTTCCTCCACAGTACCTCCCCTCCCAGATGCTGGTGAAGTTCATGACGGACATCGCCCGGGGGATGGACTACCTCAGCAGCAAGAACTTCATCCACCGGGACCTGGCCGCCCGCAACTGCATGTAGGAAGACGCCGCCTCCTCCACCTCTTCCTGGAGGAACAATGTAGTAAGTAGCCCTGATGGAAGTGGTGGTAGCTCACCCCAGGTTCTCCTCGGGTTCTCCGCAGGCTGAACGAGAACATGAACGTGTGCGTGGCCGACTTCGGCCTCTCCAAGAAGATCTACAACGGGGACTACTACCGGCAGGGTCGGATCTCCAAGATGCCCGTCAAGTGGATCGCCATCGAGAGCCTGGCGGACCGGGTCTACACCACCAAGAGCGATGTGGTTGGTTACCGGAGCGACGGTTCCTCCTTAGAAAAATCAGTTAGCGAGAAATTAGCTACATTTGAAAAGAACGGATTCGGGGGATCTTCACAAAGCGTCCTCCGGGTAGGTTCACGGGCTCCAAGGGGGCTCCGAGAACCTGCCCTGAGGAACACCCGATCACCAGAAACCTGCAGGCAGAAGACTCCCTGAGGAGCACCCTCAAGTTCCACCTCTCGCCCTCAGTGGTCCTTCGGCGTCACCATGTGGGAGATCGCCACCCGAGGCCAGACACCGTACCCGGGGGTGGAGAACAGCGAGATCTACGACTACCTGAGGCAGGGGAACCGCCTGAAGCAGCCTCCGGACTGCCTGGACAGCATGTGAGTTCCCCCGAGAAGGTTTCAGAAGCTAGTACTCCACGACGGTTCTTCCGTCCAGATGCTAAAAGCCTTGCCTGTCTCCACCCGCCCAGTTACGCCCTGATGTTCTCCTGCTGGCTGCTGAGTCCAAAGGACCGCCCGTCCTTCGAGTCCCTGGTCTGCGAGCTGGAGAAGACCCTGGACGACCTCCCCGACCCCCAGGACCCGGACGAGATCCTCTACGTCAACATGGACGAGTCCTCCGTGGAGCTTGGGGCGATGGGGGGCCGCGAGCCCTCCGGGGCTCCGCCCCCGCCGGGGCTCAAGGGCCTGGACTCCGTGACCACGGTGGAGGTCCACCAGCCCAACCGCTACGTCCTGTGCCCGCAGCACGAGGCCGGACGGGCGCTGTCCGACTCCCTGGAGAGCCTGGAGATGCCGCTGTCCTCTTCCGCCGCCACGCTACCCCTGCCGCCATCCTGCCGCTCCACCCCGACCCCCAACGCCACCCCCAACGCCACCTCCAGCGCCACCTCCGCCCTGGAGCTGCTGGAGGACAGGGAGGCCTCCAGGAAGCTACCCTGGCAGTGACGCCTCCTTGCAACCTGTTGCACGGACTCCACGGACGCCTGTACATATTTTGCACAAGTACCCCCCCCCCCACACACACACACACACACACACACTCAGACAGCAGCACAATCACCCCCCCCCCACCCCAATGCGGTTGCCATAGCAATAAGAACACCAGCTCAGCCAAAAAGCTCAGTCACTGCCAGGCCGTTGGCCAATAAAGACCCAAGCACAAACCACCTCATGGACCGCAGCACAGGTACTCAGAGGGCAGGGGATTACTCGAGTACTTTTAGTTACTTCCATGCATGAGAAACCGGCGGGCTCATGATGATATTGGAGCGACACCCGGTGGACGCTGGTGGACCTACAAGGCATCAAATGGAGTCCCTGGGTTTTGACTTTTCAACCATGGGTCCACGGAGAACGTCTCCCACGTGAACCCCCCCTTAGAACCGAGTCCAGAACCCAGCACTGTAATTTAATGAACATCCGGTTCCACCGGTGAGAACACAAATGGAATCGCAGTCCAAGAAGAAGAAACGTCGCTGGGAGGAACTCCCGGGTGAAAGGTACCTTCAAGGTCTTTTAAGGACCAAACCATTTCTTTCCACCAGGAGCTTCTACTCGTGGAAGAAAAACTGGGAGTCCATCAGTTCTCCAGCCCGTCCCTCCATCTCGCCTCCTTCTACTTCCTATCATCTTTTAAAATATATATATAGAAATATATATATATATCTATATTTTTTATGACTTTTTGCACTAATGTTTGATATTTTACTCGACTGAAGGAGCTTCTCTGGTGTTTTGGAACGAGGACTTGGACACATGAGGGGACCCCCCTTCAAAAAGCCCCCCTTTCACCCTCTTCTCCACTCTTTCACCCTATTTCTACTTCTTGCCTTTTCTTTCCTATAGTCTGTCGCCAGTAGGGGGCGCTACAGGGCAAACCAGCACTTAAAACTACACACACATATAGATATATATATATATATATGTATATTATGTAGTTTATTGTTTTTCCTCAGTGTTCCAACCAAACACATTCATCTTCCTCCGCCCAAAAAAAGGTACTCGCTCGAGACGGGAAAGCATACAAGTCCAAGTTTGCTGTGAAGAAAAATGTATTACGAATGTGTTATTACAACAAAGCGTACGACTTATTACACGATAATAACCATCGCGAGGAGGTGGAAGGTCCAGGTCTCAGAGCTTTACCAAGTGCCTTCAGAGAGTATGCTCCCTGTGTGTGTGTGTGTGTGTGTGTGTGTGTGTGTGTGTGCGAGTGTGTGTGTGCATGTGACACTCCTGATTTTTGTAAGCAGTTTTTTCTACCTTCAGTATTTTTTAATAAGAAATAAAAGTGTTTATTCTTGAAACCCAAACTTTTATTGTTATTGTTATTGTTATTATTGATTCAGCCTGCGGGTGAGGTTCTTCAGCTGCATGGCGGAGAACGTGGTGAGTGAGGAACATGGTGAAGAAGATGCTGTAGAGAATGGAGAGGAACGAGGTGAGGAGCAAAGAGGGAAGTATGGCGAGGACTGTGGTGGAGAAAATGGTTTGGAATGTGGCGAGGAACAAGGTGAGGAGCATGGTGTGAAATATGGCCATGGTGTGGAACGTGAGGAGGAACGTGGAGAGGAACGTCCAATATCCTCAGAAGTGGATGTAGGAGATCTGCACGTCGCCGTCGATCTCCAGCGTGTCGATCTGGTCGAAGAAGGAGAAGCGGTGGAAGAAGTCGAAGAGATGCTGCCCGTTGACGAACACCTTGAACCTCTGGTTCCCGCAGCGGATGGACATCTGGGCAGGGAGGCGTCCAGGTCAGAACCGGCGGCGGGCGTCTCCGCGTCGACGAAGAAAGAGGCGGGGCTTACGTCAAAGTACTGTCCCTCCGAGAAGGGGTTGAAGACCAGCTCCCGCTCCTCCTGGCCCCAGCTGCCTCCTAGCATGCTGTTCCTCACCACCACGCCCTCCATCACCCGGGGGTTCAGGTGGAAGGCGATGTCCCTCAACCTGCTCACCAGGAAGTTCACGCGAAACCTGCAACACACAGATCGGGGAAGTGACGGGTCTTGCGACAAGAAGGGGATGGACAACTTCTGCTCCCCTTTTTAACTCACCGGTCAGCCCCGAACGGCACCAAGCCTCGGATGATGATGGTCCTCTTTGGGAACATTCCCCCGGGGATCATGTCACAGTAGGGGACGGGCTGGAAGCACACAGAGGGGCAACAAAACCTTTATGACTATGCTATTACACACTTATTACACCATGACAAAGTCACGAGGGAACTTTTTAAACAGCTTGTGAAGTGAAGATTCTTCTGATGTCCAGACTGGAGTTAGTCTACCATGAAATTCTGGGGCGACTTCCACTCACAGGATTGTAGACAGGCTGCCCTCCCATACCCTGCGATGTGGGGGTGGACAACAAACACAAAAAAGGGGGCAGGGGGTGAATGATGGCTAAAAACAAACATAAGCGACAGTCGAAGGGCGTTATAGTCTAGGGGGAGGTGATCTTACCGGCAGGTTGGAGCCAGGGTATCCTCCTCCTCCTCCCTGGAACAAGAAAAAAACAATCATCCAATTAACAAACTTACAATAAATCTCCAATCTACTTCCAGGGGAAGTCGTTATTACGACACGCAATGAAGGGTGAACCGGAACAGGACGGATACTTACCCCCATGCCGCCCCCCATGCCTCCTGGATATCCTCCCTGGGGTGAAAGAAGGTGTTATGACATCCAGGAGAAACAAACCAATGGCATGCTTGAAAGGGACGAAGGAGCGGAGACGGTTCTTACCCCCATGCCCCCGCCGGGGTAACAGCCCTGAAGAAGAGGGAGCTAGGTGTTAGCCGCAATGCTACTCAAATAATTTAAATAAATGAATGGACTGTTCCTTAATTGGGTGTTAAAGGGTTGACTGGACTCACCCCCATGCCTCCCATGCCCGGGTACCCTCCCTGGATGGAGGAGAAACGAGGCGACTCATGAGAGCACGTTTTAAAATACCTACATCATTAGGTCACGCGGACAGGAAGTGACGCAATCCCTTGTCAACCTACCCCCATGCCTCCTCCTGGGTACCCGCCCTGTGGACAACAAGATGCTGCATTGGCAAAAAAGCTGGGCAAGGCAGATGAAGGGGTAAATAAGGCGCGATTACCTCCATGCCTCCTCCCATGCCTCCTCCCATGCCTCCTCCCATGCCTCCTCTCTGAAAAGGAAACACTAAGGTTAAGTTTGGGGTTTCCATCCTAACCCCTCCTGGCTGGAGTGAAGGTTGGACGTCCATCATGGACGGGTGCAAGAGGTCATGTGATTCCTTGATGGGCGGCCCTCGAGTTCAGACTCCCCCCACCCCACATCTGACTGTAGTCCTGAACAACGGCTCTGGTTGGCCACTTTTCCAGGAGAGCTTCAAGACAAAAAAACTCCAAACACTCTATCCTTTAACCTTAATCTGATAATATCTCAGTGGAGACGGGATTTTCTCCATCCTACTCTCAGATCTCAGAGTCTGGGTTTGGCCCATCCTGCAAGGCGGTTGCTTAGCAAAGACACAATGTAGGTTCAGACTAATTGAATTAACAAGGCGCCTCCTGGTAGATTGGGCCCTTCATGGGTTCGTATGTCCAAGATAAGACTGGTATGTTTGCGTTCTTGGATGATGGGATGGGCATGGGGGTTGGGGATCGGGTGTATTATGGAGACTTTTGAGGACCTCCTGGTCACACATGGGATGGAAATCCAAATATTCCAATATTAAAGTAAGTTACTGTGGGATTACAGTGAACACAAAAAAAGGTATTCTCACATGATGTTTTTGAGCAAACATACACTCTTCCTCAGATGATTGTGTCACATTGGGCCACAACTAATAGAACACAAGAGGCTAATCTGATGTCATCCTTGGGCTCATCGGGGGTACTTCCGAAAACTGGCGACCATTAACAGAACACCTGAGAAGCAGCTGTACAGGAGTACAGGACACCTCCCTTCCACAAAAGCACAAAGAGGTGGCCCTCAGCAGAGGAAGCACCTCCGCCGGCTCACCCCGATGATGTTGATGGTCTGGATGGAGACGTCTCCTGAGATCTGCATGGCGTACACCCTTTCCACGGGGATCCTGTGCTCGAAGAAGTGGAAGTCGTTCCCATTGACTTTGGTCTGCGCCAGAAAACAAAGGGAACAGTGTTTGGAATGAGCCGACCTCTATCCTTGATTTACGTCCTGTTCCTTTTTGGGGGCAACAAGTGTCAAGCTCTCCTGTACATTTGTTGCACCTTCCCCATCTGGTTCTACAGGGCTGAGTCAAACATACAGGTTAGACATGTATGCTCGGTTCTAAAACCCTTCTGGTTTTCACCTGGTAGCCGTCAGATGTGACGGTGATGACCATCTCGAAGTTCTCGCCCTTGGCAAAGGGCATGCGGCGTATCTTGTCCTCGGAGTCCCAGGAGCCCCCCTGCCGGGAGTTGAAGACCACCTTGTCCCAGCCATCGAAGCGGGGATTGAAGTGTAGGGCGATGTCGCTGGAGTCTGAATCACCGCAAAACAGGTTGACGTAGAACCTGCCCAGAACATGGGGTGGGGGAAAACACACACACACACACACACACACACACACACACACGCACACACACACACAAAGTGACAGACACCTGAGTTTAGCAAAGGAGGGGCTTTTCAAGAACCCCCCAACAAAAGAACTGAGGATGTAAGAAGCTGGACTGGAATGTGAAGTGTTGACTTTGCCGGCTAATGACTTGTTTGACAAGGTGTGTGTGTGAGTGTGTGTGTGTGTGAGCGTTGATTTCTAAGAAAGGAGAGGAGCTCCACCCTCCCGGCGCCTGATTCAGTCATACAATTCTCCAGTTTCACAAGATAAGGGCCTGTACTCTATTGTTCCCTGTGTGTGTGTGTGTGTGTGTGTGTGTGTGTGTGTTCCCAATGTCCCTGGTGACATCCACAAAAACTGGACAGTCCAGAATTGCAGAACACAGAATATCTCTCTTTGTGGCATGAAGAAACCAGGGATCTAGAGCTTCCAGAAGGTGAACTCCCGGCCTGCTTGCCTTACCTGGTGACCTCCTCTGGGACGGAGCCCTGGATGTAGATGGACACGCCGGCCCTAACCCCCCCAAAAATGGGTCCGAAGTAGGGGATCGTCTACAAACACACACACACACAATGTGTTTGAACTGAGGGAGGAACCCTGAGGAACCCCAGGTAGACACGGGTAGAACATGGAGACTCTAAACAAGAAGGCCCCCTGAGGGAACACAAGTCGGGACCTTCTTGCTGAGACGCTCAAACCCGCTGTGACACCATGAAACCAATGAGTTAAACAAGCGGTACATCACCTGCAAACATCCCCAACCGCCCCCTCAAGCTCCATCCCGTCCTCCAATCCCCCGTCTGGATACTCACAGGGCCGTAGATGGGCTGGTAGCCCGGAGGAGCGACGAAGGCCATGGCGTCGAGACGGAGCTTCCAGCGGGAAAAAGATGGAGACCTCTGGGAACGTCGGCGTCTCCTTTTAACGGCAGTGTGTCACGTGCCTCCCTCCCGCCGCCATGTTTACCTTCAGGGCACATTAACCTCCAACCCCTCCGGGGCGTGGCGAGTTATCATGCACGGAAAAAAGAAAGAGTACAAGTCCAGTACCTAACACTGTCATAATAACACTGTCCTTGTTGTGTTATTACACAGTAATAACTCAAATGGAACACATGGGAGGGGAATACAAGCCTGCCCATGGCAAACACACACACACACACACACACACACACACACACACACACACACACACACACACACACACACACACACACGTGCCTGGCATGCTTATCTTCTCCTGTGGACGCTAGGAGGGCGGCTTGGTCCTGCCCTCCACTGATTCACAGTGTAAATACAAGCTAACACACACACACACACACACACACACACACACACACACACACATTTTCTGGGGGGGGGTTGTCATAGAAACCCTGCACTGCACCCTCATGTAAAAAAAAAAGATAATTCATCAAATATTGATCTGGAATCTGGTCTTGTCAGAAGGGGCGGGGCTTAACCTGGACAGGTCAGCTGTCAATCATGCCAAGATGTCCGACCATTCACCCTCTCATTCACACCTGTGGACATTCTAGTCTTGGATGAACCTGCTGACTGGTTTTGGACTGATGGAGAACGTGGAGTGGACCAGAGCAGGAGAAGATCAAGAGAACCCAGGATGGAGAACATGGAGAGAACATGGAACAACCAGACAGGAGAACCTGGAGAACCAGGTGACTCCACCGTGGAGTGAAAAGAGGACAGAGATGGTGACGTTTTCCTTAAAATAATCTGTTTATTCTGGATTGAGACACAGAGTTCAGTCAGCTGTCAGTCACGCTCAGGTGGGCGGTGCCCGTCTCCACCTGGCTCCGCCCACTTTAGGGCCCCGCCCACTTTAGGGCTCCGTCCCCAAATAGTCCTTCAGAGCCTCGAAGGAGGTCTGGAGCCCCGTGGGGAGACACAAAGCGACGGTGTGTGTGTGTGTGTGTGTGTGTGTGACGTAAGACTTCATAGTGTGTGCCAGGGAGGGGTGTGTGTGTGTGTTTGGCACTCATTTGTTATTACACAGTAATAACTGAACAAGTCGCTACTCATGGAGGTTCTCGCCCAGCGGCCGCCACCCTCGGTTCCCCGGAGGTTCCCGGCTCAACAGAACCTCCTTCCCCTCATCTTTAAGCCGCCAGGAAGCAGAAGAAAAAAAAAAAAAGTCAAAATAAAAGCGTTAGGCGGCGGGGGAACCAACCCGCGACGGCGTTTTTTTTTTCTGTGGCGAAACTCAAAGCTAGAAAAAGTAACTAAAGAGTACTTATTACTGGATGTGGGAAGCAGTGACGTTGCTATAGGCACTGTGACACAGAGGGGGCGGGGCTTAACCTGGTCAGGTTAGCTGTCAATCGGGTGGGGGGGGGGAGCTGGCGTGCAAGGCGACGTTAAGACGGGTAAAAGGCCATGATGGGGGTTCAAACCCCGCCACCCCCGGCTTCTTCACCTCCCTGATGGTTCCATGCTTCTCCTCCAGAGGTGGAGGTTCTTGTTCCTGGCGAGTGGAGCGTCAGTGCAGTCAGAGTGTGCATAGCTTCACCGGAGGGGGGAACCGTGCAGATCTGGTTTTTTTTTGTTTTTTTTTACATTTTCAGACAAACCCCCCCTTTTGCTTCCCCCCTCCGTTCCCCCCTCCCACCCCCCGCCTCCCGTTTATCCCAGCTGGTCCTCGTACTGCTTCCTAAAGCAGTCTCCGGCCGGGAAGAAGTCCCAGCAGCGCTCCTGGTACATCTTCCAGACGTAGGACTCCTGTGGAGAAGGAGAGCGCGGCAGATGTTTAAAGACAAGGGTTCTGGAAGGGAACTTGAGGGGTTCCACAGGGTTCCCCAGCTCCACCCACCTGTCCTGTGTGTTCCGTCTCGTCCTTGTTGATCAGATACATCAGGAAGAACCTGTTGGACACACAGAGAGGAACAAGTGAGAGAAGATGGAGTTTTCTGGGGTTCTTCTTCCTTGGAACTGGACTTCTGTGGCTCACTCGGTGTCTTCCTCAGGTCAAACAGAATGAAGGTGGACACAGATGAGGAGCCGGGTCTGCAGAAGTGCTTTGCTAAATGCTAATGCTAAAAGTATGGCATTGATACACTAGGGTTGTAGGCATCCAGCTCACGGCGCCATCAGACGGGCCGCATCCAATGCCAGCTGTCATCTGGGAGCAAGGGGCGGGGCTTAACGTGGACAAGCCAGTTGTCAATCACACAAAGACATCCAACCGTTCACCAATGGACTCTTTTTTGGACTAAAGAAGGAGACCCTGGACCCTGGAGTCAAACCGGGAACCTCGCTCATGGGTGGAGACCTACATGTAGTTGGCCAGGTTGTGCTCCTCCAGGGTATGCGTCTCGAAGCCATGCGGCGTCGTGTCAAAGTAGTCACTTCCGATCCCACAGATGAAGCACTTGGTCTGGACGGAGGAGGCAAAGATCGGTCTACATCACACCACTTCCTTTTCCCAACCGAAGCTACGTTGGTGAAGTTGTGCTCCCTCTTACCTCCATGTCCTCCCTGACCTGCTCCTGCTGGTCTCTCAGTTCACCGAAGGCGTCGATGATCAGACCTGGCAACGGAGGTCACGGGTTAATTCGTGTCAGAAAAAAAACGTGACACGCTAAGACGACGGCGCGCTCGTACCCTGGATGATGGCCAGCAGGATGACAATGACGAAGAAGAAGAAGGTGATGTCAAAGACCACCCGATACAGCTCGTACTCGTCCCCTGCCGGGTCCTCGATCTCATCCCCGATGCCGCCACCGGCACGCACGCCAACGTACATGTGGAACAGGTAACACTACAAGTGGAGGCAGGGCTTGATTAGCATCCTTCAGTTAGCATCTCCCTAGCATGCTACCTGAAGGATGGTGCTGGAGGTGGCTCACCGTCATCATGTCGTCGCACTTCATGTCCGGCTCGTCCTCGTCCTCACTCTTATTGTAGAACTTGCGGAAGAAGTTGAAGGCCACCACGGTGTAGAGGTAGACCACCACAGCCAGCAGGCCCACTGTCATCATCAGCTGAGGAGCAGAGGAGGAGGTCAGCATGAGCCACGGTGGAAGGTCGGGGTTCAGAGGAGCGGGAAAATGGCTACCTGTTTGCCATTGTGGGTGACGGAGGACAGGATGGTGCGCAGGGTCTTGACGCCCATGGCGATGTCCAGGAGGTGGGCGGCAAAGAAGAAGTTGTTGTAGTGACCAAGCAGGGACATGAGCAGGTACCAAACCAGGTACAGGAAGGTCTGAGGGGTGGAGATGGAAGAAGGTGGGGTCAGACGCCCAAGGAAACGGAGGATGATGAAGATATGATATGAAAAGTTATTACCGTATTTTCCGGACTATAAGTCGCGGTTTTTTTCATAGTTTGGAGGGGGGTGCGACTTATACTCTGGAGCCACTTATGTGTGAAATTTTTAACACATTATTACTGGTTCCGGTATATCATTTCACATGTTATTTGCACATTGAACCGCAAGAGGGCGCTATAGGCATGTGATAATAATTTCAACATTAGCGAAGATCTTAGCAGAAACGGCACCGAAAAGGAAATCCTATTCTGCTGATTACAAGCTGCGAGTAGTAAAATATGCGGCCGAAAACAGTAATGGAGCTGCAGAGAGAAAGTTTGGAGTTAGCCAGAAGCTTGTAAGAGACCGGCGAAAAGCGGAGGTAACTCTAACTGAAATGAAGACAACAAAAAAAGCCAATCGCGAGCTAAAAGCTAGGCGGCCACAGCTGGAGGAACGAATGCGCCGTGCAACTTTGGTGGAAGTTATTGAACGGATGGAAAAAGCATGGGCTTCGGTGACGACCGAAACCGTTCTGGCAGGATTCAGAAAGGCTGGAATAGTTGGAACCGGAAGTGACGATGAGTCTGACGGAAGTGACGTAGAAGAGGAAGCGCCGCATCTTCTACCTCCGGAGTTAGCGGAGTTGATGAGAAGTGACACCGAGGATGAAGATTTCGTGGGATTTTAGTTAGCGGGTATTTGGAGTGACACGGATGGTTTTGGTAAACTTCTTATCATGTTATTTATGCTATAGTTATCAGAATAAGTGTTAGTATGTTATATTAACATACCACGCACTTTCTCAATTGTGTCATGTAATGTAAGCATATCGCTCAGCCTGTTGTTGCCTCTATTCTATTTTTATTTTAAATTGTTCGTCATTAAAATTTCAAATGACATGTCTGTTCTTGTTGTTGTATTTTATTAAATAAATCCCCCCCCAAAATGCGACTTATACTCCAGTGCGACTTATGTATGTTTTTTTCGTTCTTTATTATGCATTTTTGGCTGGTGCGACGCATAATCCGGAGCGACACACAGTCCGAAAAATACGGTAGTTATTACTATTTTATTCATCAAGTCACTTCGGCGACATAATTCTGGCTTTTAACTCACGTTGTCGGTGAAAACGACACCAAACTTCCAGATCTGGTACTTGATGTCAATGGAGGTGATCCTGCCGAGGGGGCAGAAAGAGAAGAGCTTATCTATGGTCATACAAGGTAGCGAAGGGCTAAACGGAGTATCAGGGGCAACTTGGGGTTCAGTGTCTTGTTCCGGGAAACTTTGGCATGCGGACAGGAGGAGCTCGGGTCTTTGACGCCCCGGGTGTTTCATACCAACTGAACATGGAGGTGTCGGGCTCGGGCTTCTTCTCGTGCGTCATGGCGCTGACGTCCAGCGAGGCCAGGTCCATCCCCAGCAGCTCGGCGATCCTCTCCCGGCCATAGATGTCGCCGTATTTGTCCAGGACCTGAGCAGCGGGTCGATCGGTGAATCCACAGAAAACGAGAAATCCGAGTGTCCCGGAATCTCAGACGCAAGCTCACCTTCCTTTTCACGAACTTGTCCCAGTAGTTGTTGGGGAAAGTCCTGCAGGGACAAAGAGGTCAGACTCCAGGAGTCACAGAGACTCCCAATCTTTATCTAGAAGGTTTTCCTGCACACAGGGTCTGAGCAAGGGGAAGCCAATCACAGCTGAACCTGCGGCGCGAACCACTGCTGGCCACTACATGGGACTGCAGGGATCCAGATTTATACTCTTCAGAGAACTGTTTGTACCCCTAAACCAGGGGTCGGCAACCTTTAACACCCAAAGAGACATTTGGACTCGGTTTCCTCGGGAAAGAAAACATTGGGAGCCGCAATTACTTTTTGACGTCTAAAATAAAGGTACCGCTGTATATGTTGCTTTTTATTACCTTTACACTTTGTATAAACAAGTGTGTTGCTTCTGAAATTCACAAAGTATTACGGAGAAAATTAAATTTTATTTATGTAATGAACTCAATCTGAGCTTTGGGCTTTCAGAGCGTGTAGCGGAGCCTTGACCTGAATTTTAAAAATAAATCGGGAAAAAAAATCACTGCGTCAGTAAACAATGAAAAAATAAATATTTGCAAAATATTTTCATAAATATCTATTTTACCTGGTTTATGGGACTTCTGCTCCTGAACTTTTGCTCAAAGCATCTGCAAACCGGGACTTTACCGGCTGGCGGGTATACCGGCTTCCGCCAGTGTGACGTTATTTTGAGCGGCGAAAAATAATAAATATAATTTTATTTAATATTCCAAGATCACAATAATCTTCCAACTTAGAACTCAAAGTTAAAAAAATGACTTAACACAAATGAAATGTACTTCAATTAAATATTTATAATTTATTTTCCCAAGCCGCTCGGAGCCGCAGTGCAAAGAAGAAAGAGCTGCACGGGTTGCCGACCCCTGGACTAGCAGGACTGAAGTTCTACCATCTTGGATATTTCAGTATCAAAAGACCAAAGTGTGGGGCCCGACAGTCAGAAGTACCATGATGATGACAAATGTTGCTACTTTTAGATGCCCAAAGATTTGGATTTGGATTCTTACGGCGTGTTGAGAACCAGTCGGTCCCACTGGCCCTTGATGTCATCGTCCTCGGGCTGCTCGGTGACGTAGACGCCGTCAAACTCCAGCTTCCGGGCCAGTTCCTTCTCCCTCTTGAAGATAACCAACGGGACCTGGAGGCGAACACAGAGGGAGCTCTGTAAAACCACAGAAGAAAAACCAGAAACACCTGAAGGGATGGAGGTAAAGCAAACCTTCAGGCAGTTGTAGCCGATGATGCAGAGGAAGGAGATGATGGTATGGACAATGCTGAGGAACGCCAGGGCGGGTTCCATGTAGCCTGTGCTTTCCTCCAAGAAGTAGTACATTGGGCCTTCGTCGTCGTCGTCTTCCCCGCCGTCTTCTAATCCAGAACCTTCCTCCTCAGCGCCAGAACCCTCAAACAGACCAGAACCCTCGAAAAGACCAGAACCCTCAAACTCCTCCTCGCCCGGTGGACTGTCCGACACCTGCAGGGGTCAGACAGGAGGTGAGGTACTTCAACGACTAGATTGAGTTAGCTTTGGATCCAACTGTTAGCACCATGCTAACAGGATTACAAAAAGCTATCCTCACTACCTTAGCTACGCCTGAAGACAAACCAATTCATGCTACAAAGCTCTCAAAGAGACTTCGCAGAAGCCCCACCTTGTAGAAGAGTAGGATGAAGTTGAGGGCAAAAGCAATGAAGAGGGCTAGGAATCGCAGGTTGTAGAAGTTACGAGAAAGATAGTTCTGGAAGGGGACGAGAAGAAACAGAAAAAACATCAAATGGATATTTACCAAGTACATATTTGCAGTACTGGTGCGCCTCAGCCCTGGGACTTGAAGTACAAGGACTTTCAATGGTCTCACCATGAATTTGATCCTCTGAACCTCCAGCTCATTCCACAACTCGAAACCTTCTTCTGCAGCTTTCTTCTCCTTCTTCGCCTTCTTCTTCACCTCGGTCTCCATCACAAGCTCGGGCTCCTCATCCTTTGCTTCTGCCTCGGGCTCCGCCTTTTCCGTCTTCTCTCCATTCTCAGTGCTAGGCGGAGAAGGGGAGGAGTTAAAAAAACAAACCTCCTCAGCAAGTTCTGGAGGTACCACTCGTCAAGGGACCGGGATGAACTGCTGCAACGATGCAACCAAAGGGAAGCAACTTCCTGCCTGAGAGCAGACCAGATGCCGTCCATGTTCAGGTGATGGACAGAAGGCTTACTCTGCTTTCTCGGTCTCTGGAGATGCCTCTTCCTCTGGCTCTGCCTTCTCTTCCTCTTCATCTTGTCCACCAACGGTGGCGGCCAGCTGTCCCGTCAAAAACTGGCGGTTAATAAACAAGTTACTGCACCGATTGGTGACGACAAATGCGAGAGGGACCTACCAGTTTCCTCTTCAGCAGTGGAGTACCTTCTGGGGTCGGGGGCTCCTCAGGTGTCGTCTCACCAAAGTCTCCCAGGCCACCAGGAGTGTTGAACCCGGGAAGACGCCCGCCTTCCCGTTCCTCGCCATCCTCCTCTTCTTCTTCTCCCCCTACCGCATCTAGGTGGTCTACAGCTCCATCAGTGTCCTGGACCTCCCGGGCCCCGGGCTCAGGGGGGAGCTCCCCGTGCACTTCATCCTGGGTGGGGTCAGGCATGCTGGCCAGGATCTCTGTCACCGTCATCTTCTTGGCGCCCTCAACAAGACCGCCGCCAAACAGCACCTTCCATATGAGCGTGAAGAAGCCCTTGCAAATGCTGTACACAAACATCAGGATGCCCATGAGGACGGTATAGACAAAGGTAGCGAGGCCGACCACCATCTCCTTCACCGTCATCTTCCTCAGCTTGCGGTAACGCCGTCGCAAGTTACGGAAGGTGAACATATTGAAGAAGTTCACCACGCTGGTCAGAAATTCCGCAAAAGCCGAGGTGGACTCCGGGACTCCTCCCTCGCCGTTGCCTTCCTCCCCTTCCCCAGAGTCGCCCTCGGTTCCGCCGCCCTCCTCCTCCTCATCATCATCTTCCTCCTCAACGCCTTCGCCCTCGGGCTCAGAGATGGACGCCGCAATGTTCATCTCAAAGATGGTGTCCTCACAGAAGTTGACAAACAGCTCCATCTTCTCACTCTCGCCGCCCTCGTTGACCACGTCAAAGATGAACTGCCTCTTGGACTCTCTGACCTGCGGCATCTCCCACTGGTTGCGGTTCGCCTCGCTGATCTCGAAGTAGATACGCTCGATCTTCCTGCTGGCTCCCATGATCTCGATGCGGCCGAGGAACGGTCTGAAGTAGTTGAGAACACTCTCCGCCTGCTCCAGGAAGTTCTGGAGCCGGGTGTCGTGGGGCACGTGCTCGGACAGGTTGGTGAGAAGCACGGCTATGTTGAAACCGATATCTTTTGCCGGCTCCTGGAAACGATCGGCAAACTCCTCAAAGTTAATCATCTCGTTCTCGTCCGCCTCCGAGCAGGAGAGGAGGAACTGGATCTCTGATGGAGAGTATTGCTTCTGACTGTCCATGGCCTTGGAGAAGTCCTTCTTGGAGATGAGCCCGCGGGGATCTGTCACGTAGTCGCGGAAGGCATCTGATGCCACGATGTCTTTCAGCTTGAGAAACATGTCGAAGAACTTCAGGATCATCTCCACGTTACTGGACGACTCCACCAGCATGTCCACCATCTGCTTGGCGATGGTGCCGTTCACCACGTTGCCTGGGAGAAGAACAAAGTAGCGGGAGAGCAGCGTGATGGAACATGTTGAAAGATTCAAACCGCAGAATCACATGTATGCCTGGAAGTTCTGTCACCCGACAGCAACTTCTGCCTGAAACCCGTATCTCTAGCAAGAACGTCCCAGGGGCCACGTGGCTAGCATGGTACCGCAATAGACATCTTACCTTCAAGTAGGGACAACAGCATGACCACCATGTCTTTCTGGAGATCCAGCAGCTCCTTCAGCAGCCCGATCTGACTTGAGTCCTGTAGGACAAGCAATCTGTCAATACAGGAAGTGACTACAATCCAGGTTTTTCCAGAATAATGTCTGAGCTAAGAGGACGTGTCCTCCTGTCTGCTGCCGCTACCTCGGTGGGCGGCGAGTTCCAAAAACCATCCTGGGTCCGCATTTTATGAACAAAGAATAACAAGCAGTTTAGCGTCACAGGAAGTAAACCGGGCACCATGGAGACAGGAAGGACATACGCCGCACACAGGCCACAGTTAGACCCCCCTCAGATAAGGGGATCTGGGGGGGGAGCAAGAGGCCAAAGAGGGACCAAGCGGACATCTGAAGGTCCACGCTGGATGATGATTGACAGCAACCACGGATGTGCTGGACAGTGATTGGCGGCTAAGCTGGTGGACAGTGATGGGGGCGGGGAAACGGAAAGGGTCTTTTTTTGGGGGGAGGGTCAAAGTGACACCAATGATTCATTGAGCCCCCCCCCCCAAAAAAAGGCCATCTATCACCTTGAAGGCTAATTTGTGACGTCTCAGTGACATCCAATCAGGGAAGTTGGCTGAACCATTACGGGCTGATCACGAAAGGAGGGGGTAATGGAGCGTGGTTTGGCGGGGGGGTTAAGGGGTTCAGAGAAGCATCATGACCAGCCCGCCGATGGGATGGAACATAGATTGTTCTTACGCCGTTTCGTTGACCGGGGTCGGGGTGCATCTGATGGGGGGAGTTGGAGGGTCGAACATGAAAATAAAAACCATCAATAAAACAACATTTACGGAGATCAGAGGCGGGGCAACAGGGGTATTAACCCTTCGCATCTCCGCAGTCACAACATTTGCTTGATCTCATTCGCCAACAAAGTCTTGTTTGAAGTGCAGGAACGCGATGAGGAGATCTGAGGGTTTGATCCGATGCAGTAGGTTATTACTACTATTTGGTACATGTGTAATAACCGCAAAATGGAGTCTTGTTATTCCCTGCGCTGTTGCATGATGGGGGCTACAGCCTGGGTCATCTGTGTGTTGATGAGAATATTAAGGAAAAAGCTGAAGGGCCGGGGAAGGAAGTGGAAGAAGTTAAAACTAGCAGAAGAAGAAGCAGCGTTCATTGACGTAAACAATCATGAAAAAGCATAGTTTACCCAGGAGGGCTGGTAGAAGAGACAAAATAACCTTTTACCCCAAAGCGGACTTTTATTTTGAAAAACCTGATACTTTGGACTTCCTCACCTGAGCCAGCTTCATCATCATGTGGGCGAAGACGTGCAGGAAGCCGACCACGGCGTCCCACAAACGGCTGTGAGCCAGGGATTGCTGGTTCCCTGTGCACGGGCCCTGGAACACATGCAGGCACTATAAGCTACCTTGGTTACCAGGTAGGTATCGTAAGCTACCTTCACTAAAATCCCTACCAGGTAGGTACCATAAGCTACCTTTAGTTAGCTATCTACCAAGTAGGTACCATAAGCTACCACATGGTACCTACCAGGTAGGTGCCATATGCTACCTTTAGTTAGCTATCTACCAAGTAGGTACCATAAGCTACCTGCAGTAACGACCTACCAGGTAGGTACCATAAGCTACCTTTAGTTAGCTATCTACCAAGTAGGTACCATAAGGTAGCACATGGTACCTACCAGGTAGGTACCATATGCTAACTTCAGCAAGCTACTTACCAGGTTGGTACCATAAGCTTCTTACTAGGCAGGTACCATAAGCTAGCTTCAGTAAACCATCTACCAGGTAGGTACCATAAGCTACCTTCATTCAGCTACCTACCAAATTGGTACCATAAGCTTCCTTCAGTAAGCTGAACACACAGCGCTAACAGGACAACTGAGACATCCCATCATAACCTCCCCACCCCTTCTGCGACCCACCAAATGCTGCTGTACCTGGATGTACTCTGTGAGGCTGTTGAACACCTGCTTGGCCACGGTCATGGCCTTGGAGAAATTCCTCTTCCCCGGCTCGTCAATGATGTCCTTACCGGAGTAGTACCAGTAGAAGTCACTGATGGACTCCTGCCATGGGGGTTAGGGTACACACTCAGTACAAGAAGTACACACTCAGTACATGACGTACCCCAGTACCGGAAAGTACTGAGGTCATCCAGGAGTATTAGTAACGGTATTGATAGAGGTGGGCTCTGTGCGCAGATGTGTGTGTGTGTGTGTGTGTGTGTGTGTGTGTGTGTGTGTGTGTGTGTGCATTAGCTGGACCTGCAGCCGCAGCAGGTAGTCCACTGTGCAGATGATGATGTTGATGGTGGTGGTACTTCCTGTCTGGGTCCTAAGGTAGTTCTGGAAATCTGGCAAAAGACAGAAAGCACACACACGTTTAACACACACACACACACACACACACACACACACACACACACACACACACACACACACGCCTCACACGCCTCACTTTAACCTACAGAAAAACTCACTTGAATCAAAAAAAACCGAGTAAACTGTAAAAATACATTTTCAACTACACTTCAGTGGAAATGTGTTACCTAAGAAAACATCTAACAGTAAATAACACGCGAGTTTCAAAATTTAAGATTGATGGAAGGAAGAATGATTGGTGCTTTAGGCTCCGCCCACTTGTAGTGAAGCGGTGAAGAGACTCCTCCCCCTCGCTGTCTGGGGGCGGAGCTCCGAAGGACGCTCACCGTTGTTGTGGCCCTCACACAGGAGCTGCAGGAAGCGGAAGAGGTCGCAGGTGAACTCGTCGTCCGCCATCACTTTCTCATCTGGGGGGGGAACATGGAGGATAAAAGCAGCGCCAGGGAGAGGGGCGGGTCAAAGGTCATGTCGGGAGGGGGGGGGGGGGTCGCCATGGTAATATGTTAGATGAATGCGGAGTCCAAACCAAATGCAGGGTTAGGAGGGTTAAAGAACCCTGGATGGAACCCCGTGACCATGGAAACACCAGTCTGATTGGCCACTTCTGCCCCCTAGTGGTCACTGATAGTGTGTGTGTGTGTGTGTGTGTGTGTGTGTGTGTGTGTGTGTGTGTGTGTACAAGGAAAACAGACAACATGCACAGGACAAAAGACGTGCGCGGGATGTTTAACGTGCACATGGAAACAGAGATACGTGACGTGGACAGCACAGGTATATTCAGACAGAATGGCGTGCATGACGAATCCACTGAACTCCTCCAAGAGATCAATGCTAAAAACTCTGCGCCATTTTGACTTTTAATCTGCTATTTTCTCTCGTGTAGCTCTGAGTTAGCATGCTAGCAAAATGAGGCTAGCTGTAAAAAAAATAGTTTTCTCCGCTAAAGACATCGGCACCGTTTTGACTTTTAAATTTGGTATTTTCTCTCATATAGCCCAGAGTTAGCATGCCAGCAAAAAGAGGCTAGTTGTAAAAAATTGTTTTCTCAGCTTAAGACGTTGGTGCCAGTTTGACTTGCATTCAGTATTTTCTCTTGTGTTGCTTTGAGTTAGCATGCTAGCAAAAAGAGGCTAGCTGTAAAAAACTAGTTTTCTCCGCAAAAGACATCGGCACCGTTTTGACTTTTAATCTGCTATTTTCTCTCAAGTAGCTCTGAGTTAGCATGCTAGCAAAAAGATGCTAGCAATAAAAAAAAATGTTTTCTCCGCTAAAGACATCAGCACCATTTTGACTTTTAAATTTGGTATTTTCTCTCATATAGCCCAGAGTTAGCATGCCAGCAAAAAGAGGCTAGCTGTAAAAAAATTGTTTTCTCAGCTAAAGCCGTTGGTGCCGGTTTGTCTTCAATTCTGTATTTTCTCTTGTGTTGCTTTGAGCTAGCATGCTTGCAAAAAGAAGCTAGCTGTAAAAAAAAAACATTTCTTTTAGAACAAAAGGTTGACGAATAAAGTTACGAGATAGTAAAAGAAACCAGAATGTGGCGTTGCTACATGGAACAGCTAACAGGCTAACAGAAACAACATTTCTGTTCTTTTGAGCTTCGCTCTCAAAAACTACAAACATGGAGGACGACTGAGTCCAGTCAATCCGCGATGAAAACACGAAAATGGAAGTGAGCTGGCGCTAGATGTTAGCCACACAAGTAACGAATGCGGCTAACAGCTCGCGGGCGACCGCGGAGGGTGAGTTTGGATTCACGGCAAGGAAAGAAAACAAAAAAGTAGGAGGAGGAAGAAGAAGAAGAAGAAGAAGAAGAAGTGAGCGATGGGCTAGTAAAGGAGTGATGGAGAGAGGACAGGGAGGAGAGAGAGAGGAGGGACAGAACGAGAGGAAGAGGCTGATTTACCGCGTTCTAGCTTCTTATCTGAGAACCGTGGAGAGCAGCAGAGTCGAGGAGGAGGAAGAGAAAGAAAGAAAGAAAGAAAGAAAGAAAGAAAGAAAGAAAGTGAGAGAAGAAGAGAGAGAGAGGCAGTGAGTGCACAGAACCCCCGGAGGTCAGTTCTCATACAGGAAACAGTCAAAATGCTGTGAACCCGTTGGTCCGACATGCTAACAGGAACTAGCATGGAAAACATACGGCACCTGCAACCAGACGCATAACCTGTGTGTGTGTGTGTGTGTGTGTGTGTGTGTGTGTGTCGCCGTGTGAAGCCGCCACTCACTCGTCCCCTCCTCGGAAACCATCCCGAGTCCTTCTGCCTTGTTCTGCCTCTCGAAGGCATTCAGGTCCAGAACGCTGTAGAGCATCGAGACCCTGGAGTCAGTGGTGCCGGAGGAGGAGGGGTGTGTGGAGGAGCATGCAGAGGAACGCTACGTTCTTTAGTCCACCGACCTGCAGGTCTGCATCAGAGCCTGGACGCTCAGGAAGAAACCCACGTCCTTCTTGTCCTTCAGGTAGTCCAGCATCCTCTGCAGACCAGAGAAGACCACATCGCACCGCGGTTCTGTCCAAGACCGAGAACCATCTCCAAGAGACGGGAGGACTTGCTGACCTGCTGCACGTCGCTGTTGCCGCCGTTGAGGATGGAGATTCCCAGCTTGAGGGTGGAGGACACCATGGCCCCGGGTTCTCCTGGGAACCAGGACGGCGGAGGGACACGTGGACCAGGAGTCATGGAGATGTTTGTTTAGTCACGTGAAATAGGCGTACGAGTGTGTGTGTGTGTGTGTGTGTGTGTGTGTGTGTGTGTGTGTTCTCCACCTTTGCAGGCGCTGATCATCTGCAGCACCATCTCTGCAGCGCCCCGGTTGTGGAGACGGGACTGCTGGTACAGGAGCCTCTGCTTCTCCATCTCCTTCTCC
This sequence comes from Fistularia commersonii, assembly GCF_037954325.1. Taxonomy (NCBI): domain Eukaryota; kingdom Metazoa; phylum Chordata; class Actinopteri; order Syngnathiformes; family Fistulariidae; genus Fistularia; species Fistularia commersonii. The sequence continues at coordinate 1,087,099 of NC_141301.1, forward strand.
TGGGGGGGAGGAGGGGCAGAAGAGGCAGAGCTGTAACCCTGTCAACACCAACTGCACAGCCCCCCTCACACACACACACAAATACACACACACACACACACACACACACACACACACACACATACACACACACAGACAACCTGAATCCTAAATTGCACTCTTTAATCTGGATTAACTCCACCTGCGTCGTCCTCACAAGTGTGTTAATCTGAGTCAACCGCTGGATTTTAAATCTGTCGCTATGGCAACGGTTACCGAGGCGTCGTCCCGGCAACCTGCCGCTGCAACATACAAGTCGTGCGGGTCTGGTTGTTGGGGTCGTTGCCATGGTTACACAGAGGTGATACCTGGCGCCCCCAAGTGGTCGGTCTCACTTCCTGCATGTTGGATGGACTTTGAGCACCTGCAGGACTATCATGGAAGAACCTCACACACACACACACACACACACACACACACACACACACTCCTAGACTGTGTGCATTAGGGTTGCTGATGCTACTGACATCATCTAGGGGCGGCAAACAGACACCACACACACACACACACACACAGAAGCAGCAGCAGGTGTTTGATTGACATACTTCTATTTATATATATGTATATTTACATGTATATGCACGTGTGTTCATATATGATCAGCATTGTTATAATTATTTATTAATAATCACGATTATTATTGATTATTGAGTATTACTAACATTTAATATTCATGTATTGATTTATTTTCAAAACAAACTAGCAGAAAACTGTTCTACACTAATTTGGACTGAATTTAAATGTCTGGTCTTCTGACCTTCTCACTGGAAGCCTGTCTGAAAGCACACACACACACACACACACACACACACACACACACACACACACACACACACACACACACACACACACACACACACACACACACACACACACACACACACACCTGACCATGAACAACTTCTCTGATTCCAGACAAATCAGAAATCGTTTAGCAGAACTACTCTATGGGATGGTGTGTGTGTGTGTGTGTGTGTGTGTGTGTGTGTGTGTGTGTGTGTGTGTGTTCGTGCATGTGCGCTTGTGGGCAATGCATGCACTCCTGGCCGTCCAGCTTGAGGTGAAGACAGTGAATATGTAGGCAGCTGTTAGGTTGGAGTTATTCGGACGAGCCAATCAGGGCGAGCCAATCAGGGCGAGCCAATCAGGGCGAGCCAATCAGGGCGAGCGGTGGGTGAGTACGAGCCCGGCGTGAGTCTCTCGAGAGGGTCTCTGGTGCAACCCGAGGTCAGACTGACTCCAGGCACACAGCAGAACAGAACAAGCCATTCGGTTCTACTGGTGTCGGGAGCCATGATCCAGATCCAGGGGGGAGAACGCAGGAGGTGCAAGGGAGAACCCTTCAAGGAACCGAACGGGAGAATCCGGGTCCGAACCTTGCCTCGGGTCCATTTATCAACAACCGGATCACTCGCCCGGGTTCTCCCGCCCGGGTTCTCTGCAGGTTTCCCCTTCGGCACCCAACCTTGTATGCTCCCCTTGCCCCCTCCCATGCAAGTGTTCCGAGCGGCTCTGGCAGCGAGGGCATGCGAGGTGAGTCCGCCGGGGCAGGAAGTGAGCCCGCGGCGTGGGTGCTGGTTCTGGTTCTGGTTCTGGTGGGGGGGGGGGCGTTGTGCCGAGTGTGAGGGTGTATGGTGTGGTCACTGGATTGCGGGGGGAGCTGCTCCTCCGCCGGCTCCCTTCCCTTCCCTGGTCCCCCCCATACCATCTCTGTCTGCCGCACCTCAAAGGATGGCTCCTCCCCCTCCTGCTCTCCCCCTTCGTCCTCCTCACCAATGTGGCAGCTCTGGAAGGAGTTGACAACAGCGACGTCAGACCCGACGCTTACCGAAGCAGTTTCACTTCCCACAGCCACCTTTTTGGTGGAGATGAAGGTTCAGGTGCCCGGACGGGAACTTCCTCGCAAAGGCCGTGTTGAACAAAGTGAACCGGTGAAGATCTACACGATCCCTCACCTTTTCCTGGCCTCCACACTTTGGGCCTTGGTAGTTCTCCATCCCACCCCCACCCTCTGATGTTCCCCGAAACAAAAACTCCAGTCCCTGGTTGCCGCTGATAAGCGGCGAGAACACGGACGCAAAAGGCCTCACCTTTGCCATGATATCTGCGTAGGACATGTACAGGTGGTCCACGTCCAGCTTCCTGTCAATGAGAGCGAGAAGACGTGGAGCCGTTGAGCCTGGGCGGAGGGGGTGGTGATGGGCAGGAGATACCAAGAAGGGAACTCACGTTTTCTCCGTGAGGGCGGTGCGGCTGAAGTGGAGAATCAGCTGATGGAGGGGGTCCGGCTTGGTCTCCGTCTCCTCCTCCTCCTCTTCCTCTTCCTCCATGGCTTTCTAAAGATTGGGCAACACGGGTCTGGAAAAACAAACCACCAGCACGGAACACTGGACCTCAGGGTGGAACGCGAGGAGAACTCACCGACAGGTCGTCAATCATCTTGTCCTCGAAGGAGTAGCCCTCGGTCTCCAGCCAGTTGCGCTTGTAGGCGTCCAGGAACATGTTGGTAGCTCTGTGCCTGTGAGAAGGAAGAGGAGGTCAGGGACCCCGTCCCCCATCGGGTTACCTTTCCGGTATGTAGAGTTTGGTCTTACGTAGGGATGTTGTAGAGCGGCGTCATCCTGAAACAGGCCACCACGGCCCGGCGGCGCTGCTTGGACAGCAGTTTGTGCCAAACCATCTTCTTGGACTTGAAGGGATGTTCCGTCTGAGATAAGAGGTATGGGACTCACAGGGGTTCGCGGGGCTGCGAGCTGACGTTCACGGGTGCCATAATGGCCGACACACCCTTGTATCCCGGACACTCACCACCTCAATGTGATAAAGGACTGCCGACACCTCCTGGACCCTCTTCACCACCTTCTCTGGGTCTTCTGCATCCTCTGCCTTCCCGGACATCTCCTTGTACAGGGACATCTGCCAGCGCATGGCAGGGTCTTCCACCTGGGGTCGAAGGTCAGGGGCGGACATGAGGGCGCCATGTGTCCATGCAAGCATCTTTAGGTACGTATGCCCGGAACTGAACGGGTCACTCACTTTGCCTTGCAGGGACAGGTTGTTGTGCAGGAACTCCCTCACCTCTTCATCGGTGTCTTTCTGCACCGGAGGGAGAGTCAGAGAACGAGCAGTCATTGATCTAGATCCTTCCAGAACATCGAGCACATCTAGACCACGCTAGCGTGTACTTTGACCACAATGCCATTTGGTTGGTTGCTGCATCACAGTTTCCTGACGTTGTATCTCTGTCACGTTCTGTCTGGAGCCACAATTTGACCCGAGAGACGATGGTCTGCCGACCCGGAATAATTCATCAAACTATCCGAACGTGTCCACTGGTGTAGCCCTGGACAAAGTACACAGTACAGTACAAAGTACACAGTACACAGTACCAGCGAGTATCTCATCTTGGCCATGTTGATGAGCTCTTGGTCGGCGGGGGAACACATGTTGAGACCAATGGGGAGCATCTTCTTCAGCGCCGCCACGATGAGGGAGGTCTGCACGGAGTAGCGGTCCCCCCGTCGCTTCTTCTTGGTACGCTCCTGCTCCGAGCCTCCAGACTGAAGGGGGAGAACGGAGAAGTTGGATCTGACCCGACCCTTGCCTCGGCCGCGGGACCAAACATGCCCGGCACCTCAAAGGTCTCACAGAAGGACGATGCTGCTCTGGACGTCAAAGTGGACTCAAACAAAAATCCGGCAGGGGCAACATCCTGGGCAAAACCACAACATGCTGGAGACGTCAATCAAAATCAGACGGGTTCTCCTGACCGACGACCAGCAACTCCTGGCGGGGGCAGGGGCTAACCCTCATGTGCTGATGGTTCGGGCACAATGCAGTCTTGCTGTTAGTGATGCCATGAGCAGCTAGGTGGGGGTTAGCGGGGTGGGTGGGCTGAGGATGGGGTTCGGGCACATGTGAACGGGCATGAGGTTGCGGGGTCGACTCTGTCGCCCTGGAGTTCTTCTCTTTTGCTATCGTCCGGTGGCAACCGGCACTTATCACTGCTTGTTATCTGCCCCCGTGGTGGCCTCCCTACCACCACGACCTCTTGGCGAAGGTCACCACGGCAGCCAGATAACAGAAGCTCCCTCCCATGATGACCAACTGGCTGCCGCACCGAGGAGGAGGTCACCTCTTTTCTGCTAGCAGCCATTAGCGATCGAATTGTAAGGACGGACGCCAGTGGATGAACACATGAAGGGGTAGTTCCAGTTAGTGATGTGATAACGTGATGACGGTTACCCAAGGGAGGGGGTATTGATTCCTCTTTGCGAACGATGTGACCGATCAGATCAAGTCTGCGGTTGGGAACGAATCGGAAGACGTCCGCTAAATAAATGTACAATTTCATGACTTTCCCTGTGGAGACCAAACTGGATGTCCTCGTGTGAAGGGGGGGGGAATGTAATAACAACGTTATTACACGATAATAGTGTTATTAGGAAAGGTTGTGAAAACATGCGCTGATGTTGCAAATGAATGGATGAATGGATGACGAGGGAGTGGGTAAGAATCTCCAGGAGAAGAGAACCCCAGTGCAAAGAAGTCCAAGGAGGCAACATGGCTAACCACCTATGGTGAGGCACTTTCATCAAGCTGCTCCAGACTCGCCGTCTCACACACACACACACACACACACACACACACACACACACACACACACACACCGTAATTACATGGTTATTACAGGTTCATCTACTAGTCATCTCTGGGTTGGTTTGGTGTTTTTGGTTTCCTTTCATGGCAGGAGGTGTCAGAGCTTGATGAAACGCCTTCACCCACCACCACCACCACCACCACCTCCACCCTCTCCAACCCCACCGGCTCTCCGAGGGCGGGTGAACCGGTTGCCATGCGGTCGGCACAGCGCTCGTGCAGAGGCGTCGCTCTAACCTCTCCTTCTCCGGCCTACGACCCCGGCGGTCCGACCCCCGGCGCAGGAAACGGGGAGAAAAGAAGAGTTAGTCCCGCCCACTCAGAAGAATCCCGCAAACGCTTCGCAGAGCGACGGCCAATCAGATTCGGTGGAAAAAAAAAACAAAAAAAAACGGATGAATCAGAGGGACGGTTACCGCGATCTGCAGCCGCAGGAACCTGGAAGGAACAGGGTTAGACCTTCTGAGATGGATTATTAAGAGTTAGGGGGAGGTTACATGGATGGAACGTTCCAAGTTTCCAGAAAGGTAGGGGGGTTGGATGGACCAGTCGGCTTCAACCTCACCTTGCTCATCTTGCTCTTGCTGTCGGCGGTGAGGAAGGACATGTTGTTGATCTCGTTCATCACCACGAAGTTCTGCTCCTCCCTCTTGAAGTTCTGTCCGGGGAGAAGGTGGAGATGTTTTAAATCGAGGGACGACAGAGAGACACGGGACGAGAAGGCGAAGAGACTCACATGGGACTTGGACCAGAATATGAAGACCTCCCCCACCATCCGGAAGAGCTCCTCAGCGTCGGGGTCCGGGCAGGTCAACCAGCGGGCCCTGCAGGACAACGGCGGCAAACATCAGCACCGAGAAGCAGACCGACCCTCTGGGCTCGCAGCAGACGCCTTGACAACCATCCAGCTTTGAGAAGAACCAACACTTGGATCTGCCGCTCGGGAACCGGGAGCGGACCGTCGTCGAGGCCGGATCCCAAACTCAAAGCGAGGACTAAGAACGCCCCGGATGTTCTCGCTCAGTCCTACATCAAGTATCAGGACCGGTAATACGGTTGTCATAGCAACCCCAAGGAGCACCTGTTGTTGTCCACGTAGCGGATGAGCAGGGGGTAGAGGGCATACAAGTCCCGGCACAGGACGGCAAACTCGTCCCGGATGGTCCCGTTCTCGCTGTCCACCTCCGTCTTGCCCTCCATGCGCAGCTGGTCCTCCTCGGCCACCACCTTCCCCGAGCGCTTCTTCAGCTTCTCCATGGTGGGGATGAAGTGGGACTTGAGCATCTCCGGCTTGGCGCGGCTGACGATGGGCTGGGCGAAGACTGGACCGGGAAGAAAGGGAAGCGGTAATAAGGAAGTCGTAATTACAGATCTTCTGAAGGTCCTTCGGGATACACTGACGTATCTGAGCACCAGATTCCTGGTCTGACGAAGCAAACCCACATCTTGACCTTGGGTCTCCTCCACGTCTGGAACAGAACCTGTGGACGAAACTGCGGGAGGCCACCGACCTGCCAGTCTCTTCATCCAGGAGGCCTCGTCAATCCCCAGGTTGTTGACCACGATCTTCATGATGCTCCCCAGCAGCTGGTTTAGGTGCTCTGAGGTGACGGAGGTGCAGATTTGGCCCTCCTGCTCGGGGAAGTTCTCCGGGCCCCTCTCCCACCAGCGAGGCAGGTAGTTGCACAGCATGGGCAGTGTGATCTCGATCACGTGAGGCATTTCGGTGTAGCGCGCCCCCGACTCGGCCAGGTCGTGGATCTCCTTCATCAGGATCTCCAGCTCGGGGATGTCGGGGCAGAGTTCCTCCACCTGGCTGGGGAGGCCCAGGACTGAGGAGGAGCCAGAGGTCAGAAGACTCCCGGGGATTTCGGGCGATACTAAATCGGTGGAACCCACTTGTCCTCTCGCGAGGGGTCTTGGTGGTGTAAACGGAGAAGGCGTTGAACTCGTTGAGGATCGGCTCCAGGAAGGCGACCGGCATGGCGGCCGCCAGGTGGGCCAGACACTCGCCCAGGGCGGGCCTCTGCCTGCACGGCGGGAAAAACAAAAAAAAAAAACGGGTGAATCTCGCAGTCCCGCTGCACGCCGAAACGGCGGCGGCGGCGGCGGCATCTCACTTCTCTGCATGCGGAGTCTTCACGGTGCCCAGGGAGTAGATGCTGCACATGATCCGGTAGCAGGAGATCTGGAGGTCATCCACTACGGGGGGGGGGGTGACATGTGAGCGCGCTCGAATCCATTGGAAAAAAATAACCGCTAGCGCGAACGGTTGTCTCACGTATGACGTCGTCGCCAAATTGGTGCTGGGCGATGTGGTCGAAGAGGGAGGTGAGGACGGGCAGGAGGGCGGTGGTGGTGTAGTTGATGTTCTGAGCCACGCCCTTCACCTGCACGCACATGTGTACATTCGGTTAGCATTAAAGGGTTCTGGAAGACGGCGCGGAGAAAACCCGGGTTCCCCACCTGGTTCCTGCTGGACACCTTCCCCAGCTTCAGGTTCTCCACCATCTTCTCGATGTCGTCGGCGGCGCTCTCAAAGAACTGGCGTAAGCCGGCCTTCACGATCTCGGGACCCGACTTCATGACCGTCCTGTAAGGAGAAAATGGATGTTTGGGAACGTCTGCAAAAATATCTTCTGCGGGCGCAGGAGGCTTCCGGTGAGGGCGGCTCACCTGGCGTCCAGAGATCTGGACAGGATGTGCAGGCAGTTGACCACGGCGCCGGCGTCCGTCCCTGAAAGCAGAGCAACGACAAAGAGGCTTCAGAGACCTTCCGCCGGGTGAGAGTTGCCCAAACAACAACGACCAACGATGCAGGGAGAAGAGGACGTTAGCGGGACAGTCGGCAAAAAGTAAAATCATCCACTCGTCTGATCAGATCCCACGACATACCGTGAAGAACAACTCAAGGTTCCTTTATTATTACACTGAGATTAAACGGTGTTTGGTCCATGCACAACAAGTATCCCCTGTGGAGAACACACAGCCATTAGCAGCGCTAATATGTGCAATGATCACAACTCAAACGTTCACAACATTAGCAATTAGCAGTGACATCCTGGGGTTTTTTTTTAGACTGATCTAGTTGGACAAATGCCTGATGGGCCGATTAGATGATTGGCCGATGAGCTGATTCGATGATGGCCGATTGGCCCTCGGGCCCATTAGTTGATTGATCAGGTGGCCGAAGGGCCTACTGGTTGATTGGGTGACGGTCTTATTGCTAAAGGGCCGAAAGGTAGATGGGCAAATTCAATCATCGGTTGATGGATCGTCTTGTCGCCCTGTCGGCCGAGAGGCTGATTTGATGACCGATCGCTTGCTCGGCTTATTAGCTTATGGGTCTATTGATTGATCGGTTACGGCACCGCTGCATTCAGACCAAACGGCCGTGACTCTTTCGGTGCCTCATTGCCCTGCCACCCGCTCACTCGTACTCCCAACGCCTCGCGCAAAATTTGATGGCCCTCGGTTTCAGTAATAGCAGGCGCCCAAAGGACAACATAATCTAAGATGGTGGCACTAACAAGCAAAGTGCTTGGCGGCATCACATGACAACAGGAAACACAGGAGTGATCGAGTCTTGGAGACACGGCGGCGGTGGAGGGTCGGGGGTGGAGGTGACGGTAAAGCATGGAAGACCTCGTAAAAGCCAGGCTGAGAACGGGTTGCGGAGCGGCGGCACGTTCTTTTTACGCCTGGAACCCGTGACGCGTTTGTTAGCACAAAGGAAAGACTCTGGAAAAACACCACGCTGCGGGAAAGCCAGGCAGAAGCTGAGCTGGAGAGAGAGGAGCGTTAGAGGAGAGCGAGAAGGACGGGGGTGAGAGTCGGTGACAGGAGGCTGGTTAGCATGAAGACAGAAAGACCTGGAGATAATGGAGGGGAAATAAACAACTGGCGGGACTACAAAGATGGCCACCATGCAGGGTCCTTACCAAAGAGAGAGACTCTGTGCCTCACCAAAGCAGCCAACTTACAGAAGATACTGACATGGGGGAAGGGAAGGAAGCAGAGGGAAGGGGGAGGGCGACCAGGAGAAACAGAGAAGGAGAGATGTTTGAGGTGACACCCGAAGCGAGGGAACAAGGAAAAGAAAACGGGAGGTGGAGGAGATTAGGGATATTGCACATCGGGAAAGGGATGGAGACGTGAGACAGGGAGAGGAGACAGAACGTCACGAGAATAAAAGTTGGGTCGTCAGGGGGAAGGCTCTCGTCGGGACACTCCGACCCGACGTTCTACCTTGCGATCATTTCCTTCTCCTTGTTGGACGAGTGTCCCCCGCTGCCCAGGACTTTGGCTGGCGTGGACAGGAAGTAGAGGCAGTGGTTCTTGAAGTACTGGTTTACCAGCGGCAAGAGGATCTGAGAAGAAAACGAGAACGATGGCACAACTCGGCGGAGAAAAGACGGATACGAACTGCCTCCCTTGAAGAACGGAGGTTCTGGTCCTCCTCACCTTGGCAAAGAACTTGATCTCTTGTTCGTGCGGGGATTTCTCCACCCGACCACTGCTGACAACGGCCTCTGTCGAAGGAACAAACAACTCCGGCCTTCAGAGGCGTCCCGACAACACCGGAACACCACAGAATCCAGGTACTACACTGCCGTACCCAGATGAGCAATGAACTCCTGGGCGATGTCCATCCACTTCAGGAGCTTCTGGAGGAACCCGTAGGCGAAGCGCTTCTCAATAGAGGAAATGTCCTGCTCCATGTCCTTGAGACCCCTGAGGGGGATGGAGGGTGGGAGTTAGCCAAAAGACCAGACAGGAAACACCAGGAACCACCCTTCTGCCCACCTGGTGACAGCATATCCATTGAGCTGGAGAAACTTGAGCAGATCCTGGGCCTTCTCCCTGTCCCTGGCCTTCTCCTTGGCGGTCAGGGTATCGTACGGTACCAGCAGAGGATGGGTTCCCCCGCCTGGAGGATCAAAAATGGCATTGGTAAACAAGAGATTCATGAATACTAATGCACTGGGGACGCTTGGAACCGAATCCCCTCTGACCTTTGGACTGTAGCTCCAACTTCTTCTTACGGCCCCAGGTGTTGTGATAGTTCTCGGCCAGCTGCTCGGCCATGGACTGCGAAGAGCACAAGGGGCAACGTTCACTCGCAGAACGTACGGCCGACGGAAAGCACCTACGAGACACCGACCTGCAGCTCCCTGGACAGGGCCATCGCTGAGATGTCAATGGGCTGGGGGCTGTAGCCGTGACTCGGGTCGTACGTAGCCTAAGGGCAGAGCAGTCCATCGGCGAGTTGTTTTTGGAAATTTGGGGAAAAGGGGTGACGCACATCCAATCATTCATCTTACAGCAAGTTCGGTGACTTCGATGAACCCACCGGACTATGTGTGACTTAAGGAGGATTTAGAACCTAGAACCTTCTGTGAGGTGTCAGTGCTGACCTTGGACAAATTGAACAATCAAACATCTTATTTTGGCGGCCCAGGTTAAGATAAACAAACATTCATGGTGTCATCTAAAACACTTGACTTTCAGCTTCAGTCTCCTGGATCAATCAGGGTCTAAATGTGTCTATTTGATTTGTTGCCACGCTAGATGGTCCCGTCAGTCCTCGCTTACCTGAGCGGTTTGGGAGATCTTCCGCGTGGCGGCCTTCTTCTCCACTTCGCCCTCGCCGTCCCTGGCCTTCTCCAAGGTCCACTCCCACGCCAGCATGGCTTTGATGGACTCCTTGATGGGCCAGCGATAGATCTCCTTGTCCTGACAACATGGAGGAGAGGTCTCAAAGAGGAGAAAGGAGCTTCAACAACAAAGGTCCTGTGCTTCAACAACAGCTCCCGTTATAGTGATAAGTGATAACAGTTTAGCACATGTGGCACCGAAGACGGCAAACAAAGAAGGTCCATCGGGTCTTGGGTGATCATGTTGACCTTGCGTACCTTCTCAGAAAACGTTTTGTACGGCCGAAGCATCGGGTGCGTCTTGCCGTTCTCGTCCAGGACCTCCCCGTAGGTCCAATTGTTCTGGATCTGGGAGTGTCAAAAAAAAAAAAACGACCGGGTCAAGGATTTATGAGACCGAACCGAGATTCCAACACGTAGACGAGGAACCGGCTTTCGAACCCGACCTTTTCGAAGGCCCACTTGTCATGCGTGTGCTCGGCGTACTTGTTGATGAACGGATCGAGCCTCTCGGGGATGATGGTACTGTGAAGAGAGACGTAAGCCTTAAAACCTGTGACCTGAAAGCAATTTTACATTCAGTAGCTCTTTTAACATGTTTATCGATCACAGACGTCAAGTTTAAATTTCCTGCTAATGCGTCCTCTCAGCGCTCACTTGGTGGTCTCCACCGGCTTGGGATCAAAGTTGCCCTCGGCGTCCACGGAGGCCTTCTTCTCGGTGTGCGAGGAGTAGCTGGCGTCTACGTAGTCGGGCGGGATGGCCCCCGCGATGCCGCAGAGGCAGGGCATTGCTATCTTGAAGAGCTCGGCGTCAAACCTCTAGAGTTGATAGGGCAGCAGAGACGCGGAGAGGCTTCATGCAAGTGGACCTGATGTGTAGCTGTGAGGCTAACAAGCGGGTCTGATGGGTCACCTTGTGCGCGAGGGATTCAAAGATTCCCCAGAAGAGTTTACGGGAGAGATGCAACTCCTCCTCCGAGGTCACGCCGAAGTTCGCCCATCCGTTTGGAAGGCAGTAATATTTCCAGCAGCGCTCGTAGTGATTGGTCAGCAGCTGAAAGCAGACACAAGAGTACCCGATAGAGTACCCAACGAACACACGGCAAGACAATCCTCAAGATGACCCAACTTGGACAGTGACCTACCTTGAGGGGCATCTTTGCGTACTCGTTGAGGATTGGCACGTCAAACACCAGCCTCCTGAGCAGGTGCTGCAGCATGGAGGGTCTAAGGTACCTGCGAGGGAATGGAGAACCGCGATTCCAAGGGGTTACTTGTGCATCCACGACTTTTGCAGTTGTGCCCCTAAAGGAATCTTCATAGTATGTCCTGCTATGGAGGTGTCAGTTGTACTCCTTGGCGCCATCCTAAACACCTCGACCGAGGTGCGGTTTGCCTGATCACAGGAGCTAGCGTTGGGCTAACTGTGCTGGGTTAGGTCGAGTATGAAGAAAAGGGGCACTTACTTGCAAAGCGACATGAGGCACTCCTCGATGACGTCCCTCTGGGCTTTGGTCAAGGCGCGACCGCGGGATAGACGGTAGATGGTGTGGAGCATGGAGTCGATCATGATGGCCCGGTGGTCGGTGCCGGCGAATAGCGGCGCGCACTTGGTGAGCAGAGGCAGGACAGCCGAACACAGGTAGCGGTTCAGCGCCAAGGCCATTTCGGTGGTGCTGAAGGCCACCTGTGGGCAGAGAGAGGACACATGATTCCAAACCCCAGATAGAAACCCCACCTCCTCAACATCATCATCATGCTTCTCCTCCTCCTCACCGTGTCCAGAGACGCCGCAGCCCTCATGTCCGGCAGGAAGCCGACCTCCAACACGTGCAGCAGGAACTCCTGGTTCTCGATTCCGTACACTCTGTCCAGGAAGAGCACCATGGAGGCCTTGTGGTCCGGCACGAAGCTGGCAGACATCTTGGGCTCCACGATCTGGCCGTCTTTTTTTGAGTTCACACAATCGGTCACAAATGCAGGAGAACATGGGGAGGGGGTCTCGACAAACACCACGATCTCACCTTTGCCGTGAGCAGGAATCTGCACGGGCAGGCTGATGACGCCCACCAGGTCCTCAATGGGCACCAAGGACCTGAGGATGGCCCTGATCCTCAAGGCCTCGCCCTTCCCGGCTTGGATCAGCTGCCGAACGAGAGCTTCGGTTACCGCGAAGGCCCGAAGGTTCGCGGAGGGGGAGCGGCGACGGTCGGAAAGACGTTCTACTCACGTGCATCTCGGGGGCACAGCGGCCCAACAGGTCGATGAGGGCCGAGTAGAAGGACATGATGGCGTTGCCCAGGTGGACCCGGTTCTCCTCCTGCTGCTCCTCGCCACCGAACCTGTCGATCAAACCGGTGGGTGAGGTCACAGTTCAGACTCCACTGTTCTCCGAGAGTAGGGCTCGTGAAGACCACAGGGAATGTAGGACCGATGGATAAGGCAGACCTGGACTCAAAGTTCTAAAGGTTCTAGATCAGGGGTGTCAAACTCATGTCTCATGGCGCCACATTCGGCCTGGATAGATGTCCAGCGGGCCGGACCGTTAAAATAATAGCATACTCAGCAATAAATAACCAAAATATCATGTCTTTCCTCTGTTTTGGTGTAAAGAAGTACAAGAACAGGAGGAAAATCTTGGAATTTCATGAACAATCCTTTTATAAAACATGTCATGAAACACCTCAAATTTCCTTCGACAAAAGTGCAATTTACTTCTATCATTCACATGTTTGCATTGCGATCATGTGATCATGTGATCCCACTGATCGTACAAAGGCACAAAACTTTAACAAGTATATTGAAAAATATAGTAATGCACTTTAAGATTAAATGAAACTTACAAAGAAAGGGATTTTTAAACCATTTCCACATGTGCATATAAAATCTAAATTGAATCCCTGCCTACACCCTACAAACTGAAAAGAGTGCTATTAAATGTGTAAGGAAGAAAGTATTCACCTGTAAATGTGTAAACTTCATCCATGAAACATGCAAACACACACAACACATACTGAAAATGCATGGAGTTGCATGAACAGTAGAATTCCACCATACTAGTTAGTAGTGAAGCTGGTGACTAACGTTAAATTGCACATTTTCACTAGCAATTAACTAGCTGGCTTTTACCGCTGCTTCACTGATTTCTCATCTCTGGGTGAAAGTGGACGCTGTTTCCTCAGACCTGCCACTGATTGGTTGATCTTTTCTCTTCTGTTTCTTTGCAAACTGTCATATTTTTGATGAGTCTCGTCGTGGCGCCGTATATTATATTCCTTAAATACCGAAACTTGTTGCAAACACGCCGAGCACAAAGGTTTCCCGTGCGTCTCCGTAAATAAATAGGACGCAGTCCGTTTGTCTTTGAAAATTCTACACTCTTTAACTACTTTTCTCTATTTTGATAACAACATTTTGGCCAATGAGGGCGTAGCAGGAGGTGGAGAACAGGGTGGAAACAACGTCATAACAAGCAGCAGGTGGTGCATTGATACCGTCTGCTGATTGGTCCGTCTCAGTGATGCGGATTGCCGTCTACTCTGACCACAACAGTGCGCCCCCTAGTGGGGAATTCTCGAATTGCATTTAATTAAAAAAAATAAATCCTTGTCTTTTATGTATTTTTTCACTTTCAAAATGATCCTGCGGGCCCGGTCCAACCCCTTTGCGGGGCCGTATGTTTGACACCCCTGTTCTAGAAGGTCCCGGAGGACGGGTACGTCGAGCCGAGCCGAACCCGTCCCGCCTTGAGCCGACTCACATGAAGCGCCGATCCTTCTTGACGGTGGGCCCGTCCCTCGCCGGGTCCTCGGAGATCTTGATGGCCTCCTCCATGGCGGCCAGCAGGCCGTTCCCACCCTCTCCTCTCAGGGCCGGACCGAAGCACTCGGGCCGGCGGATGAGGAGCCGCACTACGACGTTGGCGTTCTCCTCCACGCTCTCTCCTGCGCGGCGTGGAATACAGGCTTGTTAGCGCTACTAGCTACCGGGCGCGACAAAGACGGTGAGAGCGGTCTGACCGTTGACGAAGACGGCGAAGCGAAGGAAATCCAAGTATCGCTCTCCTCCGCAGGGGTTCCACCCGATGTCCGGGTAGCCCTTGGACAGAAGCATCGGACACATCTGCAGCCCGCAGCCCGCCAGGTACGTCACCACCTGACACCATGAGGACACCGGAAGTGAGATCAGACGGCCAATCCTTCCGGAGCCTTCCACACCTCCCACTTATCTAACGTCCTCAAACCATTTCGAGGTCCTGCTCCTGCAACGCCAAGGCCAGCTCGTTGTTGTCGATGCAGGAGGCGGCGGCCACGTCCAGAGGGGTGGAGCCTCGCATGCCTGCAGCCGGAACGACAGACGTGAGGCCATTGGCCGGTAAGAAGCTACGATAAAGGGAGATTCGGCGCGAGGGAGGCGGCTGACCCAGGCCGATGCCGCTGTTCTGCAGCAGGTAGCTCAGGTGGTCGAACATGGAGCGCTGGTTTTGCCGGCTGATGCGGCAGAAGTAGCACAGGAAGCGGCAGCAGTTGGTCACCATCTGTGGGAACCGGATCTCCTGCGGGTGGAGGTATCGCACCGTGTCATACCGGCTGCGTCGCTTCATCGACGGGTCGACGCGCCGCTGGTTACCTTTGAATCTCCTCCGCCGCCGAGAACGTTGACCATCACCTCCATGACGGTCTCGTGCATTCCCAGAGCTCTCATTAGGTTGGGGTGCTGGTAGAACACCTTGTTGTTCATGATGTTCCTGAAGAATTTCCGAGATACACGAGCATACACTTCACTGACCGTAAGCCACTCTCGAACCCGGGGCGGTTGAACTTTGATGACCATCTTTTCAAAGGTCTTCGTCAAACCGAGACCAAAACTAGCGTTAGCGTCTGGCGGTGCGGCAGGTGTCGATGCCCCCTACTGACCCGATGCTCTGGATCATGAGTCGCTCCTCTTCGGGGCCCATCTGGACGATGAGCAGCGAGCGGATCTGGCCCAGGCACTCCAGCAGGTCCATGGTGTCCTGGTAGGACACGGCGTTGATGGCGTAGGCCTTCGGCAAGGCGCGGATCAGCTCCCCCAGCCCGTCGTACTGCCGGTGAAGGAGGCTGAACATGAGCCGCACCAGCTCTGGGTTCTGGATGAAGGACTCCTGGGCCCAGTGGATCATGGTGTGGGAGATAAGTTCCTGGAGGGTGCCTGAGGGACGGGAGGAACCAATTATACTACTTACACTAGTTTTGGAAATCCGCAGAGCAGCAAACCCGTCTTACTGAGCTTCGGCTCCTCCTCCACCTCCGGCTTCTCTTCCTCGTTCTTCTTCTTCAAGCTCTTCACTTTCTCCACCAGACTGAGGAGTCTCCCCCTCAGTGAAGTGTCCACCTCCTCCTCTTCTGCCTCCTCCTCAACATGTATGCCTGCAGGGGAGGAACATGGGTGAGGCAAAGGTCGCCGGTGCAACCGCGAGGCGCAACGCTGGTCGGGGAGGTGGGTGGCGGCTCCTCACCGCAGTGGAGAAGGATGTCGTTGTGAAACAGCGCCAGAGTATCACGCACTTCCTCCGGCACGGGACAGTCCTCGTCTTCTGGGCTATGCTTGAAGTTGGTCAGCAGGAGAACCTGGGAAGGGTTGAAGAGGACCACGGGGAAACGGTGAACTTCTGCCTCTAGTGTGGACCACAGACCAAGGAACCTCCCGCACCTGGTCCTGGGGTGGCGAGCGGAACTCGCGGGTCTTGCGAGCGGTCTCGGCGGCGGACATGGTGAAGGCCCTCATCAGCAGGTTGTAGCGGACCCTCTGGTTGTCCTGGATGCCGTGCACGAACTGGTCCGAGTAGGCCACGATGCACTCCACCCGGTGCCGCAGCTCGCAGTCGCAGAAGTACTGCAGGAGCGTGCACATCTGGGGGGGGACGGAGATCGGACAGGGTGAGGACAACCGGGAAACGCCCGGCGACGGGAGTACGATGAGGAGTTCGACCGTCGCCGTGACAACCTGCAGCTTGACCGACTCCGGGAGCTTCATTTGGAGAAGACCTTCTTCCGGACCCTCCTCTTCCTCTTTGGCCTCCACCTCCCCGGCCTCTGCCTCCTTCTCCTCCTCCTCCGTCTTCTCTCCCTCGGCTTCTGCCTCCTCCTTCTCCTCCTTCTCCTTCTCCTCCTTCTCCTCTCCGTCAGCCTTCGGCTCGACTTCCTCCTCATCGTCACCTTCTTCCTTCTCGAGGTGTTTCAGCTCCTCTTCCTCTTCGTCGCCGACCCCTTCGTCCTCCGGCTCGGCATCCTCCGCCTCCTCTTTGGCCTCCTCGCTCTCTCCTTCGCCGGCTCCGCCGTCGCCCTCCTCCTCCTCCTCCTCCTGCTGCTGCTCTTCGTCCTCCTCCTTGCCGCTGAAGACGCTGGGGTCGATCATCTTGAGGATGTGCTTGGTGTCCTCGTCGTTGAAGATGCCCATGATCAGCAGCGTGCTGATCAGCTTCAGGATGGGCACGAAGTGGAACTCCACGCTGCCACCGACCGGATCCCTCATGGCCTGGCTGCCGTCCAGCACCGCCTCCGTCAGCATGCTGATGGCCCGGGTCTTCAGCTCCTGGGCACGAGAAGAAGCGGGAGAAGGAGATGAAGGAGGAAGGGCTTCGCCCGGTGCACCTCCATGCTTCTTACCTGCAGCGGAAAGACCGGGCTGAGGGTGTAGAGGTCGGGGTCGGTGCCGACGAAGTTGATGGAGGAGAAGTGGAGTTTGGGGCGCAGGCAGGTGGTGAGGCCCACGCCGGGGAGGGAGTGGGACTTGTGGACGTTGGGGTAGAGATGGATGCTGAGGGTCTCCTCCGTCATGGGCACGATGAACTCCCGGTTGGTGCCCAGGCGCGCCCGCTTGGCCGACTCCAGGTGGATGCTGATGAGGAGGTCGTAGTAGCCGCCCCGCAGAGGTCCGGGCAGGTAGGTGTTCTCGATGGCGTAGAAGAGCTGGGACTCGTCCACGTGGCTGCACAGGGCGTGAGCCACCCGGTTGTTGCCGAGGGCGCAGACGGCGCAGTAGAGCATCAGGGTGTGGAAGTGGAACTTCATCAGGTCCTGGCGCTCGGACAGCTCCAGGATGTCGATACACCTGAAAACGATCGTTCGAATCAAACCCTCGGGCGGGGAAGGACGTCTACCGTTGCGCTCCTTCTACCGTCCGTCTCCTCGTAGCTCCGGAACGTTCCCGACCTGTTCTCCTCGGGGATGTGCAGGGCCATCATGATGAGCGGCTCGGTGCACTCCACCATCCAGCCCAGCTTCTCGCTCACCCTGCCCACCTCCGGGCTCAGGAAGTGGTTGGGCATCCGGCTCCAGATGACCGGCGTCAGCAACTGGACGTCCAGCCTGGGCGGACACTGGGGGACGGCGTTCTTGCGCTCGCTGCGGAACATGGCCGCCGAGATGGGCATGATGTTCTGCGGAGGCGGGCGGGCGGAGAAGACGGGGATCACCGGGGAGGTTCGGAAAAGGTCGTCCCGGGAGGTGAAAGCCGAGGTTCAAACCTTGAGCTTGCCCAGCTCCAGCTGCACCATGTTCTGATTGGACGGCTGGATGAAGACGGCGGGGAACAGCTTGGTGTTGGGCTCCACCTGCGGAGAAGGTGTTATTCCTGTGTTATAAACGGGTGACGCGGTTGATGTTCCCCACCTGGTAGAAGGTGTTGATCTCCTTCCCGTTGGCGGTGAAGGTCATGAGACCCGTGGCCAGGTCCACCAGGCATCCCACCACCATGTCCTCCTGGCTGAAGCGGGTCTGCTGGTTGCTGACCAGGTCGCCCCCCCACACCATGTAGCAGTTGCTGTGCTTCATGCTGTCGAGGAACATCGGACCACGATCTGTTGGATCTCCAACGACAACGGCGTCCGAGGCGCTCGGCGCTCGCTGACCTGTCGTGGATGTTGCCCTTGTCGTCTCCCACGGTGACGGTGACGCTCCGCACCTTGGAGAGGTCGAAGCCGGGGTCGTACTGGTGGTAGTCGGGGGTCACCCAGCCGACCCAGACGCCCGACGGCTCCTGGCCGGCGAAGATCCTCACCGAGTAGTAGTACTGCGGCGAGAAGGTGCACCGGAACGTGAGACAAACATCCCGGAGCGCTCGCTCCTCGGAAACCTCGGGCTGGAGGTGCCGATGCGGACCGTGGTGGTGTTGAGGATGATCTCGGGGTCGTCGCGGTCATCTGGCACCACGTCCTCCACCAGGCGGGGCACCGTGGGCGGAGCCGGAGGTGGAGCCAGGGGCGTCATGGCCGCCTTCTTGGCCTTGGAGAAGAATCTGAGGCGTGGAGGAGAACAAGACTGGGTTTAGGTTTGGTTCCCGTGGAAGAGCAGAGGAAGCGCTACCCGGCTCACCCTCTCTTCTTCCCCTTCTCCGACACGGTGTCCTTCTCGTTCTCCACGGACACCTCCTTGGGCACAGAGGGTTCCTTCTTCTCCTCATCCTGCTCCTTGCGACTGGCCGACTTCTTCAGGACCTCGAACTCGGTGTCGGGCTCCACCACCACCACCTCCTCTTCCGGTATGGTGAGGGGGCGAGTGAGCAGGGTGGTGCCCGCCGGGATCTTGAAGATTTCGTGGAACTGGACCGGCATGCTCAGCCTGAGGAACATCATGTCGGTGTTGGCGTTCTGCGACCCGAAGGTCTTGTGAGTCAGCTTCAGACAAGGGGCGCTGTCCACCGTCCCGTCCACGCGGGACACCTGAGAGAAGGGGCGGACGCTCGGCTTCAACGGACCTCCTGGGTCTCGACGCTCTACGATGGAACCCCCCCCCCCGTTACCTCGATGTGGTTGTGGTCCCCGGGAACCGGAACAAACTGGGGCAAGCTCTTGCTGAACCACATGGTGATGTCGCGCTTCATGTTGATGGCGAAAGGCTCGAACCCTTCCTGCAGGCCGCAGATGGCGAAGAACCGGAGGCTGCTGACGTTCTGGCCCAGGTTGATGCGACCCACTTGGGACAGGCCCAGCGCGCAAACCGGGATGAAACCTGCGGCGAGGAAGACCGAGAACCGGATTCCAGCGGACGGCCGCTCCTCGGAGAACCCTGGAGGTCCACCCCGGACTCACCTTCCCCGATCTCGATGTCTTTGAAGGCCATCTCGGACCCGGAGTCGCTGATCAGCATCTCCCCGTTGAGCGTGAACATGATGTTCATCTCCGTCAGGTCGATCATGCAGCCGACCACGTCGCCGGACTGCCACTGGCGCCCGAACGGCTCGTTGCCGATGTGCCATCTTTGAGCCTGAAGGCAGAGGTCGGTGAGCGACCCCGCGAGGAGCCTCCACACAGACACGGAAAGCTCCGGAACGCTCCCACCTTGTTGCCGTTGAAGACGTAGGCCAGCTCGTCCGCCCCCAGCTCGGTGTCGGACCGGACGTTGGGCCGAGCCCAGCCCACCCGCATCTCCCCCGTGGTCACCGCCTCGAACTCGAAGTACCACTTCCCCTGGGTGACGGCGTAGGACTTCTCCGCCCTGAAGATCCGCACTTTGTCGCCGCGGACGTTCTCCTGGCCGTGGCCGGCTGTGGGGAGGCGGGCGAACGGTGAGGGCGAAGCTACAGTTTGGAAAATGAAAGTGCGGACTTACTGCTCTCCTGATCCGGAGGCTCGATGTTGTAGCCGTAGCCGATGAGCGTGCGGACGGCGTTGTTGACGCTGTCGCGGTTGGTTTTCTTGGTTCTCTCGTCCAGAAGGTTATAAGGCACCAGACGAGGGTTTCGCTTGTTCAAGATGTCCTGAGAACATTGCGCGGGGACAAGAACCAGCACTTCAGGTATCCGTGCTTCTGGAGTCTGGAACAAATCAAGCGAGCATGCACCCAAGTGGAGCTCCACCTGGACAATACTGTAGGTCCACCCCTGCCGGACCCGATCCCTCGCCCAGACGTTGTGGCCGTTCTCCGCCAGCTTCTCCACCAGCTGGTTTTGGTTGGGCGTCAGTTTCACGTGGCTGAGGTCCAACGGGGCCGGCTTGTAGCTGTTGCTCATCACATAGCTGGGAGAAGGACAAAGTCAGCCGAAGGGACGTCCAAGAGTTGCCGACGGAGCTGAAAAACCCAAACCACCTACGTCTTGGGCAGCTTGATCTTCTTGAGGTTCTCCTCGGCTTTCTCGTCGCCCATCCCGACATGGCAGCCCAGCGCCAGCAGCGTTCTGTCGGGCGAGAAGGTCGCCATGGTCAACACAATTAGCTTCAGCTCTTTTAGCTCCCCACAATCTTGGGTGGCCAGGAGACCCTCGTCAGATCCCGATGTTCACAGTGGGATCAAACATCTTGAGGCACTTTCAGAACTCACTTGAGGGTCTCCCCAGACATCTGCAGGTTGTAGTTCCTCTCTGGTTCTGGGAGGCTCTGGAAGTCCACCAGGCAGGGATGGAGCTTCTTGTTGTCGTCTCTGAACTGCGGCGAGGAAGGAAGTGCCGGCTTCGTCGATCGGTTTCTGATCAGTACCATGCAAGATCTCAGAAGGAGCGGGTCGGCCCGTCCATGCTCACCGTCCCGTAGGTCCATCCCTGCTCGATGCGTGTGATGGCCCACAGCTCATGGATGTTCTCCGCCAGCTTCTCCCGGATGCGCTCAAGATGGGGCGGCAACACAATCTGTGCGGCGAAGCACACAAATATGTGTGTGTGAGAGTGTGTGAGCGTCGGGGGGGTTGTTTTTGTTTTCGGTTCTGGTACCTGCACGGTGTCCACAGGGCAGGGGGTGAAGGAGGTATGGGTGAGCGAGAGGCTCGGCCCGAGGAGGTTCCTCACGCCGTTGAAGTCGTGCTTGTACTCCTTAATGGGCTCGATGCGCATCCTCTCCCGCGGCAGCAGGGCCTCGTAGCAGGGGGCGTAGCCCGGCGGGGGCATGAACTTGAAGTCTCCATGGCGACCGCCGAGCAGAAAGCGAGCCCTGCCACGAAGGACAAACGGGTGAAATCGTGTTTGGAGAACTTGTAAGGACTCCTCGCGTCATTTATTTTATTACAGATCGGAGGCCCGTGAAGGAAAAGACGTACTTGACCCCGGCGGAGAAGCTGATGACGGGGAAGAAGAGGCTGTCCACGTTGAAGTTCTCGAACATTCCCTGAACCGGGTGCCCGTTGATGCGGAAGGAGATACTGGGCACGCTCAGATCCAGGCAGCAGCTGACCACGTCGTCGGCGGCGAGGATGTGGGCGCTGGGCGAAGCCACCTGGCGGGCCACCGTACCTGAGGAGGGGTCGGGAGGTCGTGACGGAGCTGCGGCGCGATCGGAGAACGGCGTAAGAACGTCGGGCGGATGAAGTACCTGACCACAGGTGGAGGCCGTCGAAGCCGTAGGAGTAGAGGTCGTCTCCGACGCCGTTCCCGCCCCAGCCCTCCCCGCCGCCAGGGTAGGGGCTGTAGCCCTCCGTCATGGCCCAGCCCACGCGCAGGTGCGTAGCCTGCGCCGTCACAAAGGGCTCCACGTAGTCCACCATCATCTCAAAGTACCACTTCTTGTACTGCGTGGAACCCTCACATGTCCCGAGGAAGATGTTGGGCCTCACACTGAGAGCAGAGAGTGGGGAATATGGTCAGCACAGACTTAACCAAATTTAATTCTGGTGATGTTTGTTTGTTCTCCAACCAAACATCTGGACTCGTAAGGCTACCCTGGAGTCCGGGTTCCCTCGGGGAAAAAGGCTCAACCACGTGGTCACCAAGAGTTGTTCTCCAGTGGACAAATTAGTTTAAAAAGGACCGTCTTAACAGAAACATCAGTGTCAGTTGAAGGTCAACTTGTCCTGAAGGAAAACAAAGTCCTGCCCACCAGACCCAGAAGACGTCTGGAGAATGGAGAACGGACAAGACCTGCGACCCGTCTGAGAAGGAGCTGAAAGCCCGGCAGCCGCTGCTCCGGTACCTGGTGACGTAGTTGATAATGTTGGTCTGCAGCAGGAGGTCCCGGCCCGGGAGCAGGTTCTCGGTGATGAGGTTCTGATTGGACCTCACGGCCACACCGTTGCACACACACAGGGAGCGCAAGACGTCCAGAACCTGGAGGGGCGAAGAGAGAGCCGACGTCACTTTCACCTCCCCCATCCAGGTGGAGAACCAGAACACCTCCTCCGGCAAGGACACCAACCTTGTGGTTCCTTCCGTGCTTGTCCAGGAGCGAGATGATGGATTTGATATGGTTCTCCTGGATGATGTTTAGAACCTCGGGGCTTTCAATCAGCACACAATACAGCACCTCCAGAATGCCTGGAAGCATCACAGGGAAGGGTTACTTCTTGAACCAACAACAACAGGATATTAAGATAAAACAAGGTAAAAATGTTAAACCTAATCTTGCTGCCACCGCGAGAGGCTTGGATCCTCAAAAAGGTACATGTTTCATCCATAATCCAGATTATTGTTAATCCTTGAAGGCCTACAGGTTCAGGTTATCTTCCACAACGTGCAAGACCAGGATCCTCCAGAAGACCCAACGGTTTCTGGCGCTGAGGGTCCAGTGATGACCTTCACTTCCAGGTTTAATGGATTTCAGCTCAGCTCTTGAATAACTAGTTGGCACCACTGACTCGCCCTCGTGCTACCAAAGGGGTAGAAGTGCTGATTTCTCTGAAAACCACATCTACGTGTTGTCGGCCCCCAAAGCGAGACTAGGAGAAGGACGGATTAAGGTCCAGTACCTGACGATGCCTCCAGGCGGTCCAGCTTGCTGACCAGCCAGTCCAGGTTGTCGCAGAAGAGGGCGCAGTTGGAACGGTTTCCCCGGATCAGCGAGGCTTCCCGTGAGAGAACGAAGACAAAACGGACGGCGTTTAATCGGCACGAAACGGGAACTCCGCTGTTCACCGGGGCGAGTTCTCCTACCCAGCAGCTCGTAGAGGAGGTTGACTATCTCCTTCCAGGACTCGGCTGCCTCCTCTCCGGCAAACTCCGAGAAGTGAGCAGCGGTGTTGTAGACGTTCAGGCGGTCGATGCACTCCAGCACGATGGTTATCATACCCTGGGAGGGAGGACACGACCCCAACAAGGAGTTTACGCTCTACACCTCAGACTTCAGGTTCTCCTCGCAGTCCTACCACCTGCAGAACTTCTCAGATGACTCTGCCATCGTGGGCTGCATCGACGGAGGACAGGAGGAGGAGTACAGTAGCATGGTGGACAGGTTTGTGGAGGGAGTGGTGTGGACTGAACCACCTGCAGCTCAATGTGTCTAAGACAAAGGAGCTGGTGGTGGATTTCAGGAAACAAAGGACCCACCTGAATCCGGTCACCATCAGGGGTACAGAGGTGGACATTGTGGACAGTTATAAGTACCTGTGTGTCCACTTGGACGATAAACTGGACTGGACCTTTAACACCAACGCCATCATCAAGAAGGGTCAGAGCCGTCTGTTCTTCCTCAGGAAGCTCAGATCTTTCAACGTCTGCAGGACCATGCTGCAGATGTTTTACCACTCGGTGGTGTCCAGCGCCATCTTCTACGTTGCTGTGTGCTGGGCAGCAGGATCAAGACAGCTGACACCAACAGACTCAACAAGCTCATCAGGAGAGCTGGATCTGTCCTGGAGTGGAGCTGGAGTCTGTGGTGCAGGTGTCAGAGATGCTCCTCAGCATCATGGACAACGTCCATCACCTCCTGCATGGACACTGACGTCCTGTCAGAGCTCTTTCAGTCGTAGACTGATCCCACCGAGGAGCTCCACTGAACCCCACAGGAGGTCTTTCCTACCTGAGGCTATCAGACTTTTTAATTCCTCTTCCTTCAGCCGAAGGGAATCTTCAAATGTTTGTACTTTTTTAACACCTCAAAACACTTGATAGCCTTAACCTTGACAATTTATATTTTATTGTATTTCTTATTCTCCCTCCTTCCTACTATTATCTATTATTGTTATGTTCTTGCTTGAAACTCTGGCACAACAATTTCCTTGGGGATAAATAAAGTTGTTCTCATCTCATCTCAGTACTGTGAACCACAACAGTTCAGGGGATGTTTCAAGGACCCACCTCCTCCTGGAAGAGGTTCTGCCGGTTGCGGAGGGAGCGCAGCTTTGTTTGCTTCTCCTCGTGCTCCAGCTCCTCCTCAGGAGGACGGAAGTAGAAGATGAGATCCTGCAGGGAGAGGATGACGCCCTCCAAGGGAAGCGACACCGGCCCCGGCGACTTCCCCTTCCCGTTCAGGGAGTCCAGACCCCTGAAGGGGCAAGAGCCAACCGATCGGTGTTGTTTTTCACTGACAGAATGAAGGCGATCGGTGAAAACGTTCACGCTTCTCCTAGTTTTGCTTTGTGGTCCTACTTGATGAACATCCTGAAGAGCCCCATGGTGCTGTAGATCATTCGGGCCGCCTGTGACTCCTCGGTCTGGGAACGGGACACCGTCAAGGCGTCGTCCATGTGACCCTCCTGGTGCAGGATGACCTGCGGACACAAGAAGGGGTCACGACCCACCAACTCACCCAAAAAGGACAACCTTCTTCTGCTCATCGCTTGGGAAACAAGAGATAAGAAGTGCTTACCTTCCTCTTCATCATTCCCAGGCGAGCGGCTTTGGCGTCCAGTGCTGCGTAGGTGAGCCACAAGCCCGTGGAGACGTGCTGGACGAAGCACATGGACTCTCCATACTTGATCTCCGGTATGCCCATCCCCTCCACATCCCGCTTCTGGGCTACATCCATCTTCTCCTGCAGAGGGGGTGGCGATGGAGAAGGGAATGAGCGGTGGACCGCAAATCCAGAACCAGGAGATGCTCAAACCACCGCGGGTGACCTTCATGGTTCGATTTTCATGCGGTGCAAAATCAGATAGTGAGAGATTCCAGACCTTGGAGGCTCGGAAGCAGAAGGCGGAGAGCTTGGTGTTGGCCCTCTCGGGATCGACCACCATCAGGCTCTTCTCGTCGTCCATGCAGAGGTACCGGCCCGTGGTGATGTGGCGGATCCGAAAGGACTGGCACCACTTCATGTGGCTGCCGCTCCAGCTGGAGGAGAGGACAACCAGAAGATCTCAGAAGGAACGCTAAGAATCCCAAACTCTCAGGTAGCACGGATGCTCAATGAAAGGGTCGTCTTCTTCTGGAGGTTCACGCCGGGTTTGACGGCGGCTTCGCCGATCGGTGGGTTCTACGGTTACGTCCCACCTGGGCGTGGTCATCACCTGATCCTCAGAGGTTCCAGCCTCCACAGCGATCGGGCCTGGCTGCACACGGCGCCGCCCTCGTAGTGGGCCATCCTGTGGAGGAGGCGGAGCATACATCCATCCGGCCAATCAGAGCGCTGACCGTGACCCCCGACCCCCGAGCGACTTCCCCCCACCAGATCTATCTCACCTGCGCTTCTCCTCTCCTTCCTCCGGCGTGGAGATGGCCAGACACTCGTCCATGTGGCCGTGGAACAGCCGCAGAACGTGGCCTCCGGTCAGGAACCCTGCGAGGGAGGACGGGCGCCGTGGTGACCCCTGTGTGTGTGTGTGTGTGTGTGTGTGTGTGTGTGTGAGCATCCATGAACTAAGTTACCTTCTGCTAGCTCACAACCCGAACTAATGGGGTTCATGTTCCACAGCGTCTGCATGAAGGAGGCGTCCACCATCAGGTCCCCGCTGGCGTAGGACAGGTGCTGAGGAGATGTTGGAGATGTCGGTGCTGGTGGTGGTTAGAGGTGGAGGGGTCTTCACGGGCGAGGGCTCACCAGGTATCTCTCAGAGGAGACGCTGACGAGGATGAGGTCATCCCCCACCCTGACCTTCTCGCCTTCGGACCTCTGCTTGGAGGCAGGATGGATGGTCCACCAGCAGGCCTCGCCTGCACGCAGGAGCAAAGCCGGATGCTCAGCACCCCGGGAGGAGGCGACACGGCCGCCTGGAGGTCGCGGAGCCGGAGGTCTTACCGGTGGAGTCTTCTTGAAGGCCGACGTCGAAGGCCAACTTGTCTGTGAGGGAGCGGGACGTCGTCAGGCAGCTCAGGTACTGGGGGGAGGTAAGCACATGGATCATGGATGGTGTCAGATCATCCGGGCATCATCTGCGGCGGCGGCGTCCTCACCATGCCCGAGTGGTTGTGTCTCAGGAGGATGGCGTGGCCGTACAGCAGGGTGCGATGGCCTCCGCCCTGGGACGACTGGGACCACAGAAGAACACATTTCCTTCAGGAGAACACCCTGATTCACCCTTTCATCCGGACACTCACGCACACTTTGGGACCAATAACAAGATGCGGTAACGACGTAATGTGACGGCGCTGTTTACATACGACGCTTCGGCGATGAAAGACGAGAATAAAAAGACAAAACGAAAAAAAAAAAACAATTTAGCCCGATCGGCGGGGCGACAGCCTTGGACGAGGGGTTAAGGACCCATAATCCACTGGGGTTGGCATGTCAAGAGGTGTCAGCACGCTATTAGCCGCCCGTACACATTAGCACTGCGACAGGTGCTCTAGTGTGTGTGTGTGTGTGTGTGTGTGTGTGTGTGTGTGTTATTTCGGGTGGTGTCCGGTTTCCCGTCCACATCTGACAGAGCAGACCTTCGGCTGGGACACATGCCAGGCTATTCTCACACCGCCGCCATGACAGAAGGCCTTCCTCATCCTTGACATTCAGCTGCTCTGTTCGAGGGTGTGTGTGTGTGTGTGTGTGTGTGTAAACTATGCCCGTGCACGGTCAGCCGATAATGGTTTCCGTCAGTCCCGACGACGGGCACTTACTCTGTTGTCATGGAAACCGTGACAACAGAGAAGTTCGGTTCCGCGTTCTCGCTGCGAGCTAACTCCGCTAGGTCGGTAGAACGCAGCGGCGTTGGTGACTCGACTCGTGACTTGTCGCCGTGGCGACACACCGTCCTCACACCTTGACGACGAGACGGAAGCAGCGAAAGTTACTCACCAAAACAATTTAAAAAAAAAAAATCTGAATTTTAGATTAAAAACCGGCCTCTTTATGCTGCCATGGACGAAAAACGGCGGGTCGCCACCTCTAGATGGCGCCCGATGGCGTGAAAGCAAGACAGGACTTTCGGATGGATGGGGTGGGGGGGGCACACACGTGTAATTACATGTAATAACACATATGTTATCAGACGTACCCACTGGTCCAAATCGACTGCCTGCTCGGCAGAGGAGGCGGAGTCGGAGGGAGGGGGAGGGGCCAGATATCAAGTGAAAATTCATAAATAAAATAAAAAGGCAACAGGATGTGATTTTTTTTTTTTTTTATAAATAACAAAAATAAGGTTATTTTATTTGAAAATCACCGCCGTCAGTTTCAGTCATAGTAATAAAATGTGTGTGTGTGTGTTGGTGTGTGTTTGTAGCCCCGCCCCCTCCCGCCTTTGGCCCCGCCTACCTCGGTCATCTCCACCGTGTTGGCCAGCATCTCCTGCAGGGCGCGCACCGACAGCGACTGCTCCAGGATGAAGGTGCAGATGGCCAGATCCGGAGGAACATTCTGAGGAGGAACCCGGACGGTGGGATTTTGGGATTGTGAGATGGTGAGGTCGGGGTGGGAGGTCCTCACCTGGGCGTTGGACGTGGTCTCCAGGAAGCAGAGCCGGTTCCCGAAGCCCTCGCAGGACAGGCAGAGCTTGATCTGCTGCTCCTTCAGGACGGAGGCGGTGCACTGCAGCACCACCTGGTCGTCCTGCCGGCGGCGACGCGAGAAGACCGATCAGACTCACTGAACCGGCGCTCGTCTATCTCACTTCCTGTAGGAACAGGAAGTGACCTCACCGGGCTTTAAAAAAGCCTGGGAGGGGGCGGAGCCAATCCCTGTGACTGGGCCGAGGGGCGGGGTTTCAGATGGACCAGCTGTCAATCATGTAGACACACCCGGGCATTCACCCTCTCATTCAAACCCGCGGACAATCTGGTCTTCAATGAACCGACGGCTGTTTTTGGACAGAAGATGAAGAACGTGGAGAACGCACGCAGGAGAACATCCAGACACAGCTCCTCCACCAATGACCGCCCTCCCTTTTCTGGGTTTAAACCCAGGATTTAGACTGATCCCGGAAAAAGCAGCTCTAAATGTGATGGAAACAAACTGGACTCCGCGCTAGCAGAAGCTAGCAGGAGCTAGCAGAAGCTAAAAGAAGCTTGTGGAGCTAGCAGTAGCTAAAAGAAGCTAGCAGAAGCTAACAGTCGCTCATTAATGGTTGGTGCTAATTCACCCGACATTCTCAGCTGTCACCCCGACCTCTCATATCTCATGCATCATGGCAGGGGGCGGGGCTTAAAGAAGCGCCGCCACGTCACTCTGCTGATCCAATTTTATTTCGAAAATCCCTTCCTGTGATTTGTCAGCACTCGCCGGCTTTACAAACCCCCTTGCCGACCCCCAGGGAGCAAGAACCTGTACCGCCACGGCGGGAAAAAACAGAACTGGTCAGAACATCCAAAATGGCCGCCAGCGTCCTTGTTTACGCCGGCCGGCGCCGCAGACGGCCGACCTCAGATCTCCTTTCCTTCTGGCTGGGCCATCATCTATCATCTATCTGTCCTCATCCCAGAAACATCCCCCCTCTGCAACCCCCCCATCCTGCCTCACACACACACACACACACACACACACACACACACACACACACACACACACACACACACACACACACACACACACACACACACACCGTCGTTCTCCCCGCAGCACCTCGTGGACCCACTTCCTGTCGACCTGGTGAGAGGACAACTTTGGGGACGCGTGAAGCTCCACGGCATTCACTCTGGTTTATTATTAGAGGGGTCCCTGGGACCAGGGTGCTCCAAAGTCGACTTCTGGACCAGGGCCCAGGACACGGGGCCTCCAGAGTCCACCTCTGGTCTAGCAGCCTCCAGAGTTGATCCTCTGAATCAGGGAACCAGGACCAGTGGCCCAAGACCAGGGACTTCCAGAGTTGACCTCTGGACCAGGGGCTTGGGACCAGGAGCCTCCAGTGTCCCTTTCAGGACCAGGAGCCTCCAAAGTCAACTTCTGGACGAGGGGCTTGGGACCAGGGGTTCAGGACCAGGAGCTTTCAGGGGTCACCTCTGGAAGAGCGATCTCCAGAGTTGACCTCTGGACCACAGGCTTAGGACCAGGGCTCAGGACATGGGGCCTCCAGAGTCCACCTCTGGTCTAGCAGCCTCCAGAGTTGATCCTCTGAACCAGGGAACCAAGACCAGAGGCCCAAGACCAGGGACTTCCAGAGGTCACTTCTGGACCAGCGATCTCCAGAGTTGACCTCTGGACCAGGGGCTTGGGACCAGGAGCCTCCAGAGACCCTTTCAGGACCAGGAGCCTCCAAAGTCAACTTCTGGACGATGGGCTTGGGACCAGGGGCTTTCAGAGGTCACCTCTGGAACAGCAATCTCCAGAGTTGACCTCTGGACCGCAGGCTTAGGACCAGGGCTCAGGATGGGAGGCCTCCAGAGTCCACCCTTAGACGAGGTACAGAAGACATGGGGCTTCCAGAGTTGACCTCTGGACCAGGGGTCTGGAACCAGGGGCCTCCAGAGTCCATCTCTGCCCACTGGGAATCCAGACTGATTGCTAATCTGAGGAGGAGCTGAGGAGGCTGAGCTGGTTGTCTCCACCAGACCTGCTGGAACAAACTGCTTTGACTTCCTGGTGTAAAGTTACTGCCAAATTATCTGTGTGTGTGTGTGTGTGTGTGTGTGTGTGTGTGTGTGTGTGTGTGTGTGTGTGTGTGTGTCCAGACAGCAACCCCCCACAACAATGTACCCCCCCATTCCCAGACAAACACAGGAACCCCCACATCCAGTCCCTCAACTCTTATAAACAAAGTGCTCTCCATGCACGGCCCGGTGAAGGACGAGGAGGAGAACCGAGGAACGGCAGCAAAGACGGGCTGAGAACTTTATCCTGTCATTCCAGACTCGTGGTCATGATGGGACTGGAACCCACGAGAACCCATCAGAACCTAGCAGGAACGTTACGAGATCTCAGTAGGGTTTGTTCAGGTTCGTCCTGAGGGTTCTATCCATGTTCCCTGTCAGTGGTCTCTGCAGGAGCTCCAACCCAGCCTCACTCAATGTTCTCTGGAGCTTCTCCAGGTTCTCCTGCCTGGGTTCTCCAGGTTCTCCACCTTCAG